>NC_090939.1:804152036-804457541 GCF_040938575.1 Ambystoma mexicanum | reverse complement strand
TAACCAGCAATGTAACCAGCAATAGCCTGGCCCTCAGAAAGATCACTCGCTTTCACTAGTTAGCTGGAAATCGTGAGTTTTTAGACATTTATTGAACAATCCAACAGAGTTACATACGCATGATATAATCATGCTACAAGAAACTTGACTCACAGTTATACCTTCATGCAACAATTATGACCTCCAACTAGTTCCAGCTAACAAGGCATCTCGTGGTAGGCCCACGTCAGGGTTACTAATCGCAACTAAGCAAAGTTCTCATATAAAAACAGAGTTTTGGGCCTCCCCAAATCCATACATACAGATGATTAAACTGCATCATAACATGAGATCCTTTGCTTTAATCAATCTGTATTGGAATCCGGATGGCATCTCTGATGACCAATTTCTTGACAATATTACTGATCTTTGGGATCTTATTTCATTAGATCCTAACATTCATAATACAATTTTGGGAGGTGATTTTAACCTGCACTGTTCCGACAAAGACCAACCTCACTCACAAACGTGCTTAGCAAAATGGCTATATGTGGTGAAAGCGAGAAATCTATTTCTAGTCAACGGCTCCTTCCCTTCTGATAAACCACCTAGACCGACTTGGCAGACAGGGGTTAGTGCCGGAATTATAGACTACATCTATGTTGACAGCAAATTCATGACCCAAATTACCTTTTTTCAAGTAAAGTTTACAGACTTGAGTGATCATAACATGTTGCTTATGAAATGGTCAACCCCTTATTTTTCAGGGAAAGTACAACCTGATCTTGTTCAGGGCAACATAAGTGTAAATACAGCTAGAAACAGATAGTTTTGGATTGAAGCCTCTCTGAAGGACTTTAGTGATTATCATGAATTACAAATAAAATGATCTAGTTACAATCTGGATCTGAAAGAAATAATTTACTTTGATACAGTGCAGTTGTTTCAACCTAAATCTATATGGCAGAATACAAAACACAAGCCTACCTTACGTATTTTTAGTAGCAAAATTAAAAGAAGAAAACACAAATTCGCCAGGAAAAACAACAAGCTTTAAAATGACTACTAGCATTACGGAATTCTGCACTAATACACATTAAAACTAAGTATAAAAATTGGTTGCGAGGATGGAAATCTTTGCTCTATCAAACTGATGGAGCTAGCAGACCTGGTCAATAATAAATCAATCTGTGGCCGGTCATCAGGTTGTTATTCAATCGAATTGTGTCAACAAGCAAACCTGGTTTGATTATTTCACAAGAATATTTACTCAAACAATTGAGACTTTAGGTGAATCTATTCCAACTCTAATTGGGAATTTTCATCTAGATTTTGAAAGAGATGATATTCTGTACTTCATACACAAATCCAGCATTTCGAGAGCTCCTGGCCGGATGGGCTTTCGAATTAAACACTGAAGCAACATCCAGATTTGTGGGCTGATATTTTATTTACCATGTTTAATAATGTCAATCAAATGCAACTATTCCTGAGTCATGTAAGCGTTCCATCACTATACCAATATTTAAAAAGGGGGATTGTAATAACCCAGCAAGCTATCGACCGAAATCCTTACTTGACGCACCAAGCAAAATATTTGCTCGTATTATATTGTGTGAATTTAATAACTAGTCAGCGTGGACTTTTAGACGCAATCCTTTTCAATCAGGATTTGTAACTGGGTTGGGTACAATGCCAAACATGATTACTCTAAACATGTTGAAATCACAAAGGGTCATAGAAAATTAACCACTCTATATGACATTTCTTGATTTCAAAATTACTTTTGATTCCATAGATCGGAATTAGCTGTATGAAAACTCCTCCGACATGGCTTTCCACCCTCTTTAATTGCATTGATCCAATAGTTACCATACTAACACCTCTATGCAAGTGTGTCTAAATACATAAGGCTTATTGTCTTTATCTATTAACACAAGTCGAGGTTTGAAACAAAGTTCTATATTGGCTTCTATATTGTTTATTTTTTTCATTTTAGACATAGGTGAATTTTTTCTTTTGATTTTTTCTGATGCCCCTAAACTCGGACAGCAGCGTATAGCCTGGCTAATACGCGGATGATCTGGTGCTCCTATCCCCGACTCCGACAGGGTTCCGGAATTTAATGAATGCCTTAGCTAAATATATTGAAATGAACAACCTAACTGTGAACCAAGAAAAGACACGGATATTAGTATGCAAATCGAGATGTAAAAACGGTTTTACAAAATATAAATGATACATACAACAAGTAGAATTGCAGATTGTATCAGAGTATAAATATCTGGGGATGTTTTTTCTCAAAACTCTATGTCATATTCAAAACATCTAAGTAATCTGGACTGCAAAATGACACCTTTAATCTCGCAAGCTAAAATTTTGATTTATAAATATGGCAAATTCTCATACAAACATATAATGGTTTTCTACGAGCAAAAAGTCATTCCAGTTTTGCTGTATGGAATGGAAATTATGTCACCTAACCAACAGCCCTTGTGGCATATACTTGAAGCTCGCTTTTGGAAAAAGGTTTTAAAATTACCGATGTCTACACCTATGCCGATTTTGCATTTTGAACTGGGTCTGTTGCCGTTGTCAGTATATGTGGCTTGGAAAAGATGTGGTTTCTTTCGCAAGTGCTTACTAGGATTGGAACTAAATAATATCTTAAATGCAGTAGCTCATTACTTGATCAGTTCATCTTACTCATTTCCATTGAAGTGACGGCAAGAGGTGTTAAATACAATGGGCCTCATTACAACCCTGGCCTGATGGAATGAAGGGGGCCGGTATGGGACCGGCCCCCTTCATTCCGTCAGGGCCGATTACGAGGTTCCCTTTACGGGACCCGGATCAGACGTCTGGTAAAAACAAACATCTTTTCCGGGTCCCGCGAGGGGAAGAGGGAGGTAACAACGGAACACTTGTGATGTGCCCGTTGTTACCTCCATCCCCATTCCCATTGAGCACTATGGGGACTCAAATGGGAATGGGGAATGGTTCCTGCAAGGAGGAATTACAGGGTCCTCCTATTTCAGAATGACCATGTTATTCCTCATTGCAGGAACCCAGTAATGGAGCCCGGTTTGGAGGCAGCCATGGAGCTAATAGCTCCATGGCTGCCTCCAAACTCGTAATGAGGCCCAATGTCAGATGCAAGCATTACCCTGCAGCTGTTATTAGACAACCCTACCTGAGCAAAGATGAAACTATATCAACACAGCTGGATTTGTAATTAGGAGAAATGTCTGTTGTACAAGGATTTTACTACCTCTTTGGATTTAAGAGATTCTGCCATATGTCAGACTATTTGACAAAATGTCCATCGCCATATATAAGAAATACATATCTTAGATTTAGATTGAATTTATGGCATACCAATGATATCTTGGCCAGGAGGAGACAAATTCCAAAAGAATTACATTTTTGCCGTTTTTGCTAGAATGTTATGCAGCTAGAGACGCTTGAACATATTATAGTCTCCTGCCCAGTCCTAGTCATGCAACAGAATTTATTCTTTGCAAATCAACTTTGCATATTTGGATATTTAGACCAATTGGTCATGATGAAATATGGCGGATCATCTTCTCCAATACAAAGATAGCTATGAGAAAAGCAATAGTTCATAATCTTGACCATCTACTTCCAGATAAGAACACAAACAGTTAAAATAGACTGAGACTGTAAATTGGTTGACAAAAGAAATATTCAAAAATACATTTTCTATGTAAATATGAAATCATAAAATGTTAATATTGTATGTTATATATGTGAAAACATTTTTTAAAAACATTTTTATAAAATTTGAAAGGTTGATTCAATTTAGCCAACCAAAAAAAATAAAAAAGTTAAGCTCATTTGCATCCACCAAAAGAGTAGCTCATGCAAGGCCCGTCCTGTCAAGGTTAAGCAACATAAGAGCTATCTTGGCTTCGTCAGTAGCAAACAAGGTGAGAGGATTTGTGAAACAAATGTTGCATTGTGTCAAAAAAGCTTTAAATTCCCCTGGGTCTCCCCTGTACTTGGTAGGCATAGGTGGAGAAAGGATTTCGGAGCCATGTAGCAGAACTTGGAGAGTAGCCATGGTTAATAAGGGTCTACTCTCAAATCGGGTGGTTGTTGGATTGGAAGGACCTGCTGCTGCACCCCTTAAAAAAAAAAATGCCCCAATATGGGGAACATGCTGGATAAAGAATTTACATTGTCTTGAATGGAAGTCATGGACTGGAATAGCAAAGATTCTGCTACTTCAGTTTGCAATTCCTTTCGTGCCTAAGCCAAATCTTTTACAATACCCTCCAAGACTCATAGGAGGAAATAAGGGTGTTGCAATCTGCCAGATCCTGAGCCTTAGGGATGAACAGCCCGAACCTCCTCAGAGCCATAAGGATAGTGTCTGCCAGTTCCCCAAAAAGGAAAACCTCACTGTTACAGAAGAGCATAGTTCAAACAGTTTTCCTTTTCAGGGCAGAAGCAACTTAAGGCTTTGCCTCCTCTATTATAAACTTTGTAATATGGTCAGAAGCTGCACGAAGGAAAACTTGATTAAGATAGTCACACTAACATACATAAACCTCTTGAATTGTACCTTTTCTATCCTGTTCCTCACTCAAACAAAAAGATTTAGGAAAAAGTGTTCCTCTGTTTCCTTCACAGAGCAAAAAGAAGTACAGAATGGTCTGGGGATTTGAAAGACAGGTGGCACCCAATTTTACGACCTCAAATTAGATCACCCATTTCAGTAAGGAAGTCAAAGAAACAGGATACCGAACAATCAAGACAAACACTAAATACCTAATAGTTTCATGGTGATGCTTGGTTCCTGATTCATTCGGTTTGTAAGGCGCTGTGGACTGCATGCCTCAACTTTTTATCCATGCTGAACACTACTCGACATACGTATGGATAATACCAGTTGATGGAATGACATTCTGAGGCCTGCGCCATTTTGATTGGGCTGATAATAATTATCGCAAGGCACTCAACATGGCTGCCACAACCTAACCGGCAGAAGAGGAGCATAGCGACTGATGAGGACATTCCTAACACTCTGAGGAGAAGAGGTAATGGCAAAAAGAGCAATCCAAGCAAACAAGGAAATCATAATAAAACCAGCTGACAAAGGTGGTGTGGTTGTGGTCAAGGATACACAGAAATACAAAATGGAAGCATACCAACAAAATCTTGACACAAACCATTACCAGGAACTTAGGGATGACCCCACCATGGAGTACAAAAAAACTCCATGCCGAGCAGCAAAGAGGCACACCTCTCACATATGATATGAAAAATCCAACTCTACGGAATTTGCATTTTCTCCCACACAGCAACACGACAGGAAATCCGGGCTTCTTGATCACCTCTAGTGTAAATACATTAACCAAAGCCATCTCAGGATATATTGAATCCATCCTAAAACTTACAGTGATGGACACAGAACGTTTGTACATGACACAACAATCTGCCCAGGTACGTTGCAAGAAATAGACTATGTATCACTATATTCACTGACGGCCAAGTTGAATGTCACAGTACTTTACACCAACATTCCACATGAAGATGGGTTTGTTGAATGCCACAGATGCTTGCACAATGCAAACACAAAGATAAACACCCCAACCACTGCTTTCACAAATCTCACTGCAAACAGCGAGGGGCACAGGATTGGCACCTCAGTATGCTTGCTAACTTTTCCATTTCTTACCTCAAATAAGAGTTTTACAACAACACTAACATACATATGTTACAATTATGATATCTTTTTTATTGGGACAGAAGGTGAAGACACTCTTAAACAATTCCCTGACTCATTAAGTTCACTGTGGAATACTCCAAGAAGAGCATACATTTCCTATAAACAATATTTTTTGTTGAAAGAAGCAGCCATCTAGAAGCATCCATCTAGAAAAAACTTTATACAAGAAACTAACTTACAGGAAAAATACCTGCATAGGGCAAGATTCCACCCAAGCCACACAAAAAGGTCAGTTATCTAGTGCCAGGCCATCTAAAACCAACACATATGGTCCAACAAGAAAACAAGGGACAGCCAACTTGCCACACTGTGCACATCCTTCTTGGAGAAGGGTCACCCAGCCAGACAAATTGACAGGGAATTCGACCGTTCATGGAAAATGTTGAGAGCCAACCTGCTACAATACAGAGACAGCAGAGACATAGAACACATTCCTTTGTTTGTCACCTTCCACTCAGCACTAACACAATGAATAGGATTGCTAAGGATCTTCAAGCAATATTAAGTAGGGATGATGAGCTGAGAGACATCTTCAAAATAAACTCCCCTGATTGCATACAAACAACCGAGCAGTTTAACACAGTATCTGACCAGGAGTACATTTCCACTAGATCAAGAACCAAACATATCTGGAATCTACTGCTGCAACATCAGGAGATGCATAAAGTGCCAACACATCTGCACCAGACCTGCCATAACAACCCTGCATTACCGAACAATACAGATAAAAGCGGCATTCAACTGCAGATCATCCAATGTTTTGTACCTCATCCAATGCAGAAAATGTATAGTAGGGAGTTGTGTAGGTGAGACCTGCAATGAGCTACATGAAAGGATGAACCTATACAGATACACCATCTCAAACCACAAAACAGAAACAACAGCAGGTCGACACCATGCAGGACGGGCACTCATTGCAGGATCTCTCTGTTATGTTTTAAAAGGTGGCCTCTCAAATACCACACACAGAATGCCATGGCATCTCAAGTGCCCGAAGATGCTTGTCCTAATTCACAGTGTTCAGAACATAGATTTAGCTTTTATGACACACTATGGGCACCTTTGAGCCCAAGTCCAGAAAAACCATCACATCAACAAAGTTAGAAGACAAGCCTGCATTGCAATATATCACCATCAGCTTTTGAAAACTACTGCTAAGGACACCTAATGCATGAGACACACAGGAAACCGACCACCAAAATCTTGGGTGTCTAAGCTCAAATGGGTGGCACCCATTACCCAGCATGAGACATGCTTTATTCAAGCGAGGATACCATTGTGAAGCTTGAGGCACACTGAGATTACTTTGAGATCATATTTTGCAGTGCCACGTTGTATACTTGCCAGGAAATGGTTGCAGCTGCATCAAAATCAATACAATGTTATGACACTACATACAGGCTGAAGAACACATTTTTAGAGACTGTGAGAAAAAAAAACTGACCCTGTTTCTGTGTTTGTAAACCTCTTATTCAAATATGCCTTTAAAATAGCATTAGTAATTTCAGGACACCAACTGGGCCTGCTTTAAGACTGCCTGGGGCTAAATCAACAGTTACATGTGAAAAGGATTTGCTTTTTTCTTTTTTTGTTGTTAAATGCACCTTTCGGGTGAAAATGTTTACTGCTTCCAAACGACTACGTTTTCCCTGTTTCCTGGAGTTTTTAAGGCCTTTTTAGATAAAAAAGCAATTTCCAGGCCCACATTCCAGGTATACTGTCCCTTCCATTTCTTTGAAGTTAAAATGCTATTAGTTCCCCTCAATTTGTGAAACAACTTCACTGTTGCTTTCTTTTTACTAATCATTTCACACTGCACCGTCTGAGCAAGACGTCTGTGGGACTTTGTAAGCTGATATTTGTTTTATCTTTGCATAGAAGTTTCAATTAGTCCAATAAAAGTTATCAAAACCTGCATCCTGTACCATTTCTTACAAGCTGTCAATGAGCTCCTTATTATGATGGTTTCTCTTCAAGGCAAACTAGTTAGAGTTAGACAAGCGTATTACTAGATCCTATGGGAAGTAAATGACAATCCCTCTGCAAAGGTGACGAAGTAAGGGGAGATATGATTTTTAAGAATGCCGCTACACCATGTTTGGGACCAAAGTCCAGGCATGCACCATTCTCCGGCAACAGTAAGTTGGCGATACAAAGACAGATCTACATGCTGGCTAATCTGACAAATGGGTAATAAATAACCCATTGTGGACCTTGACGGTAGTCCAAGAGCAGATTCAAGCATGGCTAAGATTTGCATGCTGGGTGTGGATTGAATAATGAGGAATACTTATAGTAGTTGCAGTTCAATATGCTTTACAAAATCTCTACACATGCCAACTTGACCCATAACTTGGTGTATTGGTTTATATGCATTCCTATGGGATAGCGAGGAAGGCAAGGGACATGAATATCACTAAGTGAACATACTGCTCTGAGATGCAGTGCCAGATGTAGTGCAACACACGACATTGGGTCAATGAGTTACTACATTGGGGAAATGAAACAATTGTTGCTACCTCTTTACAAGACAATTGCCCTTTCTTACTACACAAAAGAGCACATTTTCAATTTAAACATGCAAACAGATCCCTTCCAGGCAATTTTGGTCATTTTACTGCAGAGTGCGAATGAGCAGTGTAAAGAGGTGGTGGACACCACTTTACACTTCTCTATTGGCACTCTGCAGTGCAAATAGAGTAAACGCAACCTGTCATGCATGCAGAGCAGCAAGGTTTACAATTTTGTTCTATGGAAACCTACTGATTTTTGATGGTGCAAACAGGAGGCAGTTTCAATGGGAAATCTTGGGTTTCTCAGCAGCATGAAAAGCTCTTGCTGTTGTGAAACCAAGTTGCTTTTGAAGGTGGAGAGAAACCCGGAGATGCAAACCAGTCCTCTCTTAAGCCTCTGTCCTCTGCCTTCAAAAACAATTAAATTTGACAACACATGAATGGCTGCATCAAGACAGGTGTAATTGCCTCCATTTACTCCCTGCGGTTTTTAAAATGACCACCAAAGTCTGTTTGATGTGGCAATAAAATGTGTAAAGTACACTTAAACCAAATAGCAAATTGTTGAACTTGCAACACAACCTTGTTGTATGTTATCTTTGAAAACTCAGAGACTGGTAGTTCCACGATGGAGTATGGTCCAATTCCCAAGAGATTCTTATCATTTGACCATCTCCCTATTCCTGATCATGTTCACTCATAGTACATGTTTCGGTGCAGGCAGATCATATTTAGATGTAGTGTTCACATTGTGGGATGAGTCAAGTTTGATAGCATGTAAAACAATATAAGAGAGCTGAAGACGATACAAGCATCAGAAGGGAGACAAAGTCGAATCATGACACCGGGAAGATGTTTTTGAATTTTTTAGACAGTATACATAAAACAGCACTTAATGGAAAGATTATGAAACAATTTTTCCCATTTGTGGCAGGGGATATGCACAGATGACAGTCCCTTCCTTTACGTGCCGTGATAATCAAGCATCCCCTCATTGATGATGCACAACAAGGTCAAAACATGACTGGGGTTGCTTGTTTTCCATGTTAAAGGAGAATTAGCCTATCAGTTTGAGCTGGACTGCTCCAATTAGTGGAAGTGCTAAGAATGATTGGCATATGGCCAGCCCCATACCATAATGGAATTATTGGTCTATAAACAATTAACTAGAAGCTGCCCAGAGCAATTCCAGTGGTTACTATTATATCAATTCAATGCTTTCAATTCATCACTTGCTCATTCTAGGTTCAATTTAATCTACCTGTAATGAGGTCAATAGTAGTGGGAACAATTAATTGGAGAGATGTCAGCTAGCAAGAGGAGAGCCCAGCAAAGCATGGCATTATCCAGCATGAAAATAATAAGACACTGGTTGGTATTGTGTATGTTGTATCAGGATATTAAAAGTGTCATTTTCCTTAGGAGTTTCAGCTAGGGCAAACATGATCTGGTTATTTTATCCTTGTGGAATTTGACATTAAGAGAAGTGTCAACGAGGAAACAATGACATTTTCAGATGAGTCTGTGCAGGTGTCAAAGAGTGAGTATCAAGAAAGAGGATCATGGATGGGGACAAATTCTGTTTTTGGAGACCTAAGGACAAATGTCTCTTGATTGCACCAAAACAGTTCTTTATGCAGTTAGTGTACTTTATGCCAGAGCCGCATGTCTCTGGCATACTGTATATTAAAGACTTCCCTGTTGTCTAGTGAGGGTTATACTCACTGTATGCTGTTATGTTGTGTTGTGTTATGTTGATTTGAACTGTGCACCGCTACCACCCACGGGCAGTCTCTAGGCACTTTCGTGACTCTGCAAGAGAATGGGCGGGAGGTTAGTGAGAATAGGATCAGAGGATAGGTTCAGAACCAGGGGAACTGGTGTCTCTGAGTGTTGTTCTGCATGTGGGAGTTTGTGAGGGAGGCTCTGTGCATTGTAATCATATGGGTAAGACTCAATGCCTTGGGTGTGTTCTAGTGTTTGTGTTGTTGTTGGTGTGTTGTGTGGTGTTGGGGTGGGATGTGGATGCGCGCACTCATTAGATAATGTCCATAATGGGTCCAGAGTCACAGGTGGCCGTAGTTGTCAGGCTATCTGGTGACTTGGTGTGTACTTGTGTTGTTGAAGATTTTATGGACTATGTGGGGTGGTTCACTCTAGGTGTGCTTCCAGCATCTCGGAGATGGTGGGTGTGAACCAAGAATCAATTCTTGGTTTGTTTATGTGTTTTGTGGCTAGCCCAAGGTCTGGTGTAGTGGTGTTGGTTATGTTGGAGGAGCTTGAAGGGGAAATGGGTTAGTACGTCTGTTGGTTTGTTGGAGCCTTTAGTGGGACTCTTGGTTGCTGCCTTTTATATACTTAGATTCTTAGTTGTGGTTTGTCTGCCCATCTCGCCGCCTCTCTTATTGTTTGTCTGTGATGTTATTGCTGAGGGTGTCTCTGGTGGATGCAGATACCCGTTTCATCAACACCATACTTACAGCAACTATTGTGAACACCCCAAAGTTATAATATCCAGTACGTTGTTAAAGTTGACAGGCCTTTCCTCAGGATCATGGTATTTTGATTAGTGGTATAGAATATTGAAGAGCTCAACCAATACACACATTCCAGGTATTGCAAAATCATGTATGCCATAAAGAGCATCCGCTATGGAATAGTAGACTTCAGATATGGATAATGCTTTAAGTGATTACTGCAACTAGCCACTTCTACTGCCCCTCCATTGAACCCACATGTCTTTCGATACAGCTCAAAGACATGCCTTATTGATTTCAATCGAAAAGAAGAGAGAATGGAAGGAAACACAGTTATAATTTCATGACACCCAGCTGAATACTCTTAAATAAATAAATACCCACTCAAATCATTCCCTTGCCCACAATATCACACTCAGTGCCACCCCAATAAGAAACCAGACATTTACAATAACACACACAAATAACTGTCCCCTCTAATGAATGCAGTGCTTTTCCTTAAACAAAGCACACCACTCCAAAAAGAACCTACCCAACAAAAACATCTCCCAGTATAATTAAACTCCTACACAAACTACTAACTTATGCCACAAGAGAATTGCAAGATAGAATAAACACACTCTCACAAACCAACCAATTGGACTATGGTCTCAAATATTGGACCATCACCTATTTCCAGCATCTTCACCTCAGAACCAGCCTTTATACTCTTCCTGCACCTCCTTGCCCTCGTTCATTGTTGTTTTCCCTGAAAGACAAAAGAAATAGATCATGTAACAGACTGATCCACTTTCATCTCTGCTACTTTCTCTAACAGTCAGTTATAGGAACAAAGAGACATGAGTGACAAAAGGCAATTGAGTAGGGATAGCGGTGAGCTAATTAAATTAAATGTTAAATGCACAATATGTTTTAAGAGAGGTACAAAAGGCACCAAAGAAGGGCACTGTCTCGCCCACCCACTATATCTCTGCTCTCCTGATTGACTGGTGTGACCATCTAGCCATGCTTTTCAAAATCCTGCACACTACTACCCCTGTCAAGCACTCCAGGCAAAAACCCCCCAGACAAACCATCAGGTACTTCAAGAACTTGCTGGTCGAAGCACTCACGGAAGACCACATCAAACTCAACATTATATGTACCAAACACCGTAGTTTCAACTCCGACTCTCTACTGGAAGCACTCAAAGCCAGCCACCCTGTCAGCCTGCATTGACTGACACATGCCTCTGAAACAACACACTTGAAAACCAAAACCATTAGCACCCTGGTACGTGCAAGAACTCAACCTCAGCAAAAGAGTGACCAAGAAACAAGAGAAAACCTGTTGCAGCACCAACACCACATCCAACCTGGCGCTCCTCAAGGAATTCAGAGCAACTCGCCGACAACTAATCGACACAGTCAAGGCCTCCTGCTGTCAGAACACCATTGCAGAAGCTGACAACAAAAGCAGAGTCATCTTCAAAGCAGTCAAGTACTGCATGAAAACCTCTACCCACCCCTGCCATACCACACTCCATCGAAAAATACACCACTATCAACACCTTCTTCATCAGCCAAATCAGCAAGATACACCAGCACATAGACAACAGTTTAGCATCCATGGTCCCACCTCATGTCCCTTCTTTTAATATCTCCAAACCCTGGACAACATTCAAAACACTCTCGACAGAGGACCTGGTAGAAACCCTGGCCACCCTCAAAGCCACATCATCTACAGATGACATCCTCCCTGCATCCATCCTCAAGACCCTCCCAGCTCTCTTTCCCTATCTTAAGATCATCAACAGTTCCCTAACTCAAGGCTAAAAACAACTAGAGGGAAATCAGGTATATCTATAGGTTTCAAGGGAGCAAACCTGACATATCTCAAAGAAGAACAAAAAGGCTCCCACACCTGTAGTAGGTTTGGGCACACAATTCACTGGACAGTTCTAGGGTTACCACACTTCAAAGACAGATCAAGCAGTGGAAAGTGGAAGTTCATGGAAAATACACCCGACTTCATCAATAATTCTGTTAAAATTGATAATTTTTAATAGAACTATATAGTATTTGAAAACATATACATAAAAACTAACATATATAAACTAACTAAGTGACTAGTGCTCCAGAAAAGTGCTAAGTGCTAATCACCAGACAACTGACAATGTGCAAAATACGTAATAAATCTGTATCTCTCTCTTAGATACTAGGATGACTTCACATATACATATATACATATAAACAACTTCAGGTTATTTGAACCTTGATTGTCAGTTGTCTGGTGATTTTTGTCTTCCCTAACTCAAGGCACCTTCCCATCAACACTTAAAACAGGACAAATCCTCCCATTGCTTTATCAACAGTCTTCCCTTCCTAGGTAAAATCATCGAGAAAGCGTTAGCCACTAAACTTCAGGAATACATTAACACCAACAATCTCCTCTACACCTATCAATCTGGGTTCAGACCCAGAGGCAGCACAGAGACAGCAACCATATAGGCTGTCAATGATGCCCTTAACCTCCTAGATGACAGCCACCCTGGCATTACTCGACCTCTTTGCTGCTTGCAACACATTAGACCACAAGGCACTTATTGACACTCTATATCGATGCATGGAGATCAGCAACCTTGTCCTAAACTGGTTCTCAAGTCCTACCTCACCAACCGCCACCAGTTTCTTCAGATGGACTCCACTGGATCACCAATGCTACCTGTCACCTGTGGCATCCTGCAGGGTTCCATCCTATCCCCAGTGATCTTCAATCTATACATGGAGCCGCTGGGAGCCTTCCTAGCCACACATAACATCTAGATGCACCAATACTCAGACGACACACAACTATACCTCAAGATCATCAAGAACATCAATAGACTCAAATCTGCCTCTCGCCGATCCAGTCTTGGTTGTCCAGTGCATATTTGAAGCTCAACCCCTCCAAGACTGAATTCCTACTCCTCACCAACACCTATCACCCAGACATACAGACCATGCTATCAGCCATGAACTCAGCAGGCTTCACACCTGTGCTCGACTCCTGTGCCAAGTCCCTCAGGTTCCACATCAACAAACACCTCTTCTTCAGGACACACATAGCTAATATAACTCAGACAGCTTGGCATCAGCTCTCCCGCCTGCAAAAGTTCAACCTCTTCCTCCCTCAGGATGGCTTTAGATTCACTGTTCAAGCACTGGTCCTATCACACCCGGATAGGGGCAATAAACTCCTTGTGGGCCTCCTACAGTCTGCCCTTGTGCCCCTGAGTAGCATCCTACACACTGCTGCATGCCTCATCAAGGGGCTAATCAGATGTGACCACATCACCCCAGCTAACATTGACCTTCACTGTATCCGACTGCACACACGAATCACTATCAGGTCTTGCTGCATCATCTAAAAGGCAGTCATCCACAAGTCAGCCAGATACCGCACAGAGAAACTCAGCAACACCGGTGGACATTGCACCACCAGAAGCCAGGACTCATGCAAACTTGAAATCTGCTGCTGCAAAAAGGAAAGGACCAGAAAACAATCATTCTCTAGCTAAGCCCCAAGACTATGGAACCTCCTCCCCATCAGCATCTGATTCGCCCCCACACTCCTACAATTAAGAAAAGAACTCAAGACCCACATCTTAAAGGAATCACTCCTCCTCAACACCTAGGCCACCACGTCACCTCTTGCACTATCTGACTCGCTAGATGCCACCCTCCTTCCCTCATTCCCTGCCACCGGTACAGCTGTATACCTCCTCTGTGCCCCTGTGTATCCTACCACCTACTGTATATCTGTTCTATTGTTACCTCTGAATTGCGGTTCGTTATGCAACCATAATTTTGTGTACCTCTGTAAAGCACTCTTTTGCTTCTCGAAGCTAGGTCCGTGCTCAATAAATAATAATAATAATAATAATAATAATAATAATAATAATAATAATAATAATAACTGTAACCCCTCTGTAAGCACAGTCTAGCTGTCTTTTGAACCACATGCACAGTATGGTTTTATTCTGGCACCAGATTGTGATGGATTGGCTACATCACAACTTGATTTTTTTCTGGAGTTTGGCACTTTGGTTATTCAGCATTAGGGACAGTGATATCACTCAGAATTGGTTAGATAGCATGATGCAGATGTGTACAATGTTGTATCATGGAAAGGGTTGTGCTAGGTAACTTTGGAGATTTTCATTGGCAGTACTGAGTTAAATTGAACGCCCATACAGAGACGCCCAAACAGGGAGACCAGACAATCCGTAATGCTTAATATCAGAATTAATGATGATTTCAGAAAAAAAGGTAATACTTTACTAGGTCATGCATATTATAAGTTATTGAGTGACTACCAACAAGATATCTTGGATTACAAACGAGACATTGTACAGCTGGCACACCTATATATCTTGGAAGAACACTTGGGATTTTAGAAAATAAGGAAACAATGTTGCTGTTGTTTGTAATGCCTATAGAATTAGAATGAATGTCTTGACATTGTCGAGAGTGTATTTTGTGCAGCCTATGCCTAAACTGGAAAGGGCCCTATTGAACATCTTGACATGGTATGCTCCCTGATGTATCACTTTATTTTAGGAAGGCACAGCAACAGGACCAGAACGAAATAAGCCTGCATCAGTGTCTGGAGCATAATGATATGTATACTAGAATTCTCAGGAGTCCCAATGATTCTGGAACAATCTTGAGATGTATATATATATATGTATATATATATATATATGGTCACATGTTATAGCAGAAGATGATGGGCTTCCCGGTGATGAATATTAAGCTGTTTGCAACTACCTTTGTACAGCAGGACGTTGGAAAGACAGAGCAAAAAGGGGAAGGTTAAGGACTGAAGGTGGAAGTGAACATCATCATTAAGAGTATTGATTATCTTATACTGTTATATGTCATATCAAATGCTTGACTCTTCAACCTCATATAAATGTACACATATTTAAGACAATACATTATTTGTTTTTTGATTACTTTATTAGTTAGCTCCTTTTATGTCTTTAATTCCAGAGTTGTTGAAAAGTATCTTTGAAGGTATTCTGGGATATACCACTGCTGTAGAGTTTTTTTGGTGATTTTTCCATAACAAATGTTCTCGATCATTATACCATAAACTTCATTCATGATCGGTCTATTGGACAATACGGTTAGCCACATCGGATCTCTATGTAAGATATTGATTAGATTTTCAATAATAGATCACCTAAATATATTGTGTGTTCCTTTTAGATGAATTAAGAACCGAGGTTCCTGTTTTCCTGTTGAAGGGTTATTTTCCCCAAACACTTTGTGAAATAATACAGGATACTGAATGTGGATAAACTTCGGTTTCTTTGCAGTATGCACACCACTAATGGAATTATACACTTTGTATTCCATTTATGACCCTTTTTTGTTAAAAAAGGAAGCTGTTAGCAATCTGCTGCAAGAGCATAGAAGAATCAACATGCCACCCAAATAAATCTAAAATATATCCAAGTACAACCGTTCAAATCAAGTGTCTCGGGAAGTGCAGCAGTTTGAAGAAATTTAGAGCTAGGAGGGGCAGAAGGAGTAGGCGGTTAGGGCCTGCATATAAGTACATTGGTGCAGCAAAAATTCTGCATAAATCAGAGGTAACTCTACTACCGCTACATTAATGCATACTGTTCTATAGGTTTGGTAGTGAGGTGGTGGAAAAACATCCAGCAAAGTGCTGGAGGTAATACCGCCACTGCATTACCCCCAAAAATCAGCAAAATCAGCAGAATAAATGCTACTGGTAATTTCACAAAAATCCCAGGGGAGTCCTATGGACTCCATAAATGGGGATCAACACTGCAATCCCACCACTTGTGATCTGGTGGTCATTCCACCAAATCAAGTGGTGGTAACGGTAAATATGGTGATATTATGGCAGATTTACAACTGGAATACCTCCAAACCTTTCACGAGACCCTTAGTCTCGTCTTCTTTTCTGCTTTTTACCAATTGGGGTTTCAGGTAAACTCTTTCCTAGTCTCACTCTCCACTTTCAACATCCCCAAACCCTGCTTCCTCCCACAGTGTAATGCTCAGAGTCGAACCCCTCTGGGGTGGAACCTTCTTCTGCACCCGTAAAGTTGTGTAAAGCTATGATCACATACTTTTTAAACATCAATGCAGTACAAAACACAAAGAAGGGAATGTGCCAGGAAGAAACTGAACATGAAATAATCATTACTTGAGGTGAGAGTAAATGCACAAACCCTATAATTGTCCCAGCCCTCCCTCCTTGCTAAATCTCTCTGGCGCATCAACAATATTGTTTTCCAACCTCCCCTGAGGAAAAATCATCAACTCTCAAGGCACATTTACCAGCTAAGGACTCATTCATTAGGTTCTACGATAAATGTACCTCCGCTCTTTGTACAGTCACATTTATCGTATCAAGTTGAAACAGGACAGGGAGCCTCTCTGCATTTGACTCACTGTCAACAGCTTTAACAGAACCCTACAAATCTGGGCTATTCTACCAACAAAGCTCCAAATGTAGTTGTGAATTCACTTGTCAGACTCTAAGACAAAGTTAATGCAGAAATGAGACTTCATACATTATATTTGAAATGTATTGAGTATACACAAAATTCTGTGCAGAGCCTGGTCGACTGCGATATTGTTTTTTCCTCTATGATTAGGGATGGAGATCAGTTTTGAATAAACCCTTTCCAGTTAAACCATGATGAGGACAAGAGCATAGTCATGTGGCATACTGTTTGTCAGTAAGTATAATCTGGACTGACCAAGTTGTCATGAATATAGGATGTACTAATTTAAAATCAGACCATGGCATGTAACCTGTTTCGTAATCTAGTACTGTGAAGGCATCATGAAGTAAGGCACAGACAACAGATTCACTTTTCTAAAATAGAGCATTTTATTTCTGAACTGAAAGGATGGAGTAAGGACTAACATGCCCTGTGCTAAGGTGGGATTTCCCTACCTAAAGAAACTAAGGATAGTATGTATTGTAAAGTTCTCCTTAAAAGTCTCTCTGTGTGCAAACCCTATGCTTGCCTCACAACTACATCTATACAATATGTAGGGATGTCAGCAAGCAAAGAAACAGTGTTCAAAGTAAAGTTCCGAGCTTCTTCCAGCTCCTGGTATGTTTTCAGATTCTTCTTCCCTAGACTCAAAACAGTTCCACAAAAAGGTCTTGACGCTCCCTTCCCAAAGTTCAACAAAGCTCCAAACCACCTCAGGGCTCCCTTCCCTAAGTTCAACAAAGTTCCAAGCAACCTCAGGGGTCCTTCCCCAAGTTCAACACAGTTCACAGTTAATTCCTCTTTGTTAGCTTTCAGTTTGAATGGTATTCTTTTAGGCTTCCTCAACTTTCGCTTGGCACTTCTTTCTCTTTTAGTCACTTCCAGATTGATGAAACAAACCAAAACAACTTAAAACTTCTTCTTTCCTTGGCTCACTCCAAATAGGGTTTACTTGGTATAGGTACAGTTGCGGAGCACAAGGACCACCAATCACAGGTCATGCAACCGATAGCCCTTCTCACTTTATAATGATCATTGGTTCTCATGGAACTACTTTACCACCACATATTTCCTTTCTGCACTTGTGACATAAGTCAATTTGCACTCTTTTTTTCAACATGCCGTTTATTGGCTCTGTCAACACATTCTTTTCACACACTTCACTTTGCTGTTTTTACTCCATGATATCACCTTGCTTTCACACTAACCAATAGTGCTTCTTATTTGCCTTTTACATGCTTCAACAATTCTCATTACTAGTTTGCACTTGGCTTTTCACTTTCACATTGTTCATAAATGTCTTTCCTTAATTTCACTCTATTCGTAAATACACATCACTTTCTCTCCATTCATGCAGTATTTTCATTTCACTTGTGTATAACTTTTCTTTAATTCGGTATTCAATATTGGTTAAGTACTTTTCTCTCGACACTTAATAATGTCCGTCTGGTCTCCAGACTCCTTCATTATATGCATTTATTTGTTCAGCCCTTTCTTTGGCCCAGATTAAGCCCCCTTAACGCGCTGGTTTGAGTGCTCTCTCCCTGTCACTCATTGGTATGCATCAGCGCCTCTGGGTGCTTGCACAGTCCTCTTCTGTTTTCACTCGCTCCCCTGTCACACATCAGGAGCACCAGCGAACCACGCTCACCTCTGCCTGATGTTAGCGCTGCCTCCTGCAGCAAAGTTGCAGCTTCTGTGTACCCCAGCTCCAGCTGGGGACACAAGGCTCGGAGCTCTGCAGGGCTTTGGACTCTCTTGTGGCTCTCTCCAATCTCAGTGTCCTTTCTGCTCTCCTACAGATGCCGGCATCCCTTTCAATGTATTCTCCGCTCCAGCCTGCTTCCTGGCATCCTGGCTTCCCAGGCGGATGTTCCCTCTTGTGTGGGTCACTCCCTTGTATATGCACCTGTAGCCTCTTAAGGGGTTGCAGGTGCAAGTCCTTTACCTGACTACAATTAACTATAATACTGGGACATGCCTGACTTTCAAAATAGTGTTCTACAATCTTCTTCCTCGTCCCAATACCAAAGTGGTGTGCATATGTTGAAGAGTGCATTCCTCCTAGTCGACTCTTCCTCATCCTAGTCTTAAATGGACCTGAATGGGATATATGTGGAATGTGTATCAGTGAGCAAGAGTGGTAATAATCTATGAAGGTCAGGATGGGTAGAATGTATTTTGCCCATTTCTTGATCTATCCAGAGGAGGTGAATGTGGGACTGATCTGCCCATAAGAGAATATGTTCTATTTCTTGTTCTTTTCCCTGTTCCTTTATAGGGATGCTTTACCTGAGGTTTGTTTGGTAATGAAGGGAGGGAGGGGGTTTGACAATACCCTATAAAGTCTTCATGAAAGGAGGGTTCATTGTGGAATGGAAATAGGGCATACCGCTTTTCACCTAAAAGCACCCTTCCTCCACTCCCCGAGAGCCCTCTAGTCAGTTGATCCTCCCTCGCATATCCACCCCCAAAAGTGATGGCCTTTCCATGGCCAACTGGGAGGAGGATCCCAGGGAAAATGAAGTGAGGAAACCCTCAGGTTTCTCACAGTACCATTGTAAAAAGTAATTCACTGATGAAATCACAATCTGGTACTAGCTATAGGGACCGGCAGTGCTAGAGCCATTCCTGATGTCCCAAAAAAAGCAACTAAGGACAAGGGGAAAATAGTTGTGACCACAATGTTGACATTATATGTAAGGGAATGTGAAGCAATATTCCATTTGTAAGTATAGGTCCACTGTCTTCTAATGAGGCTGCATTAAGTATTGATGTTGACAATTCTGTGAGCACGAAACTCTCGGTTGGGGAATTCAATAACATTAACGAGAAGGGATGAATGACAAAGAGCAAATCAGTTATTTTATTCTTGGCCACATTACAGGAACCGGGATGATTAAATATACTCAGGAAGATGACCTTGTGGCCTAGTGCTCAAAACCATTGTGCAGCTTTGTTTTAGGCATGGCAAAGCAAGTTACGGTGGGAGCACTTTAAATTACTGCAAAGAAATTGAAGCAGATTGGGAGAAGATGGTATCTATCATCTTGAATCCTTCCAACATACTGTATATTTTCCATTAAATTCCTTGATGACATAAGATTCTATCAATTGATATCAATTTAGTCTAATTGTTTGATCATTGTAGAACTGATTCTGTTAAGCTGTCTATAAAGGTTTATCTTATCAACGCCATTGTTGAAAGTGCAATCTGAGCCTATGTAATCACTGAACTGTGTACATTTTGATTATGGAATGGAGCCCCGACTGGAATCTTTCATCTCTGGAGAAGGGAAGGAAGTCCTTGACCCTAGTGAAAGTAAAATTCCCACATACTCCATTAAAAAAGGGAATTTGGAATATTGCTCATGTAAAGAAAAACATGACCCAAAACCCATGTGGTAAAAATAATCCAAGAGGCCAAATACCCACTGCACCACTTTGCAAGGGTAAACAAGGTTTGTAAAATGCAAAAAGGTCTCAGGCAGTCCGGTGAACCGTACTGACATAGAGCGTGTCACACCTCAAGACGTTACAGGTTATGAAGCGGAAAAACGCCTATTAGCATACATAGGTTACCATTTCATCCCACCACCCTCATTGGCTACCACCTATATCACATGCTTATACCCCCATGTATTTCCTGGACCAATTGGCCACACCTTATCTAAACCCATTCCCCTATCCACATGGGCCACTACATCATCACTGTTGAATCCCGGTACATGATTGGTGGACAGGTAGTCTGATACACTAATACATTGTGACTGTCACATGATGTGCAGCCCTCTGACTCAGACATTTTCAAAGTAAGACTGGCAAGGCCAACTCCGCTTTGATAAGACAATGGGCCTTCTCATTATGCCAGACGCTGTGGTGCACACAAGTTGCACCCCCTACTGGCATCACCTCTTCTCCTCCTATTCCAAATCACAGAACGTTCCAGACATAGCTCCCCCTTATCTCCTTCAAACTACAGGTGCCCAGTAATGATGTGACCAAGGCACCACCCCTGGGTCAGTCATTTATTTTCTTAGGTTATGCATCTACTTGTAATACAAATCGGGTGAACGCTCCTTGGGTAAGGGCAGTAGTGTTCTAAATCTCCGCCTGACAGACTGACATCACGAAACCTTGTGTGATATTCTCATGAATGTGTTCTTCACACGGTGCATCCATACCTGCCCTCTCCACAGCTTTTTCTTTCTGCAGCTGGTTACAATTAGCGTTTATCTGTGCACCGCAGCTTCTCTCTTGGGGAATGGAAAAGGGATTTGTCTTGGGACTGGGCTAAACAGAGCTGCAGCTCCACATCAGGGCTTTCCTTGTGAACTAGGCCTTAAAATCCAATATGGCGGCACTCATGCCATGTTGAAATGCTGACCTCGCTCTTATCATAGTACCTTTCTGACTACATCTTCCACCTACCTCAGTTCTCTCGCAGCACCTCACTGCAGAACATAACTTGGAGTACTGCTTCTAAAAACAGGGCTTATAGCAGTGCCATTTATATAGCCTCTGCAACCACATAATTAATATATGTGTTGATCATTCTGTTTTGCTCTATGATGTATCTATTAGGTGTCAAAGTTAACTACAAGTAATGTGTGGACCTTCTACGATGCATACCTTAACTGGCTCACACTGTGGTACATACTAATAGTTTTTTCTCAGCCTGAACCCTTTTGCCTGGCAGGAACACTCTAATTTCAATCCTGAATGTGAGAAACCTGAAGATGTCTCAATTGCAAGTCCCTGGGGATCTGTCATTCAGGTGGCCAGGACATGGCCATCGCTATTGGATCCAGTCCCTGGGGTTGGACCAGTGGGGGAGAATCACCTGGGTGAGGGGTTTTCGGGGAGTGGAAGTGGGACACCGAAGGTTGAGATGTGACACGCCCTTCCCATTTAAACCTGTTCCCCATCCTACCCCTTAGGATATGTAGAAGCTCTACCCCGCCCTTTTTGGACAAAAACACTTTACCATACTGTGACAGGCAACGGACTAACACTTGAGCCGTTTACCTGACATGTCCCAACACCAGGGTCAGGAAGAGTCAGGTAATTGATAATAACTACGCATACCTGATGGCCCTCTGCCTCGCCTGCAGGGATAAAAACAGAGCACGAAAGAACATGGCGAGCAAGGCCAAATGCATGAGGAAGCAGTAAGTCCGAGACAGCAGTTCAAACACAGAAGAAAGGTGGCGAGATCTGAGAGGACGATAAGGAGTAAAGTGCCGTTGCCCTTTTCAACCCAGACCCACTAAGCCTCCGTGGAAAGAATCATAAGACCGGGATTTACAGCTGGCATGTGGTGTAACAGATGAGAACGGTACACGGGGGCCTCCCGCATTGATAACCTAGGCGTGGAGGCATGCTTGCTACCAAGGTACCGTCCTTGAATCCAGAGGCAAGGCAAGCCAATGGGTTCAGCACAGCCAGTGAGTGGGATAGAGTTTATAGTAAACCAGACTGTGTTGAACCCAAGGTTGTGAATGGCAACATTGTGTGAATCTTTTTGAACAAAGAACGTGCGTGTTTAAGATTGAAAGAAAGTCCACTGAAGGAACAGCTGCATAGTGGTCAGGCAGCATGTGGGCGCTCATTCGAAGGACTCTGGCGATCCCCTTTGTTGGAACTACAAGTACCAGGAGGCCTTAGGAGAGGCCAGCGTTTGGAGTCCGGGGGGTTATACAAGGGTCAAGTCAAACCCCTTGTACTATCGAAAGTCTCTGACATGTTGATAAGAAGGAAAGCAAAGTAAGAAGTGATAACAGAACTGTGTGTAGCCTGGCTGGGGCTTTAACGAAAGCCTGACTGGGGCCTGAGACCTGAATTTAGGTAAGAAGGTAACCAAAGTGGTCTGAAGGAACATTTTGAACTGTGGCAAGTGTGAATCTGTCAGCGGGATGCCTAAAGAAAGCTAGGGGAAGGGAAGCCCACTTTCTGATGAGAACGAGCATATCATATGTTAAAATGGCTATGTGAACCCGACGGAGGGATGCCAAGGGGAAAGCTAAGAAGAGTGAATCCTGCATATTGGAAAAGCATAGTGAACTGTGTGTTTGGCATATGTAAACCCGGCCGAGAGAGACCTGCGAATTAAGGTGAATAGGAATACACCCATGAACATTGTATCGACAAGAGTGAACCCAGCAGATGGTTGTCTGCAGTGCCTGATTGTTTAAAAGGGCATTGAGAATCCTGAATGTTACATTGTGAGTGAAAGGCTGCAGCGAACCCGACGGAGGGAGGCCCACGTTGCACAAAGTATCGGAGCCCAGCAGAGGGGGTTCCTAAGGCGAAGAGTAATCACCCGTGAATAGTCACTGAATTAACTTTTATTTTCATGGTTTACAACAAATTAGGTGTTCTGAGTCAAGAGACCTTATGTGAAAGAGACTTGGCCACAGAAGGCTCTGGTATTTTGGAAACAAACTATAGCCTTGTGCTGTTGAGGCCCAGTAGTATGTTGTGCTTAGGAGTCCCGCTTTGTCCCATGCTAAAAATGTGAGGAAGGGAGATCCCAGCAATACCATCCTGACCTATCATTTTGAGAACACTTCTTACTTTTCTGATGAACATTATCCCACATTATTTTCTAAGTTAGTCATAAGTATTGGCAATCGTTTTTTTTTCAGTATAGGCCCTTTTTATTTGACAAGACACCACTAGGATGGCTTTATTATTTGATGTTTGTAGCTTGCTCGCCTCTTAGATTTAGGTTTAGATTAGGCGGTTTTCTCACCCATATCCAGTTTAATAAACACCCTTGAACTGTGATCACTTGTGTCTTTCTTTACAGTTGCCAACATGAGCTCCTTACATATGGTAGTCAGCGGTGGGACATGAGTCAACTGATAAAAATTGAAACCTATGCTGAAAATTGTGGTACCACTAGGAGGGTATAATAAAATAGTCGATCGCCTCGGCTCTGACCATGGATCCACCTAAAAGAGGTGTTGTTCTCTCAACTACGTGCCCCAGATGCTCAACAGGATCTGGTCTTTAAAACACAAGTGTTGCTAGACACCCTTCCTCTCTCCCATGACCACATACAACTGTGGGATCGAGACATTTTTAAAGTTGGGGAAGTCTTTTCTTTTATCAGACATAAGGCTCTGAGTCCCCTCCCTTATCACCTTTTCTTTCCTGGTACCCAGTCAACATCTTTTGCGGGACCATCAGGTTTAAGGATTAATTTACCAGAGTCCACTCCTCCGACAGATTCTGAATCAGAAGACTCAGAGGATTTTGAAACCCTATCTGAGGGAATCAAAAGTTGTTTATTTTCTTATTCAGACACCACAGAAGGTACCCTTAGACCCCCAGAAGAAATGGCTGACCTAGCCAATGTCATCACCCAATTAGTCGCCCATCAGATACAGGACGAAAATAGACTCCAAGAAAATTTGACTCGATTAATTGAATGCCAAGCAAGACCCTTACTACCCAGCGTGTACATCAACCATATCTTGAAGACAAAGATTTAGGAGAACCTTTTCTTAAACTTCAAACACCTGGCTGAACAACTAGGATATGAAGTAAACCTTCCAAGATGCTATTTGGGTCCTTTGTTGAAAGGAAGGTGAACTACAAACTTCCTAGTAACTACTCAACCTTGCAAAGGGAGCCACCTTTCTATCCATCAAGGAAGGTTTGATAAAATGTATGCGGCAGATCAGCAATTTTTATCAGCAGAAATTAGGAGCCATTAAGTTAAATCCAGGAGAAACTCCTTTAGAACTGGGTGAACGTGTCAAAATCATGGTGACCCTAAGGGTTACTAACAAATATTTTGAAGAACTGATGGAGATGATTACCCTAAAACAATATACAAATTCCCTACCCCCTTTTTTGCAAAAATCCATCCTTCAATTAAATTGGCCTACCCTAAGTATGGCCATTGAGACTGCATAAAACCACTTGGATGCAGCTAAAAACTTCCACTCGGCCCAACGATGGGAAGAACAGAAGGACGATAAACCTGTACATAGACCTCAGGCTCAGGGAATACATAAACAAGCAGGGTTGCATAGGATTAAGGAAGCAATGATATGATATGATATGATATGATATGATATGATATGATATGGCATTTGTAATGCGCCTATACACAAGTGTTTCAAGGCGCGATGAGGCAGGGAGGGGGGAACAAGGGGAGACAGACAACGATCCTACTAGGCCAGGTGTCATTCAGATCACGCAAGTGCATGGGTAGGGGGGACGGGAAAAGTGCAAGGGGGAAAGGGAGAGGGGAAAGTGCAGTACAGGGTTAGTAATGAACAAGATAAATAATAAGGGCCAGCTGGTGGCAAGTGCAAGATAAGTGCAGACAAGTGCTGGGAAGGGGGGCTGTAAGGATACAGAGACAGTCCCGCAGTGCAGGGGTTGCCAGGAAGGCAGTGCAGGGGAGAGTGGCTGGGCCAAGGACCGAGATTGGTGAGTGGCCCAGTTGCTGATTCAGTACAGGTTCAGTGATTTAGCAGGGGAGAGGGAGAGAGAAAGCAGAAGCAAAGAGGAAGGTTTTGAGGTGCTTCCGGAACCGGAGATGGTTCTCTTCAAGTTTCAGGGAGGCAGGAAGGCTGTTCCAGAGGGAGGCCCCAGCTGCGGAGAGAGATCTCCCCCCAACTCGTTGCTTGGAGAAGCGGCTGACCCGGAGGGAGTTGGAGGCGGAAGAGCGAAGTGCTCGAGATGGAAGATATTTAGGAAGGGAGAGTTGAAGGTAATTTGGCCCCAGGCCCCAGAAGGCCTTGTGGACAATGCAGAGGGTTTTGAACTTAATCCTCGCAGCCACAGGGAGCCAGTGTAGCGATTTCAGTCCTGGAGAGATACGGTCCCTGGGCTTGAGGCCAAGGACACGTCTCGTAGTCCTGTTCTGGATGAGTTGCAGAGGGCAGAGAGTAGAGGCAGGCAGATTTAGATAGAGGCTGTTACAGTAGTCCAGCTTCGAGAGAACAAGGGCTCTGGAGACAGTGAGCTTCTGGGGGAAGGAGAGGAAAGGAAGGATACCTCTGAGGAGGAGCAGCTGGTAGTGTGACTTCTTAGAAACATCAGAAATGTGAGGAGAGAAGGAGAGTGTGGAGTCGAAGATGACCCTGAGGTTTTTTGCCTTGCAGGTAGGAGCAGGAAGAGGGCCAAGAGAGGCCGGCCAGAGAGCTGCAGGGAAGGAGGGAGTGGGTGTGCCGATGAGTAGAATCTCGGTCTTACTGGCATTAAGGCAGAGGCCGTTGGCGGCACACCATTCATGGATAGCAGAAAGACAGTCAGAGATGAGGGAAGGAGAAGAGGAGGCCGAGGGTAGCCTGAAAATGAGCTGGGTATCATCCGCATAGCACTAAAAGTTGGGGCAGAGAGCAGCGATGCAGTGGGCGAGAAGTGCCAGATACTGGTTGAACAGCCAGGGAGAGAGGTTAGAGCCCTGGGGGACACCACAGGTAGAGAAAAAGATGTCAGACAGGAAAGACCCCAGTTGGACCTGGGAGGGTCGATTTGAGAGGAAAGACGTCAGCCAAGCCAGAGCCTGACCAGTGATACCCAGGTTATCACGGAGACGGTTGAGCAGGATGGTATGGTTGACAGTATCACAGGCAGAAGAGAGATCAAGCAAAATGAGAACACATGGAATGTTAGAGTCAAGGTTCGAGAGCAGGTCCTCACAGATGTTCAGGAGAGCAGTTTCCGTGCTTCTGGCAGCTCTGAAGCCAGACTGATGGTCATGAAGGCTACCAACAGATTCAGCATGGAGATTAAGCTGGGAGATGGCAAGTTTCTCCAGGAGCTTGCCCAGGAAAGGAGTGATAGCGATAGGGTGATAGTTAGCTGGGCAGGACGGGTCGGAAGAGGGTTTCTTAAGAAGGGGGTGCACAAGGGAGTGCTTGAGAGGGGATGGGAAGACTCCAGAGGCGAAGGAGTGATTGCAGAAGTCAGCAAGGGCAGGAGCCAAGGAGTCGATGTGGAGATAACATGAGAGAGAGTAGAAATCAGGAAAACTGATCTGAAGGCCAATGATGAAAGCAGAAGGGAGGAATTAAAAGGAATCAGACCACCTCCTCAAGTCTGTTTTTCCTGTAGAAAATCAGGGCACTTGGCTAGGAACTGTCCAAAGAATTTGCAGGATGAACCTATGGAAATAGGCTGCTTGAAGGGCAAAGAATGGGAAGACTCTGAGGAAGAGTTAGAGACTTTTAGCATCTGTCTGTGTCAGACACCTACCGATTTCACATATAAAAAGGCTTGGGTGAAGTAAGGGCCATGATCGACTCAGTTAGTAAACAAACTGCTATAGAGGCCAATTTAGTAACAACAAAAGACCTAGACAACACAACCTTAGTTAGAGTAAAATGTGTACGTGGAGATAATGGGCCTCATTCCGAGTACGGCGCTAACCAATGGCGCTATTAACGCCTTGGTTGACGCCGTACCCGGACCGGCAGCGCCTTGGTGGATGGCGGAATTACCGCCCCATTCCAAGGTTGGCGGGGCGGTAATTCCCCATTCACCAAGGCTCTTCCCCATTCCCAAATGAGCCCCCATAGGGCTCAATGGGAATGGGGAAGATGCAAATAACGGTGACCGTTCATTACGGTCACCGTTATTGGCTTGGAGGCCCCTTTGCGCCCTCGACTTTAACACGTGCTCAAAGCAGGCGTTAAGGGCGAGGGCGCAAAGGGAACTCGGAGTATGGCGGTAAGGGATTACCGCCACCGGTCTCGTTACCGGTGGCCGCTATCCCTTACCGCCATACTCGGAATGAGGCCCAATGTAGTTTATCCCAAAATAACTACACACATTGAAATCCTATGAAATAGCATTAGCCATAATTTCCGGGCTCCCCCAAAGAGGTTATTCTGCATCGAGACTTTCCAACCTCTACTCCTGGCAGGTGAACTACTACTCCCAACACTCTCCAACATGGGACTGGAAGAATTTCCGAGCCTATGAAACTCCAAACAGACCCTGAAACCCAATTCATAGGTTATTGTAAAGAGACTGTGAAAACTACTCCACCTTTACCTACACTGACCAAACCTAATCAACAGAATATGCAAGAGTTACTGGACATCTCTCGTGCCTGTTCTCTTCCAGGTCTTAACAACAGGAAACCTGGACAAAGAACAGGCATATCCACCTTGCATGGCGGAAGGGTATGTGAGAAACCTGAAGGTGTCTCACTTGCTAGTCCCCGGGGATCTGTCATCCAGGTGGCCAGGACAAGGCCATCGATATTGAAGCATGTTCCTGGTGGTGGACCAGTGCTGGAGGTTTATCTGGATATGTTGTCTTCAGGGAGTGCAAGCAGGACACTGAAGGTTGAGACATTAACATCCATTAACACCTGTTCCACATCCTACACTATAGGATATGAAGATGCTCTACCCCCCTTTTCTGACACAAACACTTTCCCCAACTGTGACCGATAATGGACTAACACTTGAGCTGTTTACCTGACATTTCCCAACACCAGGGTCAGGCAGAGTCAGGCAAAAGATTATAACTATGCACACCTGACAACCCTTTCCCTTCCCTCCAGGGATAAAAGGTAAAGCATGAAATCACACAGCAAGCAAGGCCAGACGCATGAGGAAGCATTAATTCTGAGATTGCAGCTCAAACGGAGAAGAAAGGCAGCGAGATCTGAGAGGATCATAAGGAGGGATGTGCCCATGCCCTTTTCAATCCAGACCTGTGAAGCCTCAGTGGAAAGAATCATAAGACCGGGATTTACAGTTGGCGTGTGGTGTAACAGATGTCAACAGTGCACGGGGGCCTCCCGCATTGATAACCCAGGTGGGGGGGGGGGCAGGATTGCTACCGTAGTACCACCCTTGACTCCATAGGTAAGACAAGCCAACGGGTTCAGCGCAACCTTTGAGTCGGAGAGAGCTCATAGCAAACCGGACTGTGTTGAGCCCAAGGTTGTGAATGGCTACATTGTGTGAATCTTTTTGAACAAAGAACTTTTGTGTTTAAGATTGAAATAAAGTGCACTGAAGGACCAGCTTCAGTGTGGCCAGGCAGCATGTGAGTGCTCATTCAAAGGACTCATCCCCTTTGTTGGAACTACAAGTACCAGGAGGCCCTAGGAGAGGCCGGCGAGAGGAGTTAGAGGAGTCATACAAGGGTCGAGTCATACCACTTGTACAATCAAAAGTCTCTGACACATTGATAATAAGGAAAGCAAAATAAGATGTTATAACAGAACTGTGTTTAGCCTGGCTGGGGCTTTAAGGAAAGCCTGACTGGAGGCTGAGACCTGAACGTAGGTAAGAAGGGAACCTAAGTGGTCTGATTTGAACATTGTGAACTCTGGCAAGTGGGAACCCGACAGAGGGATCCCAAAAAAAAAGCTAGGGGAAAGGAACCCAGCTTTCTGATGAGTATATCATATGTTATAATGGCTATGTGAACCTGATGGAGGGATGACATGGGGAATGCTAAGAAGAGTGAATCCTGCATATTGATAAAGCATTGTGAACTGTGTGTTTGGCAAAGGTAAACCCAGCTGAGAGAGACCTGCGAATTAAGGTGAACATTAATACACCTATGAACATTGTATCAACAAGAATGATCCCAGCTGAGGGTTGTCCATAGTGCCTGGTTGTTTAAAAGGACATTGAGAATCCTGAATGTTAGATTGTGAGTTAAATGCCATAGTGAACCTGACAGAGGGAGGCCCACATTGCACTAAGGATCGGAGCCTTGCAGAGGGGAATCCTAAGGTGAAGAGTAATCGCCCTGTGAAGAGTCATTGAAGAAACTTTTTATTTTCATTGAATCCAACACAGCAGTTCCTCTGAGGCAAGAGACTTTATGTGAAAGAGATTTGGCCACAGAAGACCCTGGCATTTTGGAAACGAACTGTAGCCTCATGCTGGCGAGGCCCAGGAGTGTGCTGTGCTTAGGAGTCCCGCCTTGTCCCATGCTAAAAATGCGGGGAAGGGAGATCCCAGCCATAACATCCTGACCTATCATTTTGAGAACACTTATTTCTTTCCTGATGAACATTACCCCACACTATTTTGTAACTTAGTTGTAAGGATTGGCAATTGTTTTTTTTTTAGTATAGGCCCTTTTTATTTGACAAGACACCACTAGGGCTGCTTTATTATTATTATTTGATGGTCGTAGCTTGCTGACATTTTAGATTTAGGTGTAGATTAGGCTTTTTTCTCACCCATTATCCATTCTTTACTGTTGCCACCATGAGTTCCTTGCACAACATTCTCCCCTTTAGTTAATATTCCATTAACTAGCCCAACTGCTTCCCTTCTTTTCTATAGAAATTATCTTTCGGTGCACATGCCCTATACACATGTATTAAACTTCCCCCTCTGGCATATTCTTCTGGAGTGCATAAAGTAAAACAACACTCCCATCTCCAGCTAAGTCAACCCAGTGCTCTACATAATTCTTAGGGTCAGGTGGAGGGGGGTCAAGGTACCTGTGGGTCCAAAATCCTGCTCTACTCTCACAGTTCTTGATCTTACAACACCATCCCATTATTAGTCCGGGAACACATGTGTTTTGTGACAGGAGGAGCTGTACGCATTGTTATTGATACCACCATAGTCACACTCTTTGGCAGAGTCTTCGTACAGCATCTCAAAATCATCTTGCACAAGCAAAAAATCACAAGCAGAAAAACTACGATTGAAACCAGTACTTTACTACTTTTTTTCACATCATTCAAGGACTCGTTGTTTGGGTCATTTGGGCTGATGTACATGCAACAAGACAAGCCAATTGTCTTGCACCCCCCACTCCCATAGCAGTTAGCAAATCTAGAACATATCTGTTCTGGAGGATCATGAGTCGTATAGCCTTTAGTTCAGTCTTAAGGGAATTGAGCACTGCTCTGTCTTGTTCGCTAATTGAATGATCTCCAACCTGGTTATCTGCAGCAACTTTGCATTTGCTGCAGTCTGGATACCAAGCAACACAAACAGGATTTCCCCCCCTTTTTCTTTAGGAGTCTACAAGGGCCATGAAATGGGGGGTCAATCCGCAATCAACAAAACAAGTCACCCAGCCAAACATTGTTTATTTATAAATGTAGCAACTCTGTCCATTTCATGTGAATTTATTCATAAATGTTCAATAGCTGAAGACAACTGTGCACAGTGCCTCACAATGTACAACAATGTAGGCAACAATTATGGTTCTTACAACAAAAGCACAAACGGTACTCTCTAACACCCTCTTCTTGCATGCCTCACCCTGTACTTAATCATACCCATTCACATTCAGACACATGTATTTCAACTCAAAACAATAAAACCTCACATTAATAATAATAGGCACCAGTAATGAATCCTGCCTGGCATTTGCTTTCTTTCTGAATCCCAATTATCAACTAATCAATCCCCCTGGTGAGCAATGCACCTATCACGAACTAAAGTCTGTCTGGCAAGAAAGCCAGTCAAAATGCTTACAACTTGGCCAGTTCGAGTTATGGCTAGCTCAATTCCGTTTCATTAGGACTTTTGCCGTCATCAGTGCCACAACAATCAATGTCATGCAAGAAAAGGTTCTGTAAAAAGGGAATTAAAAAGAAAAAGAAAATTGCAAAATGGCAACTGCATCATAAACATTGGGATGTCCAAAAATTACATCTTTTACAACATCGATCCTGATGCATGCAAGTACACTCCTGCATGCCCTGTCCTTTAATAAACAAGCATGGAAAGCTGTGCATGTGTTGCCTGTATCTGAGCCCACTTCTTGAGTCCCACCAGAGTGCCCCTCCAATATGCCGGCAAGCCCACAACTGCGTACCCACAGCCTTCACCTGTGGTGGATCTGCCCTTGTACTGAACACAAGCCACCATTGTGACAAAACACAAAGCAACCAAAGCCATCACCAATGATTATAAGAAAATCAGTTTGACCGCACCTGGGCAGTTTACTCTACTGCATTCGGATGTCTGGTGTCATTACCTGCCACTGGGCCCAATCGACTGGTTCTGAATAATTAGGTCCTGTTAATGTAATACTGGAGACCTATGGAAACCAGGGAAATGCCATTACTCTGGGTGAAAGCACGTGACCTAGATGAAAGCTACATTTTCACATGACCGAAGGCACTTCTCTTACTTGTGCTCTGGTTTCACTTACCAAAAGGAAGAGGAGATCGTAGTTCTCCCTTCCTGTACTGCTAATGAAACCTTTTTTCTTCGAAACCTGGCTCCATGATGCAGCTGGCCCTGCCCTCTCGACTGCCATACCAGATAACTTCAATATCCTTAGAGTCGACCGTCCCAACACTAGAGGAGGTGGCCTAGCCATCATAACCAAAACACACCTAGCTGCCAGACTCACCCCACACCCAGCTCTCACATCATGCGAACTTCTCTCAGCTAAAATACCTATCTCAAATAACAGCACACTAACTATACTTCTTGTGTACAGACCACCAGGCCCACTAGGCAATTTTGAGGAAGACTTATCTAGCCTCCTCACCGACAGCATCAAAGACTCCACTCAGCTCCTTCTACTAGGCGACTTTAACTTAGGCTTCAATGACGCTGAAGACAAACAAGCACAAGCAATCCAAACTATTCTAGCCAATCACGACATTACCCAAAATGTCCTAGCTCCTACACATATAAAAGGCCGCACGCTAGACTGGATAGCCAACCACAACTGCAACATCACCATCTCCAGTATCCTACCTCAAATATGGACCGACCATCATCTTATTTGCTTCACAGCCAACATCGAACCCCCCAAACCCAATAAGATTAAAATAGCACCCCCCATGCCAACAAGAAGTAAAAAAGAAATCACAGCTGAAAAACTACTCCCACTCCTCCTACCAACTCTCATAGCTAGTCCAAATGATTCCAACCCCAGTGAGTTAGTCGAATCATTTAACAACGCCATGACCAAAGCGCTAAACTTGATTGCCCCTACCAAACTCCACAAAAGTAAACGGGAAACTCACCTCAACTCTTGGTTTACCCCCCATCTCAAAGAAATGCGTATCCAAAAACGCAAACTCCAAGCTATCTGGAGGCATACTCCCTCTGCCGACAATAGAACCACACTTGCTAACTTTGCCAAAAAATACAAAAAGGAAATCATTCAAACGAAAAAAGACTCATTCAATCATAGAATCAGTAAAGCCAATTCCAACTCCAAAGAGCTCTTCACTATTCTTCGTGAATTGGAAAACCCTATTGCCCCCACAGACAATGTCCCCAAGGATAAATCCTGGTGCACTAGCATCCAAAATGCTCTTGCAAATAAAATCATAACCCTTCAATCTAAAATTGCTGAGAAAAAAGCCTCCTTGCACCCTCACGGTACCCACACCACCCCATTGAAGGAGTCACCCAGCACACCCCCCCAAAACAATGATAAACCCTTCAGGTTCACCAACATCTCTATACTGGAAACGGAAAAGGTCATTCTGTCCCTTAAACCGTCAAATTGCCAAGGTGACAGTTGCCCTGCGCAAATCATTAAGGATGCAGCTAGAGATCTAGCACCCTTCATCTCGAAACTTATCAATGCCTCCTTTAACACGAGCACTGTACCCACCAACCTTAAAGGATCCTGGGTTCTCCCCCTCCTCAAAAAACAGACACTTGACCCAGCTATCCCCACTAACTACAGGCCTATTACTACGGTCCCATTCCTCCTTAAAATCATTGATAGAGTAGCCTACCTCCAAATCCAAAACCACTTGGAGACGCACCAACTATTAGGTACACGGCAATCTGGCTTCAGACCACTGCACGGCACTGAAACAGCCCTCATTGACCTTAAGACACAAATTGACGAGCTGAAGGACAAAGGTAATACAGCTATGCTCCTCCTCCTTGACCTGTCAGCGGCCTTTGACCTGGTGGATCACGCAGTATTATGCAACCATCTAGCGTCTGCCGCTCACTTCTCAAGTGAAGCTATAGCATGGGTACAATCCTTCCTAGCCAACCGTTCAATGAGAGTGTTCTCCCCTGTAGCAGCAGCGGACCCAATCCAAATCACTTGTGGTGTCCCACAAGGCTCATGTGTCTCACCGACTATGTACAATATCTTCACTAAGCCTCTCTTCGACAAACTTGACAAACTAGGGGTAACCTACACGAATTATGCAGACGATACGCAGATTCTCATACCTCTATCAGGCAACTTTGTCGAAGATACAGCTCTAGTAAACAAAATCTACCTCCTCATTCAGGCATGGATGGCCTCCCACGGCCTCTGCCTAAATGACGACAAAACTGAGATACTAATACTGGGTTCCGACTCCAACCTAAAAAAACTGAGCCCCAACTATCGTAACTTTAACATAGATGGCAATACAATTAAGGTGGCTACCGAGGTAAAAACCTTGGGCTTCTACCTCGACTCCACTCTATCCCTTAAAAAACAAGTCAACACCCTGGCATCCTCTACAGCGTACACCTGCAAACTAATCAGGACCTGCAGACCTTACCTCTCTAAAACCAACTGCATCATGCTTGCCAATGCGTTAGTCATGTCCAAACTAGACTATTGCAATGCCCTCTATGCAGGGGCCAACAAATCCATCATAAATAAAATGCAAATCCTTCAAAACAACGCTCTTAGAGCTGCCCTTGACATACCCCGCAAAGCACATATCTCAAACGTTAGGAAAGACCACCACTGGCTCAAAATCAGCGACAGAGTCCTGCTCAAGACACTATCGCTTACCCATAAAGGGCTCAACAACACTGCTCCCCCCTACATCTAGCCAGACTAACTAGAAAATCATCTAGGCACCATACCAGGGCTACTAACCACTACCTGCTCGAAACCCCTAGATTCAGACGCTCCAAAGCGGGCGGAGCAAGTTTCCCTGTCAAAGCTGCCCAGGCCTGGAACGCATTACCCACTGCACTAAGAGCCAATTTCCCCTACTCCAGTTTTAGACGCAAGGTAAAAAACTGGCTCTGGACAAATGACAACTAACCCCTGAGGCACCCATGATACCGTTGTCCATAATGACTTCTGTTCTCAGACCTGCACACTCCCTCAAAACTACAATATGCTAGTTTTCTTTTTCTTCTGCCACACGGCAAGTATTGATCTGTCTTAACCCAAGTTTAAGTAACCTTGTACCTGCTGCGCCCGGCTACCCCTGGGTTTGTGTGCGCATTATCAAATAAACAATACAATACAATACAATGTCTGTAGGTAGAACGGTGGTCAAATTGTTGCTGATTCGAGTAAACGGATGAACTGAACTGTTTACTGCAATTAATCAATAATGCTTGCTGAACAGCCACCAAAGTCAGCGATGAAAAATTCGGAAAGAAAAGAAAGTGCAATCGATAAGTGCGCATGTCCAATGCTGAATGTTGAAAGTCAGAGTTCAGCACTTCTGCCTAAGAATAAGTAGAGACCTTATCCTTGTTGATAGATCTGAGAAACGGCCGCTGGGGACCGTGATGCCACTTAACTGAGTGTTCTATTGAAAATGACAGACAGTGGAGTAGCTGGATGCTGCCATCTTTTGCTCGCCTATGTTGCTGGTTTGCTTTTTGTGGGTTTCCCCCTCAGGCATGAACCTATACACCATGTCACGTGATGAAAGATCAATAACGGACAAAAAGGCAGGAACATTCTCACCCATCTTGAAGTGGAACAACATCAGAAGTTGATGGGTGCATCTTTCTACTCCTCTCTATAGAACCCTCACCTGCTAGACATGAAGTTGCCCTAAAGTCTAAATGTGGCTTCCTATATCAACAAACAGTGTAAACAAGATATTTAGGAGAATGTCCCGTAATTTAAATGAAACCAAATAATCAGAGCAATAAGTCATGTGGTAAATATACCCCCAAAGGGGATATCATTTTTAAGTGGGGCCCTGCAACCTCCTCATGTAATATTTTTGTGTTTAAATGAAAGTAAATTGACCCAAGGTGGATATCATTTCTAAACGGGGCCCTAGACCATATGATGTCATGTTTTTATGGAAGTGGAGTGGCACAAAGGAGATGTCATTTCTAAATGAGGCTCTCTGACAATGTCATGTGATGTTTTTGTGGAAGTGGAATGACCCGCGGTAACAGTGGTCACTCAGGGACTGGAACATTCCCCATTGTCTAGATTGGGACACTTTATAAAGCAATACGTCATGTGGGAGAAGAGCTCCCTAGGTGGGTATCATTTCTAAAAGGTGCTCTGTCACCATTTAATATCTTAATGGAAGATGGATGGCCCATGGAACACATGGGCAGTGTGGATAGCTGGCACCAGGGGGGAGGGAAAAAAGGTTTCCCTGCAGGTGAACAACAAAAACTGGTCAAAGATCGCCTTCAATTTATGAGATGGGTCTTGCGACAAGCAACTGGATCTATTCTGACAACCAAGCCTTGGTGAGAGGCGGGCATGCTTGTTGGATGGGGCCTAGTTGTTTCTGGGGCGGCATGTTTATAAGTGTCAGATGGGTGCCAGGAACCAACGAAGCGCTGAATGCAAGGTGGTTTGTGAACGTACACCCCTCAATGATGACTGGAGGTGGAGGTATGCGTATTATCCACACTTTCAGTACACATCCAATAACGCTGCTGTGCCTTCGGTCAGATCAGGAATAAAGAGGGTTTTATTGCAACAAATGTTTATTCCTACAGTAATAGTGCCATTTCCTTGGAAGCAAAAGGAATAATCCACTGGTATCTCCACTTTTGCTGTCTTCTCTCTTAACTCGATTCATGTGAACTTTTGCACATAATTTCCCCATATCCTTCCACAATTATGATTGACGTGTGCCGCTATAGCCTCGCAGAGCCTGATTAAGTCCCCGCTGCACAGCACACTAATCCTGCCACCCATTTATCATTAGAAAACAACAGACCTTCCATTTACAGCAATGGTCTTATTTTACAATGAGATTGTTCTTTCTTCTTGGCACACTCTTCATCATGTCTGCCTATTATCACTGCTTGGAGCGTGTGCCCTTGGAAAAGACTTTGTACTGTGCACAGGACCAGGTACACTAAACACTGGGCTATAAGAGGAGGCATTTCTTGAGGTATAACCAACTTGGGTGTACACATTATGTGAGGTATCAAAGAGCATACATAGCAGCTCTTGTTTTACCTTGCCCACCTGACTTCACACATTTGTTTATACCACATGTTACCATCTCAGGGTCCTACCCATCCACCATGGTTTCCAGAATTATGCCTTTGTACTGATTATATTCTATCTCTGCCTCAGTTTCCTTCCTGATTCGTGTCATCCCCAAATATACATCTGTGTCATTCCCATGTCCCCCCCTTTATATGCACTAACCATATATCTTTTTAAAAATGTATTTAATTGGTTATTTATAATGCGCTTAATACCCAGAGGTTTATAAGCACGGACCCGCGTATCGGACCTCTGTTGCTCCGTGTCATCTTGCTTCCAAGGTGAGCACGTTGCCCCTGAGCTATCCTGCCAAGACTATATAAAATAACCCCAAAGAGACAGTACAAAAATACCAAAAACAATACAACTTATACAACATAAAATATATATTACACAACGTTTGTGATCTTGAACCTGCAGATGGGTAGAAAAAAAGAAAAACATGCAGAAAAATCAAAACCTTTCATCACAGTATAAGGATTGATCGATTGTAACATTGTAAGAAAACATGATGCAAAGTATACTGTTACATCATTCAGTAACATCTTCATTTTCCTGAGAAGGTGAGATTGTACGGGTGCCCTCCGAACATCAGACAGGTGAAGCCAGTACCACAACTCCTTCACACAAACTGCAAACAGGGTGGCGAAGACCACTGTATAGCAACCCTGGAACCGCTGTTCATGTCAGCGCCTCACAACATTTTGCATGTAGACCTAGTGCCCAGGGTACAGTTGAGCTGATGGTAAATTCACTTAATCCATTGATTATGTCTCAGTTGTATCTTCTCTTTGAGGAGAAAACTGTCAAGACAAGAACTTTATACGTTTTATTAGCTCCCTCAAGTACCCTTGAAACTCCTCCCCCAATACTGCTGCTGCCCTGTGAGCACCTGATGCTGTGAATACAGGTGAGAGAGGTGTGTGCCTTCTTCTCCCATCACTATCACTTGCAGGTACAAGTGATGGTCCTTCCTTGTCGGCGTTCTCAGGGTGAACAGAGCCAGAGGGAGATACTCTTGCTTTTCAGAGTCCGTTCAATTCTTCCACAACCCCTTGGCTTGAGGGTGGCAAACCAAGCACAGTTTGTCCCATTATCAGACTTTAGGACCTCACATAGTCTCCAGCGAGGAAAAACCTTGCAACTAGAAATATAGCTGATGATTTAGCATCTAGTTGTGCCCAACGGCCAGCCTCAATCCAATGGGCAAACCACAACAATAAGATAATGGGATTTACTGCTACTATTTGACATGTCCCGAAAAGGTCTAGTTGGACGGGACAATGTGCAGTGCAATGTCCTGTACTGTAAAGATGACAAGTACTACAATTCATCATAAATTAATTGACATATTCATGCAAGTTGGGGAAAAAGCAGTCCCCCTGAACATCAGCTGCAATGTGATGTTTAGAAATATGTGCTGGCTAATGCAGTTGCTCAAGAGCAATTATGAGCAACTCCTGTGGCATTACTACATTATCTGTAATGTTTTGTCTTCATATCAAGTAAGTCAGTGAAAGTGAGCACCCCATGTTAACCCACATGCCCTTCTCATCCTAGGGTCCCTGGCCTTGTAGTTAATTATTTGTGGGAGCGGTACTGCTGTATATGGTATTCCTAACTGCAACTGTTGAATTGGCACCTCAGGATATGCAGTGACATCTGGTTACTGCAAATACGCACCTTCTTTGGCAGCCTTTGTTCTGCATCAGTGCCACGTGAAACTGAGTCTGTATTTTGGGTGTGGGCGGTGCATTTATCCCTTGCCACTAGTTTTGAGCGGGACAAAGTGTAAATTAATCTCTCATACAGGATTGCATGCATCACGCATGCCACCTGACTTCCTAAATAATTTCCTTTTACGTCAGAACAACCCTGAATGTACGCTGGTGGTCACGTACGCGGAGTCAGAGTGCATGTCTCTAAACACCCTTGGAATGCTTTTAATGCTTCAATTAATACAATCAGTTTTGCTGCCTGTGCCGAATAGTGTGCTGGTAACCTCTTTTGAACTCCAATCTCAAACTCCTTGTCTACAAGGCGCACCACTGCTGCAAAATTATATGTCTTTGTCCAATCTCCTGATCAATTGTCGATGACCCATCAACGAAGAGGACATCCCCTTCTTCAAGTGCATCTTCCCATTCCTGTATTAAATCATCATCAAGACCTTCATATGTAACACACACCTGCACCTACACTCCTTGTGGAACAGGTATTGCAATAATGTGGCAGGGTTTACTGTACAACACCTCACAATGTGCATTGATGGGCTTGACAGTTTAACTTTATATGCAGAGGCTCTTCGTATGGTTAGAGTGTACTTGGATCGTTCAAGAATTGCAAATACTGCATGCATGCTCTACATATAACATTACAAAGCAAACCATAGTGAATGCTGAGTACTTTTCAATTGCAAAGTCTGCTGCATTACTGCATTACTGACTCTAATATGCCACTGTACTATGCCAGGGGCTTGTGTCCCATGGATGTTGACTGAGTCAACACTGTAGTCATAAACTGACCTTTAGAATGTGAAAACAAATAAAATTCTTTCATGTAATTGGGGGTTGCTAGTACTAGTGTGTGCTTAAATTGCGGGAAACATGTAATCATTTCTCCTGTCCATGTAAGTGTTTGTTTGCCTTTCTATGCTTCCTTAGGTCCCTTCAGCAAAGGGTGTGTGGAAATAAAATGGTTACACATCCATGCCCTACAATAATTACACAACCCTAATACTGTTGCATTTGCTGAAATGTGTTTGTGATTGGTGTGTTTTTGTACTATGGCTGCTCTTTCTGGTGTTCCTTGTTTTCCTGCAGATTATATAATCTGTCCAAAATACACTATTTCCTTTTGACAATATTGCATTTTATCTACTTTGTACCTTTTAGACGCATTAGTTTCAGCAGTGTACTGACTGTTGTGTCTGCTGCTGTGCATATACAGGTGGGCAATTTGGTGCTGAGGGTTACATCTGTTGTGGTAATAGTGCCTGATACTGATACCGTGCCTGTTGCCCTTGATGGGGCACATGTGCAGAGCCTGGGCCATATGCTGCGCTCAGAGGCATCATTCCCAATGGCTGATGATATGTAATCAGGACTGCTGGTCCACTGAGATAGGCCAGGGATCATATGAGTATGCTTGTCTACTCTTACTGTCATGATGCCTGCCCCCGGGAAACCAGATCAGGCCCAGCAACCCCGAAAGCAGGCATCATGCCATTTTGAGCGCGCCCAAAGACCCCAGCTAGGGGCTGTTTGGGTGCAGTCCTGGCGCCTATGGCGCCAGGCTCATAAACATAGAGTCAGTCCTGGCGCCATGGGCGCCAGGCTCATAGTAGAAAAACCATCCTGATGCAGACCATGCTGCATACTTACCTGATGCAGACCATGCTGCATACCTACCTGGTGCAGACCATGCTGCAAAAGGCATCAAGCCAAATGAGGCTTAGGAGGGACTATTTTACCTGAGGGACTACTTTTTACTCGGGTGGGGCTATGGAAGGATACTTACCTGGGACTTCTTCCAAGGCTATTTAAACCACGCCCGAACAGCAGCACACGCTTCGCGTTATTCTGCATTCAGCAGCGTAACGCTCACCGTGCCTGCAGCAGCTTCCAGTCTTCTGCCATGTCCGCTTCAAGCCCAGAGCTCCTAGAAATAAGAAGAAAGAAGGAGAAGAGGTTAGAACAGGAGCATCACAGTAATCCTTACCTGAATCCTTGATCCATCAGGCACTCGAGCTGGAAGCAAGAAGTCACACGTGCGTTGCCTCGCATCTCGCGGCGCCGCGCTGAACTCACCGGCCTTCGCTGCATCTCCGCATTCCATCGCAATCTTCAGCATCTCCCGGCCGCTCGCCGACACCTAGGGAGACAAGAACAACAAGGTGAGCTAAGGGAAAACAAAAGGACAAGTAAGCAAGCTACCCCCCAAAGACTTACCTGATTACCACAGGGGGTGCTTAGCTCATCTCGGGTCGGCGCAGCTTACACTGCATCTTCGCCGTACCCCGGCCCCTAAGGGGACAACAAAGGGCTATAGGGGAAAACCACAATAGACTTACCTAAAGTTTACCGGTTGCCATTTGGAACTCTTTGTGACGGCAAACCGGCAACCTGCAAGGAATCGGACAGAGTGAAGATCAGACATTTTGAACTCTTTCTACCTACCGTCTCACGGCGCCTCGCCTGGATTCTTAGAGTCAATACCGCTCTGGAACTCGCCAATTCCTCCACACCAGTGAAGTAACTGGTCATCTACGCGCCCATGCATTCGTTGCAGGATGGAGAGCTCATCCTTCCAAACCATCAGGTGAGACTAAAGAGGAGATATCAAGAGTGATCTGTGGGAAGACAACGGGGGGTGGGGAAGGTGGGTTAACGCTCAATTCCACGGGTGGTTAATCCCCTTTCTCCTTTGCAGAAGGATATTCCTGCGAGACAGACAAACTAGGCTGAGTGGGCCAGTCCAGTCAGTCATCTCGGCGCTACGCGTCACGCTGGTGGAAACAACAGTGGCTCAGTTCCGATCGACGCCCCCTTGGGAGCCAGGTGAGCGTAACACTTACATTCATGCACAGAAAGGCCCATTCTCCCACATGACCAACACTGTCCCGGTCCTCCAAACTCTCAGATGCATTCCTCCAAACTCTAGTCCTCTACCTCCTCAACTTCCTTGAAATCCCCCTCTCCTTCACTGATAACCTCCCTGATAACCTCAGTTATCAGGATGATCTTGCTACCCTTTTGTCCAATCTGGTGCCCTTCTTGTGTCCATCTTCCCTATAGTTGGGCTCATAATCACTGCTCCCTCTATACACAACTTTTCTAGATGTTTCTGCTCTAACTAAGCTTCAGCCTTCTGTACATTACACACCACATCCTTCTACTTCTCCTGCCATCACCTACAATGGTGTACTATAATTGCCTGAATTTCTGCCCATCCCTCAACCCTCAAACCTCACCACTGTTTCCGAATAATTTTGTACATATTTGGGAGTCTGTTCTTTAACATGTGTTAAAATATTGCTATGATTTGTTCCATGGTTCCCCTGTCTCAGCCCTCCAAATGTCCTGAATGTGTGTTATATATTGTGCAGGATCATCGTCCGATTTCATAGTGTGTGCCGTAATTGAATTTATATCCCATGTGTCAGGATAGCATTCACTCAAAGCAGCCCATACCTTTCCCCAACATCATTGAAGTGTGCTCCATCATGATCATCATTGAACATTTGTACCCCTGGGTATCCTGTTTTCCTCCAAATGTCATCTGCTTGATCTCCTAACAATGTGTCAAGCAGACTTTCAATATCTCCCACCTCTACTGTAATGCATACTGTCTGCTTTTAAAGTGCATATATCCACTTGCCTTCTCCTGCAGTGAGTGACAGAAGTGCCTCCATCCAATTGTTTCGATCCATGTGTGGCCACAGCATGTATTGTGCTTGTCCGTGGCTTTATGTAACAATATCACGCTCTAAGTCTTGGACCCCATACACTCTTCAATCTTAGTGTCACCATGGGTGGTATCTCTTCCCCCTGTTCTTCCTCTCTCGTACATTCTTCCTCCTCTGCTACTCCTGCTTCTATGTCTGTTCTGATTGACTCATAGTCTGAATTGTCTGCATATTGTAGCCCCCCTCAATGCCCTTTATCTTTGTGGCCAACATGCTTCAGTTTGGCATGTACATTTGCAATAGCTCTCAATGCTCTCCATTCATCTGTACCTATAGGCGCTCTTTGCCCACCTGCCAGCATTACTCATGCAAGTTCTTCCTCTGCCTTTTGAAGCTCTCTTACTAACTCTCTCTGCGCCCTGTCTCTGTCTCCATAACTAATGGGTTGCATGTCACATTCGCTGCTGGGATATGTGTATGTGGCAGGGGCACCCTGTCATAGGGATGCAAGGGGCACATAGTCCGGATTGGTGTAAGCTGTGGCTGCTTACATGGGGTAACACAGCAGAGCTGTGGAGGTGGGTGGGGATGGGAGGGGTTATACAAGGTGCGGGAGTGACACAAAGGTACTGGGATTCCAATTTCTCTTCTCTTAGGGTCATCAGAGACATCCTCCAAATCCTCATCCATCTTCCAAAGCTCAAGAATGCCATGGCTATTCTTCAACTTTACCCCATTATATTTTGTGGCTAAATAAGTGTACATATGGCCCAACACATCCTTATTATGTGTTCCTTCTTAGGACCAAGGCTTATAGACCCCTCCTCTCATATCAGCAACCCACTCACAATGGTATTTAACTATCTTTTCCGACAGTGGAAACGCGGTACACACCTATTGGAGTGGGGTAATGATATTCACGGTTAATTCTGGTTATGCATTCGTAATAACCTTTGTGTCCTAAACACTGATTCTGCAGCAGCAATCTATCCCACACTCCTGATACTGCCTGTACTCCCCGTTCCCCTTTCCCTTTCTTCTCATCCCATACATCACACACTTTTACACCACACCTCTCATCACACATGTCAACAACCACTCTCCACACTATAACAATTCCATAAACACCATAAACCACAAATCAATAAAACTCAATCATATACACAATGGTTTGGATCCTTTTTCAGCCTCCTCTTTTGAAATGAGATAATTCACCTCCTTACGTCCCCTTGTGCCAGGCGAAGGGATCCAAGGTCCACCATATAATGGGCCTACACAACAAAATCATATGTATTTACAAAATGGTTTAGACCCTTGCTCTATCCCTTTTTCCAGAGTGGATGGTCCCCAGATCCTTCATATACTGGACCTTTACTGTACTTGCAGTGCTCCTTTCCCCTGTAATGGAGGACATCCTGTTTCCTTTCTCTTCTCTTTTTCTCACACTATATTTCCTCTCTTCGCAGGAGATCACTATGGCCACCTCTGAACATATATAAAAAACTAACATGATATATTGCCACATGGTCTTTTACAGTCTACACACTCACAGTCAACCTTACTCCCCATTTGTACTCTCCTCTCGTTGTTTTCTCCCACATAGGTGCACTTACATCTATGCGGTCTCCAGAGTGCCTCCGATATGGGGTCCCTATCAATTCACCTGCATAACTGGGCACAGCTCTCAGCTCCAAGGAGCAGGCAGGCCTTCTGGCAAAATGGAACCTGCAAACCTCTTCAAGTCATGCACATGGTACTAGTCGCAGCAGACGGTTGTTGCAAAACGGAGGTTCCGCAACTGGGAAACCCTAAACCTCACGTCACATTCACCAATTTTCTAAAGAAAGACATGACCCAAACCTATATGATAATAATAATCCAAGAGGACAAATAACCACTAAACCACTTTGCAAGGGAAAACTAGGTTTATTACACGCAAAAAGGTTTCAGACGGTCCTGTAGAAATGAATTGACAAGGAGGTTGTCACGCCCAAAGAAGTTACAGATTATATAGCAGAGAAATGCATATTAGCATACATAAGTTACAATGTCACCCTTTCACCCTCATTGGCTACCACCTATAGAACATGCCAATGCCCCCTATATTCCCTGGACTCATTGGCTACACCTTATCTAAACCCATTCCCCTATCCACAGGGCCCAATACATCATGAATATTTAATCTGGGTACACGATTGGCAGCCAGGTACACTGATACACTAATACATTGTGACCACCACGAGATGTGCACCCCTCCGATCCAGACACTTACAAAGTAAGATTTGCGAGGTCAACTATGATTTAAGACAATGGACCTTCTCCTTAAACCAGACGCTGCAGCATACACAAGCTGCACCCCCGGACTTGTATTAAATTTACTGGTATCACCTCTGCTCCTCCTATCCCAGATCCCAGAACATTCTTGGCAAGGCTCCCCCTTATCACCTTCAAAATTTAGGTGCCCAGTAATAATGCGACCAGGACACTGCACCTGAGTCTGAATTTCAGGGATATATTTCCTTTGGTTATGCATCTATTTGTAGTTCAAATGGGGTGACTGCTCCCTGGATGAGGGCAGCAGTGCTCTAACTTTTCACCTGGCCTATTTGCATCAAAAACCTTGTCCCCTACTCTAATGAATGTGTCCTTCATTGTGCCCATCCCATTCCGCCCTCTCCACAGATAACACTCTCTTCCCACCACTTTCAAACTCTACAACTCTATACAATTAGTGTTTATCTGTGCACCACAGGTGCCTTTGGCTTAGGCTTCTCTCTTGGGGGATAGAAAAGGGATATGTCTTGAGACTGAGCTAAACAGAGCCACAATTCCACATCAGAGCCTTCATTCTGTTCATTGTGTACTATGCCTTAAAATCCGAAATGGTGGCACTCCTGCCATTTTGACACGCTGACCTTGCTCTTACCACAGTACCTTTCTGATTCGATATACCACCTACTTCAGCTCTCTCATCGCCCCTCATTGGAGAACATAACTTTGCTTACTACTTCTAAACACAGCACCTATAACAGTGCCCCATCTATAACCTCTGCAACATTAATACATGTGTTACTCATTCTGTGTTGCTCTACGATGTATCTATTAGGTGCACCTTATAGCATACAAAACTCAACCTGCTCAAACTGTGGCTAGTACTAATAGGTTTGTCTCAGCCTGAACCTTTTTGCCCGGCTGAGACGCAGTAGGTGCATCCCATCACTACTCAGGGAAGATGCTGGGCAGCAGATTAGCTAGACTTGTGGATGTTGGCCGGATAAAGCTCATTAGCATCACCATTGGTCTTGGTTGTCTGCTACTTTGGAGTCCTTGCAACCAGGTAGAACTTATTGTGGTCCTTTGACCGGCATTCATGATAATTTGGGGGTGAGAGCTGTATGTCTGAAGGATCATTACCTGGGGATTATGGCACTTATATTAATTTTACCACAAGCATCACTTTTAAGAGAAGCCTTATTAAACATGTTTACTATAATCCTGCATGAGATACATTGGACATGTACTTAGAAATGGTAGGGACAGCATTGGGAACTGGGTTAGAAGGCAATCCTTTCAATTCACTGTTACTAGTGGGAGCTTTCAATAGTTAAAATCCAGACTTCAGTGTAATGTTTTCAATGTTCAAAATTGGTAAGTCAATGCAGTCTAAACTGGATAGTTTGGGCAGGGCACAGTTACTAGATTCCCGTGGATTTCTCAAATGTAATGGGAATATGTGGGTGATATACCCAGTTAAGCAATGTGGGGTAGAGGCCTAAAAAGAGGGCATAACAGTAAATACACAACAGTAAATGTAGTAACACCTAGATATGGGACTCCTGCACAGACGAGGAGTGGCCTAAAAAGAGGGCACAACGGTAAATGCACAACAGTAATTGTAGTAATACCTAGATTTCGGACACCTCAATAGAGGGAGAGTGATCTAAAATAGGGTACAACAGTAAATGCAGTAACACCTGGATTTGGGACACCTGGATAGAGGGGGAATGTCCTAGAATGGAAGCACAACCGTAAATGCAGTAACAGTTACATTTAGGTCACCTGGATAGATGGAGAATCTCCTAAAATGGGGTACAACAGTAAATGCAGTAACACTTAAAACATATGATTTACCAAAGCAATCAGGCTAGATGCAAGATATGACTTACTAACACAATCTACCTAGATGTGAGATATGACTAACTAACCCAATCTACCTATATGTGAGATATGGCTGACTAACACAATTCGGCTAAATGCTAGATATGGCTAACTAAGAATCTATCTAGATGCGAGATATGGCTAACTAACACAAACTACCTAATTGCGAGATATGGCTGACAAAAACAATCAGGCTAATTGTGAGATATTGCTGACTAACAGAATCAGGCTAAATGTGAGATATGGCTGACTAACACAATCAGGCTAAATGCTAGATATGGCTAACTAACACAAACTACCCAGATGCGAGATATGGCTGACTAACACAATCAGGCTTAATACAAGATATGGCTAACTAACACAATCAGGCTAAATGCGAGATATGGCTAACTAACACAATCAACCTAGATGCAAGATATGTCTAACCAGAACAATCTACCTAGATGCGAGATATGGATAACTAACACAAACTACCTAGATGTGAAATTTGGCTAACACAACCAGTCTAAATGTCAGATATGGCAAACTAACACAACCAGACTTAATGTTTTTTTTTACACTTATAAATTGCACAAAACAGCTTTTGGGCATCACAACACTGCGAGATATGCCTGACTAACACTATCAGACTAAATGCGAGATATTGCTAACGAACACAATCTAACTGGATGCAAGATATGGCTAACTAACACAATCAGGCTAAATGCAAGATATGGCTTACTAACACAATCTTCCTAGATTCAAGATATGGCTAACTAACACAATCAGGCTAAATGCATGCTATGGCTGACTAACACCATCTACCTAGATGTGAGATATGTCTAACTAACACTACCTACATGTGAGATATGGCTAACACAATCAGTCTAAATGTGATATATGGCTAACTAACACAATTAGGCTAAATGTGAGATATGGCTAACTAACACAATCTACCTAGATTCAAGATATGGCTAACACAATCAGGTTAAATGCGAGCTATGGCTGACTAACACCATCTACCTAGATGTGGGATATGGTTACCATTCAATTGTGGTGCATCACACTACAAGCAATGAGTTAATAATGGGGTAATAAGAATGGTTTGTCAGTTTAATGGGGTTCAGTGATGGCTGTACCCCCTGCCCAAACCATGCTTTCCTTGATGGCTGCAGGCACTACTGGCTAACACTAGCCAAAACGATCTGCAGCTGCGTCTACAGGAGCTGGCCTTTGCTTCGGGGTCCTTTGCCGCAGGGTGTGCAACAGGCAGGGGCTGCCCTGGTAGGGTGTGTGATGTGGGGGCCATGGGCCAATCAGGGGAAAGGGGAGGGCCGGGAGTCAGCAGCTACACACAGGTAACAAGGAAGCTGGTCGGGGGAGGCACATAGGGATCACAGAGCAAAATCAAAATACAAACTAAATTAACAAGTACCTGAAAACATGCACAGGGACATTAGATAAGGGGGCCAACAACCTCACCTCATGACAGTAACTAAAAGTGGCTGAGGAAAGGTGGCAAATGCAGGATCTAAGGCCAAGTTGCAGATGGTGGGAGAAACTGGCCAATAAGGGGAGGTGGGAGGTTCAGGAGGCGACAGCTACACACAGGCAACAAGGATGAAGGGAGAGAAAAATAATTTGAGAAAGGAGCAAAGCTGAAGGCAGAGGCCTGGAAAGGGGGTGGGAAGGAGGATGAAAGGAGAGAAAAAAATAGGAAAAAAGAGCCAAAAGGAGTGAAGCTGAAGGCAGACGTCAAAGAGAGCAAGAAGGGGGACATTCACCTCACAGGGGCCAGGACGCAAGATGGGCTGGAGCATCCTGGTCCCAGAAAGGAGCTTTAGGCCCCTCCTGAGGAAGAGCCAATCAGGGGAAGGGGAGGTGGATGGGGGGCGGCAAAGAGGGCAGGGCAGATGTCACCAAAGAAAACCAGGTACAGGAAAGGCCTGGAAAAGTGAACAAAGAAGGTATAATGAAAGGAGAAAAAAAACAGCAGGAAGGAGCAAAAATGGAGGAAGAGGTCTGGAAGAGGGGGTAAGGAAGAAAAAAAGGAACAACTGCAGAAAGGAGCAAAACTGAAGGCAGTGGGCACAGAGAGGAAGAAGGGGGACACTCAACTCACAGGGGCCAGATGCAAGATGGGCTGGAGCGTTCTGGTTCCAGAAAGGAGGTTTAGGCCCCCGCTGAAGAGGACCCAATCAGGGGAAGAGGAGGTGTGCGTGGGTGGCAAAGAGGGCAGGGTAAAGGTCACCAAAAAAAACCAGGGAAAGGAGAGGCCTGGAAAGGTAAACAAATAAGGTGTAATGAAAGGAGAAAAAAAACATAAAAAATGGCAGAAAGGAGCAAAGCTAAAGGCAGAGGGCACAGAGAGCAAAAATGGGGACACTTGCCTTCAGCCGCCAGGGCACAAGAGGGGCTGGAGCGCCCGGGTCCCAGAAAAGTGGTTTAGGCCCTCTCTGAGGATGACCCAATCAGGGGAAGGGGAGGCAGGTGGGAAAGAGGGCAGGCCAGAGGTTGCCAAACAAAACCAGGTACAGGAGAGGCCTGGAAAGGTGAACATAGAAGGTGTAAAAAAAGGAGATGAAAAAGACTGAAAAACAGCAGAAAGGAGCGGAAATTGAGGCTGAGGCCTGTAAAGGGCGGGCAGGAGGATGAAAGCAGAGAAAAAAGAAAAGAAAAATGGCAGAAACGAGCAAAAATGGAGGCAGAGGCCTAGATTTGAGGGAAAAGGAGAATGAAAGGAGAGAAAGACTGGAAACATTGCAGAAAGAGAGAAGCTGAAGGCAGAAGGCACAGAGAGCAAGAATGGGGACACTCACCTCACAGGGGCCAGGATGCGTGGTGAAGTAAGCCACCCAAGAGGGAGACTGCTTAAGAGCTAGTCTTGGTTAATGCTCTGGTGGATAGTTTGTGCCAGGCTACTGAAAGTTAGGACATTAAATACAGACTGGCAAGACAAGTGAGAAAGACATGAGTTGATTCATCTCAGAGGGTGAGTGTAGAGTATACTCTGGAGTTAGGGTCATGGTATCAAGCCCCTTCAAATAACTCTCTCAATATTTATTTTCAAATGGTGAAAGTTCCACAACCCCATCATCACTCTCTTATTACATCGTACTGTACATTAAGGGCAGTTCCCTACACCCGAAATGACCTAGTGTGCTTTTATGTTAAAACATGAAGAGTTTTCCAAAGCCTATAATGTCCTAGTATCTCTTTTGCGTTCTTTGTGAAATGACCTTTTTTCAAAGGTCTCAAGAGAATTACTTTGACCAATTTTCTTTTGATCAGAAAACCGTCATTGTAAAGGTCTTTTTCTCTTGAGACCTTTAAAATGCGGTTTCCCTTTTTTTTAATATTTAAGGGTTTCAGCCCCCGAGCCCCACATTGTTCTCCTCCCCCCAACCTCTACCCCCACACCTTCTCCCGCAGGATTTCAACCCCAGCTCCCTCCCCAACCCCACTCTCTTCTGTAGGATTTCAGTCCAAGACACCCACCCCCAAACCAAAACACATACATACAAAACACACACCAATACACACACACACACACTTACCTGTTCTCCTCGCCCTCCATTTCCTGGTCTGGCAGAGCCTTTCAGCCCCTGCGCGCAGTCGTATGCTGCAGGGCATGACAGTTCGCTTCAGAAAGGCAGCTCCATGCGGTCACGCAGCAGTCTTTCTAAAGGGACTTTTTTAGTAAAAAGATCTTTTGAAAAATATCTTCTCACTGGGAATGCTCTTTTGTTGTTTTTTTTTCTTCTTTTTACTGTGTTTTAGGCAGAATCATATGCAGTAGCCTTTGGGAACACCACACACAATTAAGACTACAAGTGACAGTACACATTCACCTCTGGTACAAGCCTGTACTACACAGTAAAGTGATAGCGATGACTGAGCAGCCAGACTTATCTCAAGAGTAAAGTGAGCAGTACCAATAGTTACACAAAGGACAGCAATTACTATGGTTCAAACAAACACTGACTCAAGGTTTCTGAGTACAAGAATCCGCATTTCTTTACACATCAGTTATAAAACATTTCACTATTATAAAGCAGTTGAAAAATCACTATCTTAATACACTACACCACACCCAATAGATTCTGGACAAGTTAAGCTCAAAATGAAGTGTGAGCAAAGTGGCACTCCAGTAATCTAAAAGGGAGGGAAAGACAAAGTTAGACAAAAATTGAGCAGCACCAACAAGTAAGTAAGCAGGGAAATCTAGAAAAAGTAACTACAGTGTGGATATCAAATCAAGAGGCCAGGGCCAAAGTCAATGGACCAAATCTTTGTAGATGATCACACAGTTCAGAGTAGTTTGCGGTTAAGTCTTTGCCAAGAGTTCAGAACGAAGTTGGTCAGACGAAAAGTTACTTTAAAGAATAGAGAAGGACAAGTGCTCGGATTGGCAAAAGATTTCCAACACTTTTACCGTGGTCGGATGGAACAAACGACCGGATGTGAACAGTACCTTAAATGTAGACGAAGGCTGTAGCTGAGGCAGACGTTCCTGGCAGGTCCTGCAGGCTCACGGTTCCTGAATTGACTGTCGTACTGACATGAAGTAGGAAGGCTGGAGGGTCCTGCACTGCCCGGGGAAGAAACCAGCAGCAGAGCAAAGCAACAAATAAAAGGTGCGCTCCTTAAAACCCAAGCAGGGTCCGGTCCTCCTGTTTAGCCGGTTCACTGCAGCTGTGCACAGCAAATTCGACCAGAGGAGGGAGGCCCGGCTTGCAGTTTGACGAACTGGTTGTTCCCACCAGCTCAAGGGGAGAAGATTCCTTGCAGATCTTCCCTGTTGTCGAAGTTTGAAGATTCAGACCCAAAGCCGGGCTTCCCCGGGATGTTCAGTCATGGTAGAGGTCATCTTCTGTCAGCTTCTCTTCGGTTCTCTCGATCCAGTAGCGACTCTGCCTTCTCAGTCCCAGAGACCTGCTTTTTATGCAGTTTACCCCATCACACAGGCTGGCTGGCAATCACACAGCAGGGTGGCCGTCCCGGCAGGACAGTCACCACAGCCAATCATACTGAGTGTGACATGGGTCTCCAAGGAGACCCTGTGCAGGGAGTCTCAAACCTCTTCCTCACATCCTGTCCCCCTCAGACATTCAGGCACCTAAGGAGGGCTTCTGTGCAGAAGTCCGCTAAAGGACAAAGGAACCAAACCTGGTTTGGCGCGCAGAGTAAAACACCAGAAAGACTTTTACAAAAAGAAATGGAGAATAAACCCAGCCGGAACCAAATGAAAGTAAATATGGTCCAGCGGGTTTAAGTTCGAGGCTACAAAGATAGCCTAAAACAATACCAAGGCTATTTAAAATAACCGTGGTAGGAAAAATAGGGTAGATACCACTGCCACCAGCCAAATCTTAATGAAAAGGGAACAAAATAATGTTCCATGAGAAACAGACATAAAGGGATATCTATTATTCCTTTCCAGAACTCTATGTAAGATAGTATGTACTGGGTCTGTGGATTTAAAAAGAATAATAAAGTCAATGGCAACTTTACATGTTCTGGGAGACAGTAGTCAGTCCCAGAAAATGGAGTTTAGAGTGGGAAGTCTGAAAAAGACAACTCTGTGTCACTGCACTACAGGTGCTGTGTGACACACAGTAAAAAGATGATGCCTATGGAGCAGGTGAGGCTCCACAGTCTATGAACACAAACATGTTAAACACACAGAGCAAAATACATGTAAGAGTGGGAAAAAAGGCTCACACTCTTACCAGGTGAAAAAATAAATCTTACAAATCCAGCAAAGCTGCTGAGGGACTCAGTAGGTAAGCGAAATTAGCCAATTAGCCATTTTGGAGAATCTTCCCTAACACTGTGTTATGGGTTATAATTAAAACCTTTCACATGATAATAAAACATGTCAAGAAAAAGGTACATGCCATCTTGGATAGTTGGAGCAGGCTTTAATAACTTAAAATAGAAGGAATTATTCTCGGAGTTCATTTGAACTATGAAAGAACATAAGAAGTGAGTGTTAGGGAGAATTCTCTGTTTAGGCTGAATTTCCTAACCTAGTGAGTCCCCCAGCAGCTTTGCTGGATTTCTGGAGTTTGTTTTTTCCATCCTGCCAAGAGTGTGACCCTTTTCCTCTCACTCTTGGACATGTATGTGTGGAATTCCTTTGAATGGGCGATGTGTTCGATGGGCTATGGGGTCTTTTACTCCATAGGGTCTCATAAGTTTTTCTATGTGTGTCACCCCGCACCCTACGTGTCGTGACACGGGGGCGCCCTAGCTGGTCCCCCCACCATAGACTCCATACCCGGGGACTGACTACCGTCTCCCCGGGCATGTAAAGTCACCATTGGCTTTACTAGACCTAAATTTGCTAACAGAACTAGTACCAACCATCTTATTGTGGACGTACTAGTAGGGGTAATTCGATTACTCCTGGATCTGTTAACCGAGGGGGCACTGTCCCGTCCCTCCTCGCCGAGTTTTGGCTGGTGGCAGTGGAAACTACTTGTTATGTTCGACCCCGGGCATAACCCTATGGGATCCGTCCCATTGTTGAAGATTAATACTGTTTTTCGTTAATCTCCAACGTACCACCGATCTACTTATCTTAAATAGGTTTATCGAGTGGTATTTTCTGCCAGAACTCGGGTTGTAAAATGGCGTCTGTGTTTTTCTCTGTGACTCCTAAACCAAAGGTTGAGCCCTTTGTTCCACTTTTGGCGGGCCTCTGGACAGAGACCCTCCGGTGAAGCCCTGCGGAATCGCCTCACAATCTCCCGACGACAGAAGAGATCTCCCTGGCGGAGAGGCTCTTTCCCTGGCTGGTGGGGACAACCAGTCTTCTTCTTCTTTGTGCTTTTTGGTCGCCCAGGACGCAGTGGTCGAATTGCCCGTGCAGAGCACCCGGCAACCGGATAGCCACTACTCCTGCACCGTGATCGAAAGGTGGTGCCTTGTGACGAAGCACTCCGCGGCTGGTTTCTTCCCTGGTGGTGCACCGGACATCTTCTCTTCGACGACGAGAGCATCTCTTCTCTTGGCCAAGACCCGTCGTGCATCCACCACCAGGAACAACTGCCCCCGTCGGAGCTGTCTTCCACAACAAGGTACCGTAACCGCCTGGCTTCCCTTTTCGATCGGTTCGTGTGAGGTATCTGATTCCTCTCCGTTCCGTTGGGTTGCCTCCAAGCTTTATTCACTCTTTGTTCTGAACTGGTTCAACCTGTCGCTAAACAATTTGCTAACAAAGACTTGAGTGCATCATCCGTAGAGACTTTCCAGGACATCGTGCCTTGCCTCTCACCGAGTGGGCCTGGCCGCCGAACTGTATGATCTAGTGTGATTAATGCTTTCTTACCTTGCATCTTTTACCCGCTTCAGTACGAACCGTGTTGACTTCGTTACCTGCCTTTCTCTTCTCTCCCTTCCTCACAAAAATATTCGAGTGTCATCTAGGTTGGGGTATACACCTCTGTCTGCAAATAAGTGGTGCCGTAAAAACCTAGAGTTGTCGATATTGTGTTTCAGGGGGTTGAGCTTTATTCCATTCTGCAGAGTAATTGTATTTTGATCTGTTTGCCGTGGTTCACTTTAGTATTTTTCGTAGACATTCTGTTATTAATAAATAACTTATTATCTTTATACTAAAGTCTGGTTGCGTGTTTACTCGTTTTGCTGCGAAGAATTACCCTATCTTGTATACTCCCTATACTGACCAACTTTTCTTGAGAGAAGTCTGACTGCTCAGCCACAGCTACCAATTGAATCTGTGTGGTACAGACTGCTACCAAGTGGGTTCATCGCAACACCTGTAGTCCTAAATCTTTTGCAGTGGTCCCAGAGGGAACTGCACAGGTTTCCGCCTAACACTGGTGTACAGCGGTGGGATTAGTATCGAGTATACAGTTTAGAGTGTTTTTCGACGCTGTAGGACGACTAACCACAAAACTTTACGAAAGCAACTTTCAAAAAACATGTCTACAATGGAAATTTACAGCCAAGAGTCTTTGTCGGATAAAAATACTGAGAGTCTGCGAGCTCTCTGTAGACAAGAGAATCTTCCTGTAAAAGGCAAGAAGTTAGAATTGATAGAGAGATTGCTGGCGAACCAAAGTCTGGGTACTGGTTCAGAGGAACCAAACTCTCCAGCAACTGTAGATAACAGTAATGGTGTTGATCTAAATCGTGATTCTGATGATAGCGATGAAGAGGCTGACGAGGACGGCGAGGCTAACGAAACTGTCTCACCTGTTCCCCTACCTGCCTTACCAACTGTGCCTACGGGGCCAATACCAGGTCCCACAAGTAACCCTGCTTATTTTGAACTTGAAAAAATGAAGCTCGAATTAGAATATAAACGGTTTTTGGCTCAATCTGAACGAAACCAAGAGCTCGAGTTCAGATGAATGAATGCCCAGGCTGAGCAGAAACAGGCTGAGTTGAGACTCAGAGAAATAGAGCTTAATCATGAGTTACAAATGAAAAAGTTGTCTATGGAAAATGCTTCTCTCTCCTCTGGTTCCTCTAGGAGCTCCAGTCCCAAAAGACCCCGGATGCCGAAGGAATTAGTGGGTATGTACGAACCGAGATTGGATGTGTTGGATTGGTTGAAACTGTTTGAATACAATCATGGGCTCCAGGACATCACCGGGAATGCGTTGCTTCCCTGGTTGTTCTCTAGGCTTCCTCCTGTTGCGACTGATGTGGTAATGGAATTCGGGGAGGTGGATAAGACGGATTACGAAAGTGTGAAACTAGCGTTGATAGCTAGATTCGGGAAGACCCCTTCCCAGTATCTTAAGAGGTTTAGAACCCTCAAAAAGCATGATGGTACCCCTTGGGCTACCTGGGTGAGTGAAGGGTTGAAAAACTTAGAGGGATGGATTAAGGGTTACAAAGTTAACACTTACGAGGGTATGCGAAATCTTTTTATGTTGGAGTCGATTTATGATGCCTGTTCTCCTGAGCTCAGACAGCACTTGGCTGATTCGAAGGAATTAGATTCCAGGGCTCTAGCTAGGGCTGCTGACTTGTGGGTTGCCAACAGGGCTACTCACAAGGATTCTGGGGTAACTCAGAAAAAGGACGAGGGAAAACAGCCTAAAAAAGACTCAAAGGAGAATTCGAATAACTCACATTCCAAAGAGGGCCCCAAACAAAACCAGAAGGGTAAGCCACCGGGAAAACCACAGCAGAATAGTGTGCCTTCTGGTGCCAAACCGGAAGGAGGTCAGAACAAGCCACCATTCCAGAGAGCGTTCGGGAAATGCTTTGTTTGTGGCTCGACTGATCACGTGAAAGGAGATCCCAGATGTAAGGGTAAACCTTCAGGGGTCCAGCTTGTCTCCTTAGCCTTCGCTCCAGAGGAGGAAGTCCAAATGGCAAGTGGAAACTTTCTACTGCTAGCTGACGAACCCATTGGAGTCTCAGCCAGCGTTTCTTTAGTATCTCTGGGGTTGTGGGAACAACAGAATTTAGATGTCTATAATTCTATCCCCGATAATACTAAAGAGTATTATAAGGACAGTGTCCAGGTGAATGGTCAGGAGACGCCTGCCATTAGGGACACTGGGGCCAGCATAACTGTGGTGGATAAATCGTTTTTTCAGGCTGAGGATGTTGCTAAGGCACCCAAACGCCTCACCAAGTTAGCTGGAGGGCCTGTGCAGATGCTTCCCCAATTACCAGTTCTCATCCAGTGTAACGACATGACTGTGAAGATACCTGTCAGCATACAGAGTGAGGTACCAGGACGCGTACTGTTGGGTAACGATTTGAAAACTCTCGGAGTTGTATCGCATACTCCCAGACCTCCTAGTAAACGGTTACAGGAGCTAACCAGACCTGCAAGAGAGAGGACCCTGCGCGGTACTCTCGGGGAGATGATGAAGAAAGAAATCACTCCTGCTCCATCGGAAATGGCGGCCGCTGTCCCTAGGAACACCGAAGTCAAAGGGAAACCTAAAACTTCTAAACCGAAACCAACAGCCTCCATTCCGATGCAGCCGACACGGACTTCCCCGCGGTTGTCCAACGTCACACCCGTAACTCCACCTCCAGCTGAGGCTGAGGGGGAAATACAACCCTGTATGGTAGAATTAGACTCTGAAGAAGAGCTAATGGAAGGCCAGGAACTCATTGGAGATCTGGATCCTGTTGACCATCCTGAGCTGCAGTCGTTACTGGCAGAAGGTGGACCCAGCAGGGCAGACTTCAGTAAGGGACAGAGAGAATGTCCAACTCTGGAAGGTCTTCGCCGTCAGGCAGTAACCCAGGCTGAAGGGCAAGAGCCTGGGAAACATAGGTTGCACTGGGAAGATGGCCTCTTCTATAGGGAACCGACCGAGTCTGCACCTGGAGACTACAAACGCCTTGTAGTACCCCAAGAGAACAGACCACAGTTCTTGCAGTTAGCCCACGAGATTCCTTTGGCTGGTCACTTGAGTTTCAAGAAAACTAAGGAAAGGCTCTCACTCTACTTCTATTGGCCAAAAATGGGGGCCGAAGTAGAAAAACACTGCAGAAGCTGCCATACCTGCCAGATCTCTGGTAAGGTTGGGTCCAAGAATGTGGCACCGTTAGTGCCTCTTCCCGTTGTGGGAGTCCCATTTGAGAGAGTAGGGATTGATATCGTTGGTCCCCTTGATCCTCCAACTTCCTCAGGCAACAGGTTTATACTTGTTGTAGTAGACCATGCTACTAGGTATCCTGAGGCAATTCCTATGAGGACTGTTACAGCTCCGGCTGTGGCTAAGGCCCTCCTTGGTATTTTTACTAGGGTCGGATTTCCTAAGGAAGTTATCTCTGACAGGGGGTCAAATTTTATGTCCCACTACATGAAAGCCATGTGGAAAACCTGCGGAGTAACTTACAAGTTCTCAACGGCTTACCACCCACAAACCAATGGGTTGGTAGAACGGTTCAACCGAACCATGAAGAGCATGATAGGTGCTCTAGAAGAACCCCTTAAGCGTAAGTGGGACCTTCTATTGCCATGCCTTCTTTTTGCTTATAGAGAAGTCCCTCAGGAGGGAGTAGGCTACTCGCCCTTCGAACTGCTCTATGGTCATCCCGTCAGAGGTCCATTGGCCCTGATTAAGGAGGGGTTGGAGAGTGCTCCTTCCCCCAAGCCAGTCAGAGTGACTGACTACGTGATAGGTCTCCGGAGGAGAATGTCGCACCTGATGACAGAAGCAAGCGATAACTTGAAAGCTGGACAAGCATTGGTCAAGCACTGGCACGATCAAAAGGCTAACATGGTTGAGTTCGCTCAAAACCAGCTTGTTCTTGTTATGATCCCCACAAGGCAGAGGGCCTTGCAAGATAAATGGATGGGACCCTACCGAGTAGTGGGTAAGCTCGGTGAGGTTAACTATCTGGTGGACTTGGGCAACCCCAAGGAGGCTCCAACAGTCTTTCACACCAACCGACTTAAAGCGTATGTCTCCCGACCTGACGTAGGAGCGTTGCTTCTAGCATCAGCCGAGGAAGAAGAAGAGAGTGAAACTCTTCCGGATCTCCTCCGAGGCTTACCTTTAGATGAAAACATTGAAGGAGTAAATCTCTCCTCCAATCTGACACCCGAACAACAGGAAGAGTGCAAGTCTATGTTGAATCAGTTTGCCTCCCTGTTCTCGCTCTCACCAGGCTTGACCCCTTGGGGCCAGCACGAGATACTCACTGGTGACTGTCTGCCTGTCAAAAGCAGAGGATATCGCATGTCAGAAAACGTAAGAACCCACATCAAAGGTGAGGTCAGCAAGATGCTTGATCTCGGGGTAATAGAGCCCTCTACTAGTCCATGGTCTTGCCCAGTTGTGTTAGTACCAAAGGCCGGATCTAAAGAACTTAGATTCTGCGTGGATTATAGAGCTCTTAACGCAGTCACCACGACTGATGCCCATCCTTTGCCAAGAACAGATGAGTTGGTGGATAAACTTGGCGCCGCCAAGTTCCTCAGCACATTTGACTTGACGTCAGGCTATTGGCAAATAGCCCTGACCAACCATGCCAAGGAGAAAACTGCATTTTCTACCCCCGTTGGTTTATACCAGTTTACGGTAATGCCTTTCGGACTAAAAAATGCACCTGCTACGTTTCAACGGATGGTAAACCAGGTTCTAACCGGGATGGAGGACTTCTGCATGGCATACTTGGATGACATAGCAGTGTTCAGCAATTCCTGGGACGAACATGTAACCCACCTGAGAGATGTTTTGCAGGCTCTTGGACGAGCCAATCTGACCATAAAGGCGAGTAAATGCCAAATTGGACAGAGTAAGGTAGTCTACCTTGGGCATGAGGTAGGCGGTGGAGAAATAAGGCCTTTGCTCAGTAAGATTGAAGCTGTGCAAAATTGGACAACACCGACTACTCAGACTCAGGTGAGAGCCTTCCTAGGCCTCACCGGGTATTACAGGAATTTCATAGAGAACTATGGGACCATAGCTTCTCCACTGAATGTCATCTCCTCGCCCAAATTCCCTAAAAAGGTTAAGTGGAACGAGGAGTGCAATCAGGCTTTTGAAAACCTGAAAAAGGCTCTTTGCCAAGCCCCAGTACTCAGAGCTCCTGATTACCGCCAACACTTCATTGTGCAGACAGACGCTTCCAATGTAGGGATAGGTGCCGTACTCAGTCAACTGGATGGGAAAGGTAGGGAGCACCCCGTTTGCTACATCAGCCGCAAGCTGAAGGATCCTGAAACAAGGTGGGCAACAATCGAAAGAGAATGCTTTGCTATCGTGTGGGCTCTGAAGAAGTTTAGGCCGTACTTGTATGGTTCTACTTTTGTTATTCAGACTGACCACCAACCCTTGAGATGGTTAATGCAGATGAAAGGGGAAAACCCAAAACTACTGAGATGGTCGATCTGCCTGAAAGGGTTCGATTTCACCATTGAGCACAGGTCAGGGTGTCACCACCAAAATGCTGATGGTCTCTCTAGGATGTATATCGTCGACTAGAGGTATGAGATTCATCCAGGAGTGGATTAAATCCTCCTGTCCCTTAGTCTGGGGGGGGCGAGTGTTAGGGAGAATTCTCTGTTTAGGCTGAATTTCCTAACCTAGTGAGTCCCCCAGCAGCTTTGCTGGATTTCTGGAGTTTGTTTTTTCCATCCTGCCAAGAGTGTGACCCTTTTCCTCTCACTCTTTGACATGTATGTGTGGAATTCCTTTGAATGGGCGATGTGTTCGATGGGCTATGGGGTCTTTTACTCCATAGGGTCTCATAAGTTTTTCTATGTGTGTCACCCCGCACCCTACGTGTCGTGACACGGGGGCGCCCTAGCTGGTCCCCCCACCATAGACTCCATACCCGGGGACTGACTACCGTCTCCCCGGGCATGTAAAGTCACCATTGGCTTTACTAGACCTAAATTTGCTAACAGAACTAGTACCAACCATCTTATTGTGGACATACTAGTAGGGGTAATTCGATTACTCCTGGATCTGTTAACCGAGGGGGCACTGTCCCGTCCCTCCTCGCCGAGTTTTGGCTGGTGGCAGTGGAAACTACTTGTTATGTTCGACCCCGGGCATAACCCTATGGGATCCGTCCCATTGTTGAAGATTAATACTGTTTTTCGTTAATCTCCAACGTACCACCGATCTACTTATCTTAAATAGGTTTATCGAGTGGTATTTTCTGCCAGAACTCGGGTTGTAAAATGGCGTCTGTGTTTTTCTCTGTGACTCCTAAACCAAAGGTTGAGCCCTTTGTTCCACTTTTGGCGGGCCTCTGGACAGAGACCCTCCAAAGTGGTGCCATTCTGTCTGGGTTACCTCAGGGGTGTGGGAGGGGGTTTAGACACCCTGGACCGAGTTGCCTTGCCAACTCAGGTCGCACTCTGAAGTGATTGGCCCAGGTGGTGAGCCTTCCCGCTCACCACTTAGCATGTGTTGATTGACAAGCTAGGCTGAATGAATGGGGGACGTCTGCATAAAAGCAGGGCCTTGGGACTGGATCTTCAGGAAGTCGCCACTGGACCTAAAGAATCCGACGAGGGTAACGCTGAGCCGACCTGCACGACAACACCTCCGGTGAAGCCCTGCGGAATCGCCTCACAATCTCCCGACGACAGAAGAGATCTCCCTGGCGGAGAGGCTCTTTCCCTGGCTGGTGGGGACAACCAGTCTTCTTCTTCTTTGTGCTTTTTGGTCGCCCAGGACGCAGTGGTCGAATTGCCCGTGCAGAGCACCCGGCAACCGGATAGCCACTACTCCTGCACCGTGATCGAAAGGTGGTGCCTTGTGACGAAGCACTCCGCGGCTGGTTTCTTCCCTGGTGGTGCACCGGACATCTTCTCTTCGACGACGAGAGCATCTCTTCTCTTGGCCAAGACCCGTCGTGCATCCACCACCAGGAACAACTGCCCCCGTCGGAGCTGTCTTCCACAACAAGGTACCGTAACCGCCTGGCTTCCCTTTTCGATCGGTTCGTGTGAGGTATCTGATTCCTCTCCGTTCCGTTGGGTTGCCTCCAAGCTTTATTCACTCTTTGTTCTGAACTGGTTCAACCTGTCGCTAAACAATTTGCTAACAAAGACTTGAGTGCATCATCCGTAGAGACTTTCCAGGACATCGTGCCTTGCCTCTCACCGAGTGGGCCTGGCCGCCGAACTGTATGATCTAGTGTGATTAATGCTTTCTTACCTTGCATCTTTTACCCGCTTCAGTACGAACCGTGTTGACTTCGTTACCTGCCTTTCTCTTCTCTCCCTTCCTCACAAAAGTATTCGAGTGTCATCTAGGTTGGGGTATACACCTCTGTCTGCAAATAAGTGGTGCCGTAAAAACCTAGAGTTGTCGATATTGTGTTTCAGGGGGTTGAGCTTTATTCCATTCTGCAGAGTAATTGTATTTTGATCTGTTTGCCGTGGTTCACTTTAGTATTTTTCGTAGACATTCTGTTATTAATAAATAACTTATTATCTTTATACTAAAGTCTGGTTGCGTGTTTACTCGTTTTGCTGCGAAGAATTACCCTATCTTGTATACTCCCTATACTGACCAACTTTTCTTGAGAGAAGTCTGACTGCTCAGCCACAGCTACCAATTGAATCTGTGTGGTACAGACTGCTACCAAGTGGGTTCATCGCAACACCTGTAGTCCTAAATCTTTTGCAGTGGTCCCAGAGGGAACTGCACAGGTTTCCGCCTAACAGTGAGAAGGATGGAATTATTAAATAGGGAAGTCATTCCAGGATGGCACCCAGAAGTTACTATATTAGCATTGGAGTGACACGGTAGTCGTATTATTCTTTTCATTACTAAACGTGTTACCTTTTTCAACAATGAGTATATGAACTCTTAACAAAGTACTGCTTGACTTAATGAAACCATAACCTGATGGAGGGTTGAACAGCTCCAGTTTGTGACCATTTGAGAAGGTAATTGACATATTTGAAGTAGTTAAATGACTATTAGTACAATATTTGTAACATTTTTTAAAGAAATGTGTTTTTTAAGTAACACCACGTTGTTGTTGTAAGGAGCTGTGGTTATATTCCTAGACACAATGTAAAGGGAAATCAAACATTTAGAAGAGAAGAGAGTTGAGAATCACCTCAGTTTCTCAGTGAGCATTTGAAGTTGTAGTACAATAGTGGGTCACATATATATATGTAGTGGCTGTGTAGTTATGGTTAAGTTGTTGTTTCCATAGGAAGAGCACTTTTTGGGTAGCTTATATCTTCGCTCTCCCTGGACGAATCCTCACCAAACTTTCAAGTAAAAGTATATAGCCCACTCTGAATTTCTTTGCAAAGTTTGATGAGGTTTGGTCCAGGGGGGGCAAAGTTATAGGGGAGTCCCAAAATGTCTTTTTTTCTCCTAGACTCAATGGGAAAAAGACTTTGCTCACGCCTACAGCCCAATCCGCTGGACGGATTTTCACCAAATTTGGACCAGGAGCAGTGGCTTGGTCCCGAAAGCGTGCTTTTGTAAATTTGGTGAAAATCCATCCAGTAGTTTCTTTTTAAAATGACCAAAAATTAGGTCACAAAACATTAGTGATATCTATGTCCGGTCCGCGGACACACTTCCCTGTTCGGTCTGCGGACAGCGTCCTGATTGGCTAATCGGCTTGCGTCATGTCCGCGGACATGCAACGTGTTTGCTGATTAGATGGTGAGGAGCGTGAAGTGCGTCAGATTTTTGGAAACGCCCGCCATTTTGGATTCGCGGACTTCGCCGCTGTCCGCGGACATCGCAGTAAAAACATATTAAAAAACACAACATTGCATTTGTCAAACTTATGAAATAATCTCTGGGGAGCTGAGGGGTGATGAGGATGGGATAGGATATGGCTGCAAGAAGCAAAAAAACAGGTGTTTTTTGTGCAAAAGACTGCAAACAGTTTGGATGTTCGCGAACAGTCCTGTGAAAGTTTGCAGACACCTCAGCATTAAAGGGTTGGTGAAATGCAGTTCTTGGATGGCTTATAACTTTGGCGGCACTTAATGGAACTGCATGAAATTTTGCATGTATATTCCCGACCTGATTCTGAGGGAGTGTTCCAAGTTTGGTGGGATTCTGTCATGAGGGGGCAAAATTAAAGGGGGGTCCCAAAATAATGTAAAGGCTTATAAATGAGATGCCATTTGACGAATCTACATTTCATTTGGCAAACTTATAATAGATCTAGATATACGTGTTTTTGCAAAGTTTGATGAGGTTTGGTCCAGGGGGGGCAAAGTTATAGGGGGGTCCCAAAATGTCTTTTTTTCCCATAGACTGGATGGCAAAAAAACTTTGCTCATGGCTACAGCCCAAACTGCTGGATGGATTTTCACCAAATTCGGACCAGGAGCAGTGGCTTGGTCCCGAAAGCGTGCTTTTGTAAATTTGGTAAAAATCCGTCTAGTAGTTTTTTTTTTTAAATGACCAAAAAGTAGGTCACAAAAAATTTGTGATATCTATGTCCGGTCCGCGGACACACTTCCCTGTTCAGTCCACGGACAGCGTCCTGATTGGCTAATCGGCTTGCGTCATGTCCGCGGACATGCAACGTGTTCACTGATTGGATGGTGAGGAGTGTGAAGTGCATCCGATTTTTGGAAACGCCTGCCATCTTGGATTCGCGGACTTTGCCGTTGTCCGTGGACATCTCGGTAAAACATATTAAAAACACAAAATTGCAGTTGTCAAATTTATGAAATAATCTCTGGGGAGGTGAGGGGTGATGAGGATGGCATAGGATATGGCTGCAAGAAGCAAAAAACAGGTGTTTTTGCCGCAAAAGACTGCAAACAGTTCGGATGTTCGCGAACAGTCCTGTGAAAGTTCGCGGACACCTCAGCATTAAAGGGTTGGTGAAATGCAGTTCTTGGATGGCTTATAACTTTGGCACCACTTAATGGAACTGCATGAAATGTAGCATGTATATTCCCAACCTGATTCTGAGGGAGTATGCCAAGTTTAGTGGGATTCTGTCATGAGGGGGCAAAATTAGAGGGGGGGTCCCAAAATAATGTAAAGGCTTATAAATGAGGTGCCATTTGACGAATCTACACTTCATTTGGCAAACTGATAATAGATCTATATATACATGTTTTTGCGAAGTTTGGTGGGATTCTTTCAAGACGGAGCAAAATTAGAGGGAGGTCCCAAAATATTGTAAAGGCTTATAAATGTGGTGTCATTTGACAAATCTACACAAAGGTTTGCAAAACAATTATAGATCTAGATACAGATGTTTTCATAAAGTCTGAATGGATTTTGTCAAGTGGGGGCTAGGTTATATGACGATTGTATGTGCATACATTTGACACTTTCGAAAAAATAGACCATGGGTGGATTTCCAGCAAACTTGCGTAAGGAGCATTGGCAAGGACCTAAAAGCTTGGTTTTGCAAATGTGCCAATGTTTTATTATTTGACAAGTGTCATAATGTAGCGACAAAGAATAGCGGTATACCTTTAGTGACTGAGGGGTAGCCTGTGGCTATGGGCAGTGGCCCGATTGTCCGGGTCATGGAACAAGGTCATGATCCAGACAATCTAGCTACTGGCCATGACCACAAGGGGCAAAACATAGGATTCAAGTGGCCATGTCCACATTGGACTGGCTTTGTGGTAAAGTTATTCGAAATTAGGATAGATCTGAAAGGGAAGAAAAATGTGTTTATAGTAATATGGTCATAGGGTTCTGTTTTTGCCTTCTGCAGGCTGCAATGGAAAGCGAAGAGGAGCCATGTATGGAACCCTCGCCTTCCCTTTCCATGGTGGCCATCTTGGAAAAGGATTTTCCTTCCTACACAGTGTAGGAAGAAAAATCCTCTTTTTTAAGACCCTGGGTTGCCGCTTTGGGAACCTGGGGTGCTAATGGCCTTCATCCCCCATTTCAGGGGCTGAAATGGAGGGACAATGGTCCAGAGACCTCGTTATCCACCCTCGCTTCGCTTGGGCTGATAACTTGGGCTGCTGGGCCGGTATCCACCATTCCAGTCCCTGGAACGGAGGATGAACGCCACAATATTCCCAATAGCATAACACAAAATGTAAATGGAAATGTTGGAAAATCTTATTGAGTCTATGTACTTTACTGAGAAATATAAAGTAGATGGAGTCTATACATGTTTTTTTAGTTCTATATTTTAACTGTGAAAGGTGGTTCCTAAAGGAATATGTCTTTTTTTGTTTTTGGATGTATTATTTTTTGGCAGGAGAGCTGAGAACGAAAGGTGGGGAGGGAAATGAGGGAAGAGGAACCAAACACTAATATGGAGGGGTAGGTGGACAAGGGAAAATACTGTGCGTGCGTTATTTCTAAGGTAGGGGGCAGTGTTTCTCATGCTCCTTGATTACAGCAGTGGTGGTGGCTCTTGGGGAGGAAGGATGCCATTAGCTGATGCCATTTTAATATAAATAGCAGTTTTGCTAAAAGTATGTACTTTGTACTAGATTGTTAATGGATAATGAGTAGGAATAGGTGTTGGAGCTGTGCAAGGGAAATTTTGAAGTTGAAAGTTCCTATATCAGTAGAAAATGCAGTTCTGAACTGTCCGTGAAGCAGAGATCTTATCGTGAAGTGCGGACGGGTTCTCGGACATGTCATCATGCCGCGCGCCAGCGTATGGTCATGTGGCACTGTCCGGAAGGTCCACTATGAAGTCAGATGTTCGTAGACGTTTACGGATGCAAAACTAGTTGAATTAGTTGCAAAAAGTGTATAGAAGAGTTAAAAATGGTTTTGGAAGGTCCGAAATGGCAGAGTTTTAAGGTGACACTTTGTAAATGGGACACAAATATTGCTATACTGGGAAAGTATGATTTTACTAAATTGTAGGAAAATAGCATGCACTGGTAAAAACCCATGAAATTCACTGAAAAAAACTTTGTTAAAGGGACGTTATGGTTAAGTTGCACTACTAAAAACCAATGAAATTCAGTGAAAAAACGTTGTTAAATGGACGTTATGGTTCCAAGTAAAACCGAAAACCCCTGAAATTCACCAGTTATGGTAAGCTAAGCAACCATAACTCGCCCAACCACGGTGCACTGCTAAGACTAACACCCAGGACATCAAAGATGACATCACAAAAGGTGGAACTTTGTTCAGTTTGGTGACAGGTTAGTGGAATATTAATCATGGTTTATCTTTTGGAAATTCATGAAGGTAGAAAAGTTGTATTGAACAATATTCTCATTGAATTATAGGAATTAAGAATTATAAATTGGATTGGCCCCTGATGAAGAATAAAGATTTTCAAAGCACACTGGGCGATTTACACCATGGTTCTGCAATATAAGAGAAAGATTACTTGAAAAAGAAATTGAAGTAATAGTAATTGCTTTAATGCCATTCTATATTGCTCTTTGGCGCTAGTTTGGCATGCTGCGGTCTTGACCCTAACCTTAGCACATGTTAGCTCGCATTCTTTCAGGTCTTTTTTGCTATTTTTGCCTTTATACATAAAAACAACTTTTTTTACAGCTTGGCTTGCAGTGGCGTAAACATGCAGGACGCCTGGGCAGCAGCTCGGCTCATTCAGGCCAAGGATTTGTTCAGCGAACAACAGGGGTTGCCTATTTCTTTGCCCACCACTGGGGCAAAAAAGGCCAATTCGAATTATAGTGCCGAGATCACCTTACTCAAAGACATTGAGAGGTTGCACAAGAAGGAGATCTCAAAATGGTGGGAGGAGCACTCACTGCAGAACTACTTGGATGTTGGACGTATTCCTCAAGGATTGCGCATCATGACAATGCCATCATTTGAGGACCAAGATCCTTGCATGCTCCAAGAATGGGGGGAAGCCAGCAAGAGCTGTTCTGCCCATTTTCTTAACATCTTGGTAAAATATGCCAAATCTGATCGTGGCTTGGCTCTTGAAGAACTCGACAAAAAGGAAACAGAACTCAATAAGGTTTCCAGCAAAGAGGAGGGCAAGCAGTTACACACAAAAATCAATGAGGCTCTAATTGTATATAAAGAAGACATCAAACAGCGTAAACATCGTAAGTTCATAAGGGACAAACTTGACTATGAAACTGGCAGGATACTCACCTTTGCCAAACGCTTTGATTCCTTGCGGAAACCTGTCATTAAGCCTGCTTCCGTTACTTCTGGTGATCCTGGCACAGCCTCATCTGAATCCTATGTGTCAGTCTCGGAAAATGAGGAACCTATCGTCAAACTCAATTTTTTAGACGAGATGCGGCTACTCTGCCAAGATGGGAAAAATCAAAAACGTGGCAGAGGCCAGGGCAAGCCAAGAGGAAGAGGAAAAGGACAGAGACCTTGAAAAGGACTCGCAGAGGCCAATGTGGGAAACGGCTTGGGTGTAAATCAGGAGGGCAGATCAATGCGCTCTGGAGCGAGAAAATAACCACCAACACCAAGAAGATGTGTCAAATAATTAATCTGTCCTCCCGTATACTCACGAAGCCGTAAACCTCGGTTCTCTCTCTTGGACTTAATTTTTGCCCCACTAAGGCTTTTGACTATGTTCAAGCAGGTTTAGATTTTGACAAATTCTTTCGGAAGATCAAGCTCAGGAAATTTTTAATTCTAAACCCCACTGTCATGAAGCCTTCTGTACCTCGGACTGGCCGTACCAACCTCCTCATTTCTGATATACCATCGCTTTTGGATTTTGCCAGTCTTGAAGACACCCAGTTCGATCCTGTCAATGTTGATTTTACTGATTTTGACATTGACCCCTGCTGGGATGTATATACAAAGCTCAAGAACAAATCCAGATTCAATCCGCAGTTTCCTGTGGGTGGTTGTTTGGAAGCCTTTTATGATCTGTGTGTCAGTGATTTGAGAGAACTATGGACTAGCACTGACAGAGCTAAATATAACCTCACTGCATCACAATTAAAGGCTATAGGTGAATTACAAAACCTACCCAATATCGTCTTTAAGCAGGCTGACAAGGGGTCTAACATCGTGATCCAAGATAGAGTTCATTATGTTTCTGAAGCCAACCGCCAACTTAGGGACCACCTGTGCTATGCCAAATTACTCAAAAATCCCTTTCATGATATACAGTTGGAATTAAATAATCTCTGCACCAAGTGGGCTGATAATGGACTTCTTGAGGAGGATCTAGTTAAATTTCTTGTTCCCTCTTCTCACATTGTCCCCACCATTTATTTTTTACCGAAGACACACAAATCTCTTACCCACCACCCGGGAGACCCATTGTCACGTTATGTGGTTCCCTTCTTGAACACTTGGCCCAATTTATTGATGAGACTTTGTTTCCCTTTCTTTCCATTTTGCCATCTTATTTGCAGGACACTAGGGATTTTTTACAACATATCAACGATACTCCCGGGAAAGAGGGTTTTCTTTTGGCCACCCTTGATGTTGTATCATTGTATACCTCTATTGATCATCAAGTTGGAATGCGAGCCTGTCAGTTTTTCTTGGAAACACGGTCATTGAATTTCCATGATCATAGTTCCATGATTTTGGAGATGTTGCTTTTCTGCCTCACTATTAATGTCTTTTTGTTTGATGGCACTTTTTACCGGCAAGGTAGGGTTACTGCTATGGGCAGTACCTTTGCCCCATCGTATGCTAACCTGACGATGGGTTGGTGGGAGGCGACATTCTTACACGATCTACTTGCATCTACCTTTTCCACCCAAATCGTTGCCTGGTTGCGCTACATCGATGATGCGTTTGTAATATGGAAGGGGACCGTCAGTGATTGGCAACTTTTTGTGAGAACCATCAATACCAACACGGTGAATTTATGTTTTACTGAATGCCATAGTACGACAGAGATAATCTATCTCGATGTGGTGGTAACCCTGGACACATCTGGTTTCCACACAGCTCTCCACAAGAAACCCTCCAACACTGGCCTACCCCTGCATGCTACCAGTTGTCATCCGGGGCCATGTAAACGCAGTATTCCCTACAGAGAATTTATTCGCTACCGGAGGAATTGCACCAATTTGGTTGTATTTGATCAGCACTGTGCTCCAGCTGCCATCGACTTTCTGCAACAAGGGTATACCAAAAAGAACATTGAAATGGCCTATAATAAGGCCAGAGGCCTTTGCAGGGATAAATTATTGTATGGTATTCAATCGTGCAAGACTGCTACAGATGATGAACCTAGACTCATTGTCTCCTTCGATAATGCTTCCAAGAATGTACGTAGGATTATTGAGCGACATTGGCGTGTTTTAACCTTGGATCAAGATTTATGCTCTGTACTTTCCAAACGCCCTACCATTATGTACAAAAGAGTACCATCGCTTAGAGACAAGCTACTCCCAGCTTTCTGTCACCTACCGATAAAAGTCCTCCTTCTTCCAATTGGCTGGCGGTCTCCCCCATTGGCTTTACCTAATGTACTAAATGTAAAGCGTGTGCCCACTCGTCTCCCTGCAAATTTTACCTGCATCCAGTAACCAAGAGTAAGCAAATCATCAATTATTCCATCAATTGTGACACTACTTACGTTGTCTATGTTCTTACATGCCCCTGCAGGAAGTGGTACGTCGGGAGTACCACCTGCAAGCTTAAACTCAGGATTCTCCAGCATCATAGGGCCATCAAAAATTCAGATCCTGCGTACCCCATGGCTAAACACTTTGTACAGGAACATGCAAATGACTCAAATTTGCTTACTTTCCTTGCAGTGGCACACATCCCTATTCATCCCAGGGGTGGAGACCGTGTTTTAAAGTTAAGACAATTGGAGACATGATTTATTTTGGACCTCGATACCAAGTTCCCAAATGGACACAATCTTGATGAGGAGCTTTATATTTTCCTTGGGACTTGAGGCTGTCTGATATTTCCACTTTCATTTTCTGTCATTTCCTCCCTCTTGCTGACTTATCTCGATTATTCTTTTGGTTTTGGTGGTTTCAGCTTCTATTTTTTCTCCATATTTTGCATCCTTGCCCTAACTGTGTTATTCTACAACTTATTTTCTTGGTGTTTGTAAATTTATTTTCCTTGTATAGGATTTATGTATGTTTACATGTCTATCTGCTGTAGCATGATTTGATGGGACTCGAGCTCTCTATTGTTCCTTTTGTATTATCACTCTTAGTTGTCCTTTTCTTTTCCATTCTTGTGGTCCCACCTTCCCCTACATACAGCTTCTCAGTCATCCCCCTCCTCTCATTTGTACTTTTGTACTTTCATATTTTTGTTAATATTCGCTATTCCGTCTTTCCATTACCCTTGTAGGATCTATGACTCTGGGCATCTTTTGATATTAATTTCTTCTTTTTTGGCCAGTCATTTACTTTGTGATTGTATGTGTGTTCCTTGTTTTCATTCCGGCTCTTGTATATTACATCTTTCGAGGTTGCAATTGTTTCTTTTTAACGATGCTGACATTTTGCAATTGTTGCAATTTTTGTCTCTGCAATAATGGCCCGGCATATTTGCACATTAGTATGCTGCTTGCACTTTATTACTATTTTTAACAGGGCCATCATGCTATTCCTTGCATTGTCTTAAATTTATATACTGCTACCTCGCTGTAGCGCACTTGCGCTACACAACTATGCTGCTAAACTACATGCACTTGCACTTTATTCCATTTTCCTGAATGCTGCTACTTGCCTTGTTTACACATACTGTTATTGACACTTTTATCTTGCAATTTTGCACACTAATTGGCTGCTAACATTGGTTTTAACATCTCATTACGTTTCATTCATTGGCATTAGTCCTGTATATCTATGTCCTATGATGCTCCATACTGATGTCATTTATCCTTTAGTGTTGTTGTCAGACGGTGTGTTTATTTTCATTTTTATATAATGGTTTTATTCATTAGGGGCGGATCTGAAAAATATTTTCTTGACTGTGTGAGTGCATCATTTATTCCAATCTTGTACTATTATTGCTGTTTATATTAGGTGGTACCCCGGAACCATGGCCCTGCCCTACATGGAAGGCGTGCTCCCTATTATATTTCATGGTCATTTCGCTATGCTTCCCATTTTTATGCACTTATTGCATTTTCAATTGTGGTGCCACTTGGCCTCTAACTCTGCTCATTTTTGCCATTCCATTCCAACATGGCCGCCGCCTTCTCCATGTGTCCAGGTACCCTTGCAGTTCCAGGGAAATAGTAAAAGGTCTTCTTTTGTCAAATTATAAAAGTGCTCTAGTCCTTCCTCTCTTCACGTGAACAAGCACTCAGTTCAGTGTGAAACGCGTTGTGTGCGGGTCGTGCATCCTGGCGTCCTGCCTCTGTTTTAGCCGCTGCTCCCCAGCCGTATTTTGTGTATTTTTTTGTTTATTTTTTGGTCACATTAAATACTTTAAGACCTTTACTTTCTTCGTGAGCTGTGCTATGTGTGTTTCCTCATGGATTTTGGTCTTTATTGACCGCGTGGAGTGCGGTTCACTTTCTCCTCCTTTTTATATATATATATTTGTGCATAAAACAAACCATATCAGAAACATTTATTTTAGTATAATTAGAGTTTTGGGAAATATTTTGCATTATACATGCTTTAATTATGATATAAATGTAATCAAGTATAAAAGAAGATTTCATAAAAGAATTGGATTTTTGAAAATGTTGTTAATTGAAATGATCATTTGTTTTATGATTTGATATTCATGAACTTAGAAAGCAAGAGTATGTTTACTTGATAAAAGTGAGGTAGGCTCATAACAAATGTTTGGTTGTGATTGTATTAGTCATTTTGGTATTTTTCTTTTTGCTACAAAAAACAATTGGCCGACGAGCACCACACATTTCCCCTGAAATATACATATTATTTAATTATACTTAGTATAGTATAATATTGAATTGAGACAGAATTTAAAATGCCACTATACACGTGATATTGTCAACTGTTTATTTCTTCCCAAACTGATACCCTCATGGCTCGTGAGCTTGCTACATTCAGGGTCTGAAGTGAGATTTCCTTCAATATGAAGGCGTCCAAAGCAATGTTTTAACCCAGACTGGGATTGTTATGTAAGAAAATGGTCTGGTATCTACACAGGAGCCACTTTTGAAGACTGCAAATGATCTCTGTTACCAGTGATTGGAGAGTATTCCAGAGCCCAATGGAGCTGTGGCAAACAGGTTCTCTATAAAGAGTGCCATCTAGCTGCCAAAACTGATTCAGAAATATTCAGATGTTTCGTACACCGAGCCACTTGAGCCCATGACCAAAATCATTCCATTGCCTTCTGTTTTTCAGGAGCGTTTCAGGCTGAGGATATGCCATTGATCCCATCACAACCATCACCAGAGTTTTGACCAATGGTGTGAACTAACACATCACACTGCCTTTTCTAATTTTCTGTTTGGCTAGTCTATACATGGTAATAGGGACACAGCTTTGAAGGCATGAATACATGACATAGAATGGTTATCATGCTGTGAATTGAACTCTAAACTACAGATATACATATCCAAAAGCACATTTCAGAACAACCACTCTGCAGTCACTAGAACACCTAACAGAGGAAATAATAGCCTGTTACAGATAAGCCCAAAAACAAGAATTTTGGAAAATCACTGCAACACTCCATATATCTTCATGTATTTTAATCTAAATTAAGACTTAAGCCTCCTGAAGAACTGTCATAAATTGTAGGCGGATAAACACGTGTCGAGGGTAAATATATTTCATTTTTTGCCAAAAACTGTATCATAAATAAAAAGCGGAAAGTTATCATTTGGAAAATATAAGGAGAAATATAATTCATGTCTGGCGCAACTATATGGATTTCCAATTGTTCTTCTATTCATTCTGATCAGCTTCAGAATTAGGAATATGTGTGCTGCCAAACCTACACCAATTAGCAGACATCAAATTGGTACAGAGACATAATCAGGATCGCCATATGTTACTGACAGGCTGACCACTCTAATGAATTTAAGCATGACATAGAATATGCAGAGCACTGCCATCGAAAAAGGCATCTAAGCGTGACCAACCCCCCTCCCCTCTAAAAACTGGAACTAAGGAAAGCAAACATAATGGGCCTCATTACAATTTGCCAGGGCCGGACCGCAGTAAATCCGTGACGGCGGTAAAAACATTTCCGTGTCCGCAAGGTTGCGGAAAGCCCGTCCGATTACATGTTGTCAGTCGCGCGCACCACACGGACGTGGAAACGTTGTTACCGCCATCACGGAAAAAGTCACGGAAATTGACATAGCGCTGCCACAAGTTGTGCAAAATCCGTGTCCGCATCCGTCGCCACGGACACGGAACCGGATATACCATGATCGCCAAAACAGGAAACAGAGAGGCGGCCATCATATAAAAGCACAATCCATTGCCATCCAGAGTCAGCACAAGCACAATCCATACTGTGAGAAGGCAAAAGGAACCACCAGCATGTCTGCACGGATTCCAGCTCAGAGGCAGCACAAACAGCGCTTCAGTGAGGCGGAGCTAACTGTCCTGGTGGAGCACATTGTGGAGAATGCAGAGATGCTGTTCAGCGCCGATCAACAGCGTGCCACACAGCAGCGGAGGAAGCAAGTGTGGGCGGAAGCAGCACGCAAGTGCACCGCTGTGGGCATGACATTGCGGAGCGTCAAGGACTACCACAAGCCGTGGGACGACCTCAGGGTGAGGGTACGCAACCTAATATCCACACACCGCCAAAGCAGCAGTGATACAGGCGGAGGGCCCCCTTCCCCACTGAGGCTGCAAGCGTGGGAGGAGCGTTGCAGCAGTGTCCTCCACCTTGAGGGCATCCATCAGATTGGGGAGGCTGAGGCAGGAGTGAGCCCACCTGCAGATGCTGGTAAGTGGTGAAACCTGAATGCCATATGAGAATATGTAGATGGCAGTACTGGCCCATAGGACCCATTAACAACCCCCCCCAGCAGTGCATGACTGGCCCATAGGACCCATTAACAACCCCCCCCAGCAGTGCATGACTGGCCCATAGGACCCATTAACAACCCCCCTCCAGCAGTGCATGACTGGCCCATAGGACCCATCAACAACCCCCCCCCAGCAGTGCATGACTGGCCCATAGGACCCGTCAACAACCCCCACCCCCCAGCAGTGCATGACTGGCCCATAGGACCCATCAACAACCCCCCCCCTCCAGCAGTGCATGACTGGTCCATAGGACACATGATCCGTATGGCAACCAACATCAGAAAAATGCATAACCCCAGCAATCAGATGCATGTAACTAACACTATTCAATGTCCAACCTGTATGACGCATGTGATACACCCATCAGCCACCACCACAACACTAATTGCATGTCCTTTGTGTCCCCACAGCCGTATCAAGTGACAGTGACACTGCACAACAGGCCAGGCAATCTGCACCGGCAAGTGCCCAAGCCACCGCCACCACACAAGAGGATGCTGCCTGCAGTTCGGCATCTCTGCCCACATTACCAACTGCAACAGATGTGCCACCCACCACCATCGACATCCCCACCGTCTCCACACTGCCTGAGGCAAGACAGGTGCCACGGGAACCCATCATGACCACCCAACCCAACACAGAAGGCTGCAGCACTGCAGAGGGGGCGGCCTGTAGTGATAACAGTGCCCCGCAAGAGCACTCTGATACTGGGCCACAGGGGGAGATGCCCACATTTGAGGACATGGGTTCCTTCCATCAGCTGGAGTTCAGCCCCACCTCACTCAGGAGTCCCATGAGGTCACCCACCCCATCTATGGCCGAGCTGAATACCCGCATGCAGCGGATGGAGGAGCAGCAGGCTACCCTCACCCAGCTGGTGGAGAGGCAGCTTGAGGAATCTAGGCTGCAGAGGGAGAGCTATAGCGCCTCAGTGCGTCGCCTGTCAAGGTCTATTGGACGCTTTACATGCACAATAGTCACCCTTGCACGCCATGTGCGGGAGGGTAATGACAACACCTCCAGGCTCATAGAGGCCATGTTGATTGGGCAACAGGCAAATCTGTCACGGATGCCATCAATACCAGATTCAGTGCCATCAAACACCACCACCCCATCCAGCTCCACTACTGCCAGTCCAAGGAGGCGCTCGAGTAGGCTAACGGAGCCCTCAGGCAAGGTTGCACAGGCACAGAAGCGCACACGGAAGTGATGGCATGTGTGTGGGGCAGTGCGGGACACACGTGGACTTGAAGGGTGTGCGAGGGGTGGGCACGTTTGGGTGGTGGGGGAGGTAGTTTTGGGGGTTTGAACAATGGGGCCTGGGCCGGGTGGGTACGTTTGGGTGGTGGGGGAGGTAGTTTTGGGGGTTTGAACAATGGGGCCTGGGTGGGGGTTGGTACGTTTGGGTGGTGGGTGGGCTCGGGTGTACAGCTTCCCTAACCAATGCACCTCCTTCCCTGTTGTGTTTACATCAATATATCACCATTTGAAATCCAGACATACATGTGTGGACATTGATCATTTCATTGGCAGTGCAACTAATCATTTATTGTCGTCACCATGTTCGTGCATTGCTGTGAATGTGCTGTGTCTCAAAAGTAAATGCGAATCAGGCCATCCCGTGCTCTCTGGCCATCAAGTGGACCCCCAGGGGGAGGTTGTGTCATCCTATCCCCATCCCCATCTCCATCCCCATCCCCATCCCCATCCCCATCCCCATCTTCCTCATCTGCGTCTGGTGGCATTGGGATGTTCCTGCGCAGGCATATATTGTGCAGCATGGCACATACGAGTGTGATTTTACCCGTCTTCACTGGGCTGTACAGCAGTGATCAGCCAGATCTGTTCAGACTGCCGAAACGTGCCTTCAGCAGTCTGAATGTCCTCTCAATCATTCCACGTGTGCGGACATGTGCCCTATTGTATGCCTCTTCATGCCTGTTCCTTGGTCTCCGTACAGGTGACATCATCCATGGCATGAGTGCATATCCGGCATCACCTACATGGGATGTAGATGGGGGAACATGTCAGTGTTTGTGGCATCATCTACTCATCTGATGCTGTGCAATCTTGTATCATTGTTCATTCATGCATATGTGCCATGCAGTGTTTGGAGGTGTATATTGGGCATCAGAATGCATGTCGGAAACTGGATATGGGCCAACACATTAACGTGCATGTCTACTGTGCCCTGCGGGTGACATTTGATTGTGAGCATGTCACAGTGCAGTGCTGTCCACACATGGCAGAGTGACTCCATTGTACTGAAGTAGCAGATGCACGATGTCTCATTTACAGGCATCTCGTGCATTTTGTGGGCAGTGTTTCATTTGAGGGTGGGTGTCTGCAGTGGCACAAGGTTCATGGGACAGTGACGGGATGGGCTGTGGCAGGGTGTGCACGGGCACATTGTGGTGACCTGTCATTTCTTCCTTTGTGATGTTTGGTATCCGCTGTGTATTTGGCAGATGGAAGGGGGGGTGATGCATGTGCGGTCACAGCGGCACACTCACAATGCTCATTGGCCTGGACACACACACACCACTTCGACAGGGCTGGTGCATTGTCAGCTGTACTCACCCAATAGCCATGTGCTTTGTCAGGCATAGCGTTCCATGTACCGTGGCAACGTGGAATTCCGCAGTACCCTTGAGTCATGGGTTGAGCCTGGGAAACGTGCGCAGCAGTGTGCGATCAGTTGCATGGCATCACATACCATCTGTACATTCAACGAGTGATACTGTTTCCTATTGCGGAACACCAGCTCAATTGCACGTGGTACTGTCAGCTCAACATGGGTGCAGTCAACTGCGCCTATGAAATTTGGCATGCCTGCTATGGCATGGAAGGCCAACTTGGTGGCAATGACCTCAGGGAGGGTGCGGGGTAGGGCTATGTGTTCCGACACATGGCGCAACAGGGCATCCAGTACCTGTACCAGGATTTTTGAAAAACAGGCTTGTGATATGCCGTGCAGCTCACCAACCATGTGTTGATAGGTGCCAGTGCCAAGGAAATGCAGTACTGCCACAACCTTCAGCAGGAGAGGGGGGATGGCGGTGGGGGTGTCAATTTGGCTGCTGATGTAGTCCTCAATTATGGCGGTGATGTGCAGTATTGTTGCACGGTCCAGCCGGTATAATGTGTGGATCTGTCCTGGGGTGAGGTACCAGGGTGAGGCCCTGGTGCGTGGTATTGCTGGCTGCCTGCGGGGTAGAGCCGGCTGGACAATGGGGTTTGCCATAGGTGCAGGGTTGGCTGGTTGCCGCCTGCGCCTCCTCCGCCTCCTTCTCCTCTGCGCCATTACTGCCATCATGTGCAGTGCTGCCTGTTGGTTAAGTAGGCCCAGTCCCAGTGCTACTAGAGCTGCTGCCTGCATGGTTCTGTGTTGTGTTGAGCTGGGTGTGGCCCTTTTGTAGGCTCCCAGTCGGCTGCTAGGTCCAGCTGGGCTGATTTGGTGCACCTGTCCCCTGATTCAGTTCAGCAGGCAGTGTTTAACGTCATGTTCGCGGTGGCGGCGGTACTGCCACCGTGATCACAGTTTTAATGCCATTTTTCTGGCGGTGTTTCCGTGTCTGCGCTAGTTGTGATGCTTGCGGTGTTTCGTGTTGCCATTAACGGAGGGGTTTCCGTGCAGACGGACTTAACGGAACACTTATTTCCGCGGTGGCGGATGGGGGTGGTGCTATTTCCGGGGCCACGGGTCATGATTGGGCGGACGTGGAAACGGTGCTGGTATGGTTTTACCGGCAGTGTTAATTCCGGACCGGAGTACTTGTAATGAGGCCCAATTTCTTTTAAAAATGTAGAGTTTTTATTTTATCATGGAATTTTGAATGGCTGTGGATATTTCTGATACATTCCAGGCGATCGTTCCACAGCTTTGAAACTAGGCATCAAAAAGATCCCACTAGGCCATACGAATCAAAATCAAGGATTTATTGGTTGAGTGTGAAGGTGGGCTAGGAGAGTACCATTTGAATTTGTCTCTGTGAAAAAGGAGGCAGGCCAATCAATTCTTGAGAACCAGAGATTTTAAATTTAACCATGAAGGTAAGAGTAAACCAGCACAATTTTCTTGAATCAGATGGAATGTGAGAAGGCTGATAACAATACCTGCCTCACTATTCATAATAAGTCATTTAAGAACCTATAAAGGAAAACAGAGAAATAAAACATTGCAATAATCTAACTGATATCCTAAAATAGCTCTGGTAATTGTTGTGCAGAGACATTCAGGTACAAATGGTCTAATATCTCTGAGTAACAAAAGATGATGAGTAAAAGAGGATGTGATTGTTTTAGCCTGAGCCAACATAGTAAGCAATGGATCAAAAAGGATGCCCAAAGTGTTCAGAGTTTTGTGAAGGAAATGTATAGGTGGCAATAGATATATTTTGATAACGTTTTGACAATGGTTAGGAAGAAAACTAAAAACCAGTAAGTATCTATCTTTTCCAGGTTTAAAGAGAACCAATTTGTTCACATGCTGATTTCACTGGTCTCAAAAAGATGTTTCACATGAATAAAGTCACAGCAGGCATCTCCACACAGTTTGAAAGTAATTGAATGTCATCAACATCATTTTGAAATCAAACCTTTTAGTTAGTCGGATGATCATGTAAGGTTTTGAAATACGAATAAAGTAACAGTCGGTATAAGCACAATCCCTGAGGCTCTCATCAGTAAATGAAAAGAATCAATCCTGACCCTTGTGGGGCTACCTTACAAAAATGAAGCAAGCGACTTAAGGCTGTCGGAGAGAGATTTAAACAGCCCCGGACTCAAGTTAGAAAAAGGTTGTGATTAACTATGTCAAAGGCTGCTGGAAGATCTAATAGAATCAGCAGTGTCAAAGCGCCTTTGACAACAATTCTAAGCAGATTTTCTTTAGCATCTAACAAGGTCATTTATGTGCCTCTGAGATCTGAGGACTCAATCAGATCCTATAGTTGTAACATAGCCACCGTATCCAGAAGCTTTAAGAGAAATGGGACATTTGTGATTGGACGATAATTGTATGTTGTATATGGATCCACTTATGGCTTCTTTTAGTAAAGAGGGGATCCAGTCAGTTTTCGAAATAGAAGGAACAAGGCATTGATGAAATAAAATGTTGACTTTAAGAGTAATAATAGAGCCTAAACTATCAATATTCTCCTTGAGCAAACTGGAGGAACAGGGATCATCGGGGCAATTAGTGAATTTTAATGTCCACATTTAATACTTATCTCCTCAAGATATACTGATCTAAAATCAAATTGAGCCAAGTCAGCTGACAAACACGAAAGAGAGCTCTGTGTTTGTAGCAAATCAAGAAACTCCATCATAGTCATGGAGATAGATTGTGTTCTGTTGGGCGATGGAATTGTTCAGTCATAACATATTGATGAACCCAATTAATTTGTATTATAAAAACGAACTGCAAACCATTGCACCGTTTGTTGGAAGGTTCTATCGATTTTAATGAATTACTATATTGAGAAAAATATTTAATCATGAAATACTTCTTTTGGTTGAGTTTTTTGCAGAAGCAATGCATGTTGCTTGATGTGAGTTTTACTTTCAATCCCAGATTTTTTGTATTGGGTCTGAGCAAGCTTCATCAGAGCTTAATGGGCAGGACTGGGCTCCTTTACCCATTTACACTCCAAGGCTCTTAGGCTGATTTTTGGTTTTGCACGAAGCGTTGGATTACCATGTTGATAAACTTTACGAGGAAGCAGCACCATGGTTTGTAAAGTGGCTGTAAGGTTGATCACACTTTTCAAAGTAGTATTATAAAGGTCCCCCTAAAGGTTACAGTTTGCATTAAGAAAAGCAGTGTCCTTGAACAAAAGCCATTTCAGCATGAGTGAGCTTGTATTGGTCTCTAAAGGGTACCATTTTAATTGATGCTGTAATGTGTGATTTAACAAATATTCTTTGGAAAACAAAACACAATACCTAAATGATCAGATCAATCCAGTGGGACACATGTAAGCTGGTTTATTTTATCGTGAAATCTTTAGAATGGTTGCTACATCAATATATTGAATAAAGGGCAAACAATGTAGAAATGACTATAAGTACTGTGCTTGCTTGGCAAGAGGTTCATGTTATCCTAAATTATATGTTCCCATGAGATGATGGGAGTTTCATTGTCCTCCGATGGTTCAACAAAGTAGTTTCCCTACACTACCATGATTAATTGCTTATGTGACATCCCACACGTACCCCACATCCTGTAGGCTTCAAGGCAATTGGGTGACTTAGATAACCACTAACACTTAGTGAAATATACAATTTCCGCAATAATGCATTATTCATTTTGTTATGAACTCAAAAGAACAGCTCTATTGGATGCAAAGAATATACTATATCAAGTTGTTCATTTCACCATAGTACATACATCTTGCACCTACAGGCACAGTTTTCCCTCATTACATTTTTTCAGTCCATCCACTCAGTCTTACCCATGAGAAAAGTGAAATGTTCTTTTATAAATCATTTTATATTAATATTCGCTCTTTGGTTACTCATGCAACGTTAGCCCATGAGTTTATCGGTGAACATAATCCTGATAGAATCATCCGCACCCGTGTTGGTTCAGGTGCTGCCTGATGAGTACAATATCATTTATCTTGAGCGAATCTCTGACCACCAAGGAAGGGGGGGTGCAATTATTTTTAAAATTAATTTTCCACATTCAACTATGTCTTTGTCTCGTAATTTGAAAATGGAGGCTCTTCTAGCACGTTTTGCCATATCTGTCCCTTTCCCTAGACATGTCCTTATCACCCTCAAGGCACATATTCTGGTTTTGTTACCTTTTCTTAGACCTTGTGGCTACCATGCAAATCAAATTCTCTAATTTAGGAGTGTTAGGTGATTTCAATATTAAGTTCAATGTGCCCCACTCTCCCGCAACAGAACAGTTATTTTGAGTATATGCAGGTCTCTAGTCTAAATCAGTTCTTTCAGGAGACCAATCATGCTCTCAGCAATATTTTAGATCTTAGCTATTCGGCTGAGTTATTTATTCCAGTTTCCTCAGCTATCCAAGTTCTTTGGTAGGAACACTGCATAGTGCCTTTTTTGATGCAGTCCCCAGGGCTAGCAATTAAATCTCATACTCCTGGTGTAATGAGGCAAAATTGGCGCCCTGTAGAGTGCAAATCTTTGGTATCTCTGATTAACGATAGATGTAACAGTGTCTCAACTGTAGATCTGTCATTTTTATCTCAGACATTTTGCATTTTAGCTGATCGGGCTGCCCCACTTAAACTTGTCAGAGCCTACAGACGGCTTTTTCTGATTATCTGAAAACCTTGCATCTTAAGCTGATACAAGCAGAGCGTAAGTGACGTCTCTCTTATGGGTCTATTGATAAGTTGACTTTTCATCAGCTCACTAAACAATATCATACAGCTTTTGTGATGCAAAGCAGACCTTCTATACTAATAAAATCGAGACTGCCCTGAACCAGCACAAAAAATTGTTTGCAGTGGTTAAGTTGCTTTCTTGCACTACTCAATCATCTGTTAAAACTGTACCCACCCAAACGCTTTGCAACTCGCTCTCCGATTTATGTGTGACCAAAATTGTAAACATACCTAATTATATTAATTTGGCTATAATAATTATAACATGCTGAACACTTAAGAGGTTTCTAAGCACGGACCCAGAATTCAAACGTGTACTGCTCTGCATCGTCTTGCTTCCAAGATGAGCACGTTGCCACTGAGCTATACTATCTGACTAGCCAAAACGTTGCAAATGCAGCGCATGGCACACAAACTGCAGCCACGCCTGATTCATGATTCCATTTCCCCATATTTTCCCCTATAACTGTATTAAATGCTGCAAGACAAATTAAGTCTGCTGCTCCTACAAATCCTACTCTGTTTAGCATACTGCCGATTCATGGAATAAATGTGCGCCGAAAATACCGGCGCAGAGGGGCCTATACGTGCGCTGCGCCGAAAAATAGCGAAAAGCGCAGGGAAACCAGCGCACGTCGATTCATGGAAGTCCGTGCGTAAGAAAAGCATAGGACGTGCGCTGAAAAAGTGCGCGGCGCACGCCGGCGCACAGGTCAACCAACGGCGTGCGCCACGGCCACTGCGCTATCACTCCGAGCGCAGCGCACAGCTCTAAAGTAGGCGGAACACAGGGCGGGACACTCGGAATGGGGAATAAAATGGGGCACAACACTCGGAATGTGGAAGAATGTGGGCGGCACGGGGAAGTACAGGAGGCAAGTGCGCGGAACGCCCACACGCTCTCCGGCAACACGTATTCATGGATTCGAACAGGGCAAAACAGCGCTCGAACAAACCAGCGCACAGGCCCAAAAACGTACGCCACAAGTAAGCAGGCGGTAGCGTCCCGACGCACTCAACGAAAGTGCGCCAAAACCTGCGGCAACAAATACCACCCACATACAGCAATGGGCCATACCGTGACCCCAAAGGACTAATGATGTGCAAAGGTGTACGCCATTTACACGGACACCCACTGTTCAAAAATTCGCGCGTGTGTGTACAATGGGTTGCGCGAGAAGTCACTCGCGCGATTGCCCTGGGTACGTGTATCCCGGGGTGCGGGGAAGTCCCACACGCGATTGCCCTGGCCACGTCGATACCAGGGGTGCGTGTGAAGTTCCACACGCGAATAGCCTGGGCGCGTGTATTTCAGGGGTGCGCGGGAAGTTCCACACGCGAATAGCCTGGGCGCGTGTATTTCAGGGGTGCGCGGGAAGTTCCACACGCGAATAGCCTGGGCGCGTGTATTTCAGGGGTGCGCGGGAATTCCCACACGCGAATAGGCTGGGCGCGTGTATTTCAGGGGTGCGCGGGAATTATCACACGCGATTTGGCTTGGTACGTGTATTACAGGGGTGCGTGCGAAGTTACACACGCGATTAGGCTGGGTGGGTCCTGTCACCCTCGACGGCCCCTGCAGGCAGCCCACAAAACAGGGGACTACCCTGCACACCTGCTCATGTCTCCCACCACCCCCACCCCCCCAGTCACCAGGGGTACCCTCCACCAGGCCCCCACTCATGTCTCCCACCACCCCCACCCCCCCAGTCACCAGGGGCACCCTCCACCAGGCCCCCAACCATGTCTCCCACCACCCCCACCCCCCACCATCCAGGGGCACCCTCCACCAGGCCCCCACTCATGTCACCCACCACCCCCACCCCCCCAGTCACCAGGGGCACCCTCCACCAGGCCCCCAACCATGTCTCCCACCACCCCCACCCCCCACCATCCAGGGGCACCCTCCACCAGGCCCCCACTCATGTCTCCCACCACCCCCACCCCCCCAGTCACCAGGGGCACCCTCCACCAGGCCCCCAACCATGTCTCCCACCACCCCCAACCCCACCATCCAGGGGCACCCTCCACCAGGCCCCCACTCATGTCTCCCACCACCCCCACCCCCCCAGTCACCAGGGGCACCCTCCACCAGGCCCCCACTCATGTCACCCACCACCCCCACCCCCCCAGTCACCAGGGGCACCCTCCACCAGGCCCCCACTCATGTCTCCCACCACCCCCACCCCCCCAGTCACCAGGGGCACCCTCCACCAGGCCCCCACTCATGTCTCCCACCACCCCCACCCCCCACCATCCAGGGGCACCCTCCACCAGGCCCCCACTCATGTCACCCACCACCCCCACCCCCCCAGTCACCAGGGGCACCCTCCACCAGGCCCCCACTCATGTCTCCCACCACCCCCACCCCCCAGCAGTGCAGGGGCAGCCTCCACCAGGCCCACACTCATGTCTCCCACCACCCCCACCCCCCCAGTCACCAGGGGCACCCTCCACCAGGCCCCCACTCATGTCTCCCACCACCCCCACCCCCCACCATCCAGGGGCACCCTCCACCAGGCCCCCACTCATGTCACCCACCACCCCCACCCCCCTAGTCACCAGGGGCACCCTCCACCAGGCCCCCACTCATGTCACCCACCACCCCCACCCCCCCAGTCACCAGGGGCACCCTCCACCAGGCCCCCACTCATGTCTCCCACCACCCCCACCCCCCACCATCCAGGGGCACCCTCCACCAGGCCCCCACTCATGTCACCCACCACCCCCACCCCCCAGCACTGTGGGGAACCTGCCAGCAGGCCCCCACACATGTCCCCCTGGCCCCAGGTCCTGACGATACACAATCATGGCAGTAATGGCCAGCATACCCAGCACAAACACCCAGGCAAGGATTGCATCCACCCACATAGTGAATGCAATCACATGACACAACCCCAATGCCAAGTATGCAAAAGAACACATGTCCGTCACACACACATACACAATGGGTGCAAGTGAATGTCAAAACCCACATCATGACATGTAACAAACCAATGAGAAAATAACACAAGTGTAAGAAAATATAAAAAATGTATTAAATACCAAAAATAAGTGAAATTTACAAACATACAACGATGTGGCTAAGTAAATAAATGGTCCATGTCCGAGAACAAAAGTGATAAACAAAAAAACAAAGGAAAAAAAATAAAAATGAATTTGTCCAAAGCAATATCATGTAATAGGAAATTAATGAAAAACCATCACGTCATGGTGAAAACAATAAGAAATTAAAAAAATGTATCTCCCAAAAAAAAAAACTATATACAGGAATGTTCCAGGGTCCATGAGCCCAACACCAAAAATGAAACCTACCACTAATTAATGAAAAATATATGTACAAAAAAGTGGCCATTGTCCGAGCGGTCCAAAATAATAAAAATAAATAAAGGAAACCTAGCACTAACTGACTAAATAACTATATACAAAGGCAGCGGGCAAGTCCTGCGGCTCACTTGGTGATGTTGCTGGCCAGGGCATCATCGAACTCCATGTCGATGTCCTGGAGGCGGGACTCTGTCCTGGCCCCGAGGTCTCGCAGGGACAACCCCATGTCCACCTCAAACTCCCTGCGAGCTTCCTCGAGGCACTCAGCCCGCCTCAATGCCCGACGCATGGAGAACTCCGCCCTGACCATGGCGAGCCGCTCCTCTTCCGCCCGCTGCCGCTCCGCACCTATCCGCTGGCCAAACTCCTCCCACACGGAACACACCACCATCCCAGGGTTGCCCTGCCCTCCGGCCGATGCCTGCCCCTCGGATCTTGATGGCCCCGAGCCATGATGCCTCCCACGTCGTGCCCGCTGCTGCCTCCGACGCCACTGCCTCTGCCAGCACGACGGCATCCAGGCTGATGGAAACCACCGACGCCGTCGTGCACGTGCCCTGCCCGATGATGCCGTCACATCTACCATCTGCTGGGGTCCACTTGCTGTGTTGTCCACCCCTGCTGGACCTCCGACTCCCAACTGTGGCAGGGATGGGATCCCCACCGAGCTGGCTGCATTGGTCGGGGCAGGTCCACAGGGGGCCCTGGTGGCATCTGGGCCGGAAGACGGCAAGGAGAACGACCGGTGGATAGCCTGCACAGAGGAGGAGAGGGCCGTCAGATTGGCCAACACATGCAGGAAACCCCCGAACATGGCCGATCCCAATTGGGCCACGTCGGCACGGTGCACTTCGTGATGACGTGCGTGCTCCTCCCGGGAAGCACGCACGTCATCACGAATCACAGCCGTGCGCATCGCGACCCCAATCAGGACCTTCTCCACGCGGCCAGGGGTTACCACGTCCGCAGGTGGAGGGGGTGTCTATGTCATCTGACTCCCCTCCACCTGCGGACGAGGGGACCCGTGGGCGCATGGAAAAGGTCCTGATTGGGGTCGCGTTGCGCACGGGGGTCATTCGTGATGATGTGCGTGCTTCCCGGGAGGAGCACGCACATCATCACGAAGAGCACCGTGCCGACGTGGCCCAGTTGGGATCTGCCATTGGCGCGGGTTTTCTGCAGGTGATGGCCAATGTGTCGGGCATCTCCTCCTCTGTGGAAAGTATGCGCCGGTCGTTCTCCTTGCTGTCTTCCGTCCCAGTTGACACCAGGGCCCCCTGTGGACCTGCCCCGACCAATGCAGCCGGCTCAGTGGGGATCCCATCCCTGCCACAGTCGGGAGTCGGTGGTCCAGCTGGTGTGGACACCATGGCAACTGGACCCCTGCAGGTGGAGGATGTGCCGGCATCATCAGGCAGGGCACGTGCACGACGGCGTCGGTGGATACCATCAGCCTGGATGCCGTCGTGCTGGCAGAGGCAGTGGCTGCAGAGGCAGCGGCAGCGACGTGGGAGGCGTCATGGCTCGGGGCCATCAACATCGGAGGGGCAGCCATCGGCTGGAGGGCAGGAGGACCCTGGACAGAATGTGTCTTCCGTGTGGCAGCGGTTAGGCCACGCAATAGATGCGGAGAGGCGGCGGGCAGAAGAGGGGCGGCTCGCTATGGTCAGGGCAGTGGACTCCATGCAGAGGGCCCTGAGGCGTGCCGAGTGCCTCGAGGAGATCCGCAGGGGCTTGGAGGTGGACACTGCGTCAGCCCTGCGGGCCCTCGGGGCCATTGAGGAGGAACGCCTCGGGGAGATAGAAAGGGAGTTCGATGATGCCCTGGCCCATAACATCTCTCAGTGAGCCGCAGGACTGGCCCGCCGCCTTTGTATATAGTTATGTAGATAGTAGGTTTCCTTTATTTTAATTTATTATTTGGGTTGATTGGACAATGGCCCACGTTTTTTGTATATAGTTCGCATTAGTTAGGTTTTGGGTAGGTTTCATTTTATGGTTTTTAGGGATATTGGACCCGGACAATCATCTTTGTACATAGTTTGTGGATGTTTTCGATTTTATTATTTGGACCATGGTGCAATGTGTTTGTTTTTGATTTCCATTTTGATTGACTTTGCACCCGTTCTTTTGGATTTCACCTTTCATTAGAAATTTTTTTTTTTTCCTGTTACTTTGTGTATTCATTTAGGTGTTTATTTTTTTTTCTTTCTTACATTTTAATACATTGTTCTTTTGATTCTATTGTGTGGACTTCTCTCATTGGTTTGTTGACTGTCACAATCTGGGTTTTCACAGTCATGTGTTGCCATTGTGTGAGTCTGACGGACTTGGACTCATGCGCATACTGCTCATTGGTTATGTATCATGTAATGGGTATTTGATTTTTGAATGGATGTGTACCTTGGATGTGTGTATGGACTGGGGTGACATGGGGTGGGATGTGGTTGCCCATGGGATCCTGGGATCTGTATTGTGATTTCCTATTGGTAGGGGAACATCTGTGTGGGCCTGGTGGAGGGTGCCCCACAGTGCTGGGGGGTGGGTGTGGTGGGAGGCATGAGTGGGACATAAGTGAGGGCCTGCTGGCAGGTGCCCCACAGTGCTGGGGGGTGGGTGTGGTGGGAGGCATGAGTGGGACATGAGTGGGGGCCTGCTGGCAGGTGCCCCACAGTGCTGGGGGGTGGGTGTGGTGGGAGGCATGAGTGGGACATAAGTGGGGGCCTGCTGGCAGGTGCCCCACAGTGCTGGGGGGTGGGTGTGGTGGGAGGCATGAGTGGGACACGAGTGGGGGCCTGCTGGCAGGTGCCCCACAGTGCTGGGGGGTGGGTGTGGTGGGAGGCATGAGTGGGACATAAGTGGGGGCCTGCTGGCAGGTGCCCCACAGTGCTGGGGGGTGGGTGTGGTGGGAGGCATGAGTGGGACATAAGTGGGGGCCTGCTGGCAGGTGCCCCACAGTGCTGGGGGGTGGGGGTGGTGGGTGACATGAGTGGGGGCCTGGTGGAGGGTGCCCCTGGTGACTGGGGGGGTGGGGGTGGTGGGAGACATGAGCAGGTGTGCAGGGTAGTCCCCTGTTTTGTGGGCTGCCTGCAGGGGCCGTCGAGGGTGACAGGACCCACCCAGCCTAATCGCGTGTTTAACTTCGCACGCACCCCTGTAATACACGTACCAAGCCAAATCGCGTGTGATAATTCCCGCGCACCCCTGAAATACACGCGCCCAGGCTATTCGCGTGTGGAAATTCCCGCGCACCCCTGAAATACACGCGCCTAGGCTATTCGCGTGTGGAAATTCCCGCGCACCCCTGTAATACACGCGCCCAGGCTATTCGCGTGTGATAATTCCCGCGCACCCCTGAAATACACGCGCCCAGGCTATTCGCGTGTGGAAATTCCCGCGCACCCCTGAAATACACGCGCCCAGGCTATTCGCGTGTGGAAATTCCCGCGCACCCCTGAAATACACGCGCCCAGGCTATTCGCGTGTGGAACTTCCCGCGCACCCCTGAAATACACGCGGCCAGGCTATTCGCGTGTGGAACTTCCCGCGCACCCCTGAAATACACGTACCCTGCTGTAATCGCGTGTGGGACTTCCCGCGCACCCCTGAAATACACGCGGCCAGGCTATTCGCGTGTGGAAATTCCCGCGCACCCCTGAAATACACGTACCCTGGCTTTTCACGTGTGGGACTTCCCGCGCACCCCTGGTATTCCCGTAGCCTAGCTTTTCGCGTGTGAAACTTCCCGCGCACCCCTGAAATGGACGTAGCCTGGGATTTCGCGTGTGAACGTTCCCGCGCACCCCTGAAATGGAAGAAGCCTGGGATTTCGCGTGTGAAACTTCCCCGCGCACCCCTGTAATGGACGTACCCTGGCTTTTCGCGTGTGGGACTTCCCGCGCACCCCTGCAATTCCCGTAGCCTAGCTTTTCGCGTGTGAAACTTCCCGCGCACCCCTGAAATGGACGTAGCCTGGGATTTGACGTGTGAAACTTCCCGCGCACCCTTGGAAATCGCATGGGCCGCTTGCCGTGATGGTCCAGGGTTAGCGCAGCCCCTTGCGCTGGTTTGTGATTTTTATGAGATTTCCCAGCGCAAGGGGCGTTCCTGGGGGCGTAACTGGCGCTGCAGCGAGTCGCTGCGCCACTGTGCGCCACAGCTGCCTGGGGAAGCTAAAATCCATGAATACGCTGTGCGCCTGATTCGGTTTTGGCGCACGCGGCTGGCGCAGACTATCGCACGCGCACGCTGTGCGCCAGCCGCGTGCGCTACTTGTGCGCTGAATTCTATGAATTACCAATATAGTCACCTTGGTGTTGCAAGTTAATTTTTCCTGTCAATCAGGCCTTCTTCCGGCTGAACTTAAACAACCCACTGATATTCCCCTTGAAAAAAAAAGTAATTGGATCCCTGTGTCGTGGTTAATTTCCATCCTATCGCTCTCCTTCCTTTCCTTATGAAATTGCTGGATTCCCTGGTATCTCCTCTTCTCTCATTTTTCCTTGAATCTTCCTGTTTTCTGAACCCCTTTTCAGTTGCATTGTCAAGTAGATTGCGTTTAAGTCTCTCTGCTTGGTACACCAGGCTTACTATCGCCAGGGAGTGACTACCTCCAGGATAGTTTTGTTCCTTATCTTCCTGGGTGTACTCTCCGCTCTGGTAATGCCTGCCTGATTACGGTGCCAAGATTCCAGCTCTCCAGTTTTGGTGGCTGTGCTTTCTCGATTGCCGTTGGCAAATTGAGCATCACCATGACGACTGATCTCAGACATACCCAGAACCATTAAAAATTCAGGTGGTTATTGAAAACATTTCTATTTTACGTGATTGAATCAAGTCTCTTGTCTCTGTCCTGATTATCCTAGTGCCGAGATGCTCTTGGGTGAATGAGCCCTCTACACATTTTCATAACATAACATATCACCAGGAGACAATGATTTACCTTTTGTAATATTGTTTTAAAACATTAGCAAAACAACATCAATTGAATCAAATGTGGGAAGGATACAAATGGGGGTTCATGCCTTAAAGGTCCCTGTTATCCTCAACAGAGTACGGTGGCAAGATGGCTCTTGGTTGTATGACAACATGCCATTTCAGGATGCAGTTCCCTCACCGGAAACTGGTCCTGTTCATTTCACCCATAGTGCTGACATGCCCTATGACATTTCACATTCCCACCCCTCCAATGTTTTTGTCAAATTGACCACTTGTCTCTCAAACTGTGGAGGAGAGGGAGTAGATGAGTTCACAGTTTTCTTAGTTCAGCAAATTGTGCATCATTAAATCGGGTATCAGTAACACATTGTATTACCCAGTGTTAAGACTTAGTCCAAATTGGAGAAAATGTTTCAATAGAAAAAAATGACTATTATACTTTTGATTTTAATTACTATTATGTCTTAACATACCACCTGCATCTAGTGAATAACTTACAACAACATTTTCAAAGTGTATACCTTTGTAATACTTCTGTGAGTTTGTATGATAAACACTATCCCAAAAGGTTTGTATGATTAGGAATGATGGTCTTTGTGCACCTAACACTCAACACAAAATAACTTAAGCATTTGATTTTGTATACGAGGGAAATATATTTTACTATCAAATAAGACATTTTATATAAATCTAACTCTTAGATATTTATAATAGCTATTGAAAATAGTATATTGTAAGTGAAATCCACACATTACAAGAAACATGTCTGCACATACATACTTACACATTATACCTTCTTTCAGCTAACACTCATATCACTCCTTTTCTACTGTGAAAGTCTTGGTCACAGTACGTTCTTCCATGAGGTAGTAATCCATATCCTGGCTATCGTTTGGACCATGGGGTTGCACTAAACCCCACTTGTCGATAACAAGTGCTAGCATTTTAACATGTCTCATTTTAGTACTGATTAAGGCCATATTTTGTCTAATTCATTAACATTTATGACCACAATTCTGAATACTAATGCAGTAAAAATAATGTTAAATGTGGCCTGGTATGATATACATTTTATAGAGCATATGTTTAGCCCACTAGATATCATGGTACTAAAACAACAAATCTTGGTCCAAGAGGAAAATGTGTACAAGTAATGACGAAAGAGGCATTTTTTAAACAGTGCTAAAAACCTCTATGGTCGGTTGTGGAGTGTAAGAGAGGAGAGTGTTGCTTTCCACAATTGTGCTTATAGCATGGTGAAAGATCTTCCAACTCATCACTCACAATTATATGAATGTATGAGGAAACAATTACCTAACCCTGGAGGGATGATCTCAGAGCTCAAGATGGTATGTGAAGGTGATCATTTCGGTCAGATGAAAACAGGCCCCAGGACATAAACAGCTCAATAAACAGGGAGCTGTGCCTTAAAATGTACCCATCCCTTTACTGGTAACCAGTGAAGTGAATTGAGGGCTGGATGTGATGGGATCCCTAAATCCCAATATAAGAGGAATTCGAACAGAGGCATTTTGAGTAATCTCAATTTTATCAGTGTTATTAAGAGAAAGTCCCAAATGGATTAATTACAAAAATGTAGCTTACTGGAAACTAACACATTCTCTAGTGGACTTTATTATGAGGACAAATAAAATAGTCCAGGAATCTGAAACATATGCAAATATAATAAAAGCAAGAACAAGTAACTGGCATTATTTGAAGGTCAAGGGATACAGATTAATAAATAATGACACCTAAATTATGCCATGACAGGAGGACAGGCAACTAACAATGGAGGCCATGCACCAAAGAGTTGAGATTCCTTTGGAACAAACACAAATGGATCAGGATCCTGCTGAAAAGATTTCTTTGGCAGTGAAGCCGGCAGCATAAAATCTCTGTTTTAGAAGGGATTACATTTAGGACAGTTTTGTGATATCCAGCCTGTGGTCATGTGCATGCTACCTCTGAATTGATGAAGAGTTTTTACCATATAATCTTTCAGGTGCAAGACAACCTGCAAGACGACCGCGGTATAATCCGTGTACATATAGTATATCAGGCCATGGAAATTAACGGGGTCAGCTAATGGTACAATGCACAAGTTTAAAAGTAGTGGATTAAGGGATAAAATCTACAAATAAATGACTCCACCATGCATGAACTGAGTTTTAATTGAAGCACTGAGTTTTAATTGAAGCACAATGCATTAAAAAGAACCAGCCAACATGTGTTTCAACCTTGCAGTCTTTGTCCAGGCTGTATGGTAAACAAAATGCAACACAGTACAGAAATAGTCACAGCAATTACGCAGATTTGGAACAATTAGGATTGAAACATAAAGAACACACGGAATCATTGAAACAACCACGGCATACAAAGCCAGGGCATGGAGGGTAGAAGAACCAGCAATAGTCATCACATAGACAAATATGTTATGAATTTTAAAAAAAAAAATTGCCAGCAAAAAATATGCACCCACAATCCACAGAATTTACCACAAAAATCATACAGAGAGAACCAATCAAAGTAAACATTACAACAAGAAATCCTTTAAGAGAAAAGAGATAAATGGGTATGGGAAGAGACAAAAAATAAGCAAAAAATGAGTTACTCCACAGATTCTAATTGTTCCAATTCCTCATAACTGCTGTGAATATTTCTGTGCTGTGTTTTATTTTGTTTACCATACATACTGGATAAAGACTGTGAGTTCGAAACATGTGTCGGCTGGTTCTTTTGAATAAATTGTGGTTCAGTTAAAACTCTGTTTATGCACAGTAGAGTCATGTATTTGTAAATGTTGTGGTTTGGTGGACCTGAGAGGCATAGCGTCCAATTGCATGATCTCTTGCAGCAGATCATCACCATAAATTAGTTTGGTTCTTCTGTAATAAACAGACAAGCGCAGCTGGTTCATATATATTTGCACAGCTCCATAGTTTGATGACTAAGGGATGAACCCTGTTGAACTCCACAATTGATTGCCACAGTTTATCATTCATAAGGGGCAATAGTGAGCAACTGCCTTCTCCGAGTAAGGAATGATTGTAGCGTGGATAGAGAGGTAGCTTTAATGCTGAGCCAGAAGAAGTGACCAAGAAGGATTGAATGGTTCATGGTGTCAAAGACTGCAGATATATCCAAATGGACCAAGGTCCTACACCGCCTTTACTCACCACCCTCATTGTGTGCACACTCTCCTGTGCATATATCATCTAATTATGTTTCTTCTTGTATTAAGATGTAATTATATAATTGTGCTTCTTATGTATAGATCATTTTAATTTTAATCTTTATTCGGAATAGTCCTTTAGCACAGAACAACACAGTATCCATTAACAGGATAGAAATGTGCATACAAAGTATCACAATCTAGTGCAATAGGATTTCCTTTTTAAAATATGAAATAAATTTAATGTAGACCATGACACATCAATACACAAAGAGGTAAAAAACCCACATAGGATTAAAAACCTTACAAAATGTAAGCACAACTTTGGAGTAGATTTTTAACTTCAAGAGGAGAGCAAGCTTGCAGCCTCAGAAATCATCAGCTTACTTCTTAAAAGCCAGGCACGATGGACATACCTGGCACATGCAAAAACACATTCCAATCCAGTGTGCTGGTAAGGAGCTGCATTGCTTCCCTTAGGCTTCTTATCCCCATATCGACTAAAAGAGGCCATAAGTACCTTTGCCTAAGCTCTAGTAAACTTGGGAAGACCAGCGTAAAATGAATTAGAGTTTTGTCAGCTTGTTTGCAGAGAGTGGGCATACCCCAGAATTATGCGGTGACCATTCTCGAATGTATTGTATTTATTTTGTTTATATAGCACTTTACTCGAATGTACCAAGTGGTATGCAAAAATCCCAGCCTAAAGCGAACATATAAAGATCGCTCATAGGGTGGATGAATTCCATCCAAAACAAATGTGCAATCCCCCAAGGAATTAGTCAAAAGTAATTCAAGGCCATTCTTCAAAGGATGCCTTTGGGCTTCCATATTCTGTAACGGGTTGTACTTGGCATTTCGTTTAGGTCAACCTTAAGTGAAGGGCAGCACACACTAGGCTTATCCAAAAATATCTAGCACCCAGCCCACATAACATTATTTTTACATGTAGAACCCAACCCTGATTTTCTTTGCCTTGCAACTGCAAGAAATCCCTCAGGTCGTCTCTGTATGGTTCCAAGCTAGGGGAAGACCATAGTCTTACCCAATACAAAACTGGCCTTAGGGCAATCAGGTTGGCTTGTGGCCGGATTTCAAAATCCAATTAGATCAGTGAGGTCGTGCATTCTTGGGCAACAGCAATAACTTCTTAAAGAAGTTATTCTCAATGGGAGATAATGATTTTGTATTGGCATAGACCCGAATCGCCGCACTGTAGAGTGATGCAGGCAATGCTTCTTGTCAAATAACGCTATAGCCGGTGAGATTGCCCTACTGCCATGGCTTGCAAAGAAGGAACCAATGCCCCTCCTATATTTGTTTAAATTTGCCTTAGTCTTAACAAGTTGGTTCGACCACCCCCCAACCTCGTTGAACCTGACCCCAGATAGTCAAAGTGCCTAACTTGATCCAATACAAGCCCATCAACCTTGATCTTCACCTGGCAAAGGCTTGGAAAATGGGGGTTTGAAAACCATAACTTTGGTTTTAGTACCTTTAAGCAAAAGGCTAAGCCGCCTTGCATCTTGCCAAGAATATGTTAAGGGCCGGTCTCAACCCAGATGGAGTGGGTCGAGGACCACTGCACCATCTGCAAAAAATAGAGTAGCCGATTTTTTCAACCAAATTTTTGGGGCATCTAAGGCCCCGGACTCCAGTGCATCCCCTATTTCATGGATGTATAACAGAAAGAGGAGTGGGGCCAAGGCAAGCCCGCTTAATCACATCAAATGGGTCAGTGTGGTCCCCTCAAAGGCCATAAGGCACTGAAGCTTGGGTCTGCACATAAAGAAATTTGATTGCATCAATCAAGCCTTTTGGGACTTCCCGCCTCTTCAACGTCTGCCACAATAATGCTCTTGGGACAGAAACAAAAGCTGTTTTAAAATCCAGAAATATAACATATATTTTTTTAAGTAGTTGTGTATATTTCTGGATTAATAAAGACAACAGAAGACTATGATCCACAGTGTCCCGTCCAATGCAAAACTCCTGCCTGGGCATTACTAATGATCCGCGTGTCACCCCCCCTATTTTTTTTGCAATTTTGCCAGAAAGACTTTACCAAAGACCTTCCCGGCGCAGTCCAGTAAGGATATCAGGGGTAGTTTTCGGGCTGATCTTTTGCCCCTTTTTATGTATGGTTACAATAATGGCCTCCCTCCAAGTTCGAGGGACTTCCTTGGCACAGATAGCAGCGCTGAATACTCTGCAAGGGGTCAAGATCCAAATAGAGTGTTCATCCCAAAAGAAGTCTACTGGTATAAAATCAGGCCCAGCGGCTTTGCCCCTTTTTTTGTGAACCCAGAGCTTCGTCCACCTCCTTGTGTGATATAACCAAGAATCATTCTGGGGGATTTACATCCAGGCTGTCATACTATAGGCTGGGTAACCTGCCTTCCAGGGGCAGCAAAGAGGTTGGACAAGTGGCTCCTCCAAACAGTACCTGTGATGCAGCATTGAAAAGACTGGTCACCATCAAGTTCGTTCGAGGTGACCCGCACCATATCCTTTTCTTCCATAGCTACACGGAGAGCGGCCCATGAGGCTTTAGCATGGGCTCTTTTTTCATGCAACCAAAAGTGCTATATGGTTTTTCAGTATGTACAGATGTGATCACCTTGATTGGTACTAATAAGCATGTGGTTAGGATTGTCCTTGCATCACGTACATTTCGCTGCTCCAGCTGTACTCGTCTGGTCAAAGGACAGAGTAGCCTTGGGAAAGGCATAAGTGCCTGGCCCAATTGTTGGAATGTGGGTTTAAGACAAACATCCATCAGAATGAGGATATGATAGATCTTTACTTGGATGATCTTCACGAGTTTGGTGTAGAGTAAATTTGTTGACCAACAATTGTGAAATAGACATTGGAAAATATTGTTTGAAATTGTTGTGGTGCTTTGGTAGGGATCTATTCAATTAGGGTGAACATTTCTCTTTCTCTTGCTTTTAATAGGTGTTTTAAAATTTGATTCTTTTCAAATGGGAATTAGAATCGAAAATTGTGGCAGGGTAGGATATATCCATCACCTGATGTATGTTATCTTCATTGGATTGAGGTGTACAGTTCTACATAATTGTGTGATATTGAAAAGGAAAGGAAACACGTATTTGATACACTCTTATGCCATCAATGGTCATTGTGCATCTCTCTATAAAATGTAATCTGGTTGAAAAAGGGGTCATTCAAGTTTTGCATATTAGATGTTTCCAATGTTAAGGAGACAGCATGCTTAATGGACAAATCTGAATGGCACACTCAATAATACTGCTAATTTTATTTTACAGATTGACAGCCTGTGCTATGACCATGAAAAAGTATGTCCAAGAAAATGTTAGCCAGAAATCCAACACCACCATCAAGTATTTTATGAAGATGTTGAGCAGCGTCAGCGAGACATTGATCTTCATTTTCATGGGAGTGTCCACGGTTGGGAAAAACCATGAGTGGAACTGGGCCTTCGTGTGCTTTGCGCTCCTCTTCTGTCTGATCTGGCGCACATTGAGTAAGGAACACATCTTTCAACAAAGCAAAGATATTAAAGTGATCAAAATGTTAAATGTATGCCAAAGATTACCAATTGACTAGAACGTAAGGGTGGTATATGTTTTGAAATCCGATGTATGTACTTGCGAGGGCTCAGGGCAGTTACTGGTCGAGTCAGCCCCCATAGTGGGCTTATCGCTATTAGTCACCTGTGATATCATCTGCAGGGGCTAATAGCTTTTTGAGAAGAATAGTCCACTGGTATCTGTTGATTTTATGCCAGCATGAAAAAGGCATGCAGGAGCAAAACTGTGTGTTCTTCCAAGACAAAAGAGGAAAGTAAAGCAGAGATGCAAACTCAGCTTTGCTGCCCTCCTATGCCTTGAAACAGCAGAACATGGGGAAGAAGCTTGTTAGAGCTTCTTTTGCTAACATGGCCATTTGAAGAATCAGAATACAATTGTTTCACGCAACTACCCATTTTCCCTACCAGTAATTACAATTATTTTCTTTTATATAGGTGTTTTCCTTTTATTTTCTATAGTTAACCATTTTCGGACATTCCCCTTCACGCTAAAGGACCAATTCATCATTGCTTTCAGTGGTTTACGAGGGGCCAGCAGTTTCTCTCTGGTGTTTTTGCTTCCTGTGTCTCTTGTTCCCAGAAAGAACATGTTCATCACTTCCACTATTGTGATTATTTATTTCACTGTGTTCATTCAGGTAAGCGATTTTCATTGTCTACTGTTATCATATGTATTTTCAAGACTAACGTCAAATATGTACTATCTGCCATCTCTCTAAAAAGCGTTGTCTGTGGCTGCTTGCCAATTTGTGTATGTGTTTGAAAAATCCCCCCACACTGTTTGTAGAAGCTATGTCAATAAGAATTGTTTGGTTTAGGTTCGTCATAAATTATGACTGGAAATTGTATTTCCAAGGTACCACGTGACACACTTCTGTAAATGATGCTTGACAGCATTTACTTGTGTAGTTATACAAAATTCATAACAAAAGTAGACAAACACGTGATTCTGTACTACGCGTTTGTGAAGGGATTACTATTGTTCTGTCTGCCGTACTGGTGTAATATAAAAAGCATACAGAAAAAGCGTGCGCCAAACGTGGAGGCCTTCTTTTTACGTTCCAATAGATTTTCCTTGATTTCTATGGCAAAGTAGGGGCATGAAGGTGAATTGCTGCTTCCCCTTTACCCACGTGCTCTGCCGTGCAAATTCGCATGCATTACTTCCAGCACCTGATTCTAATGATGACGATAATGTATTGAATTTCTATCAAATAATAAAAAAAATAATTTCGCATATACCCCATAACCCTCAGGTACCTGAGCGCTGCTTATTATTACCCACGGTGTGTGGTGCTCATTTATCGAGCTCGGAAGGATGAAAGGCTAAGTTTGGCCCTACCGGGATTCGAACCAGCGTTGGCCAACTCTGCACGGATGACAAAGTGAGCGCTCCACTCGCTGTACCACTTGACTGGCTACTTTTTAGATTCGCTAAAAGTAGGACACAGTTCAAAAGAATCCATTCTCTGTGCTGCCTGCCATGCACACAGCATGTACAAAACGTGTACTATGAAGTGAAAAAAGGAGTAAAGGTGAATGTGTCTGTTGTTAAGTCTTTTTGCACTTTGTAGTGCAAAGGACACAAATTACATGAAGGTAATATTTGCAAGTGCAAATGGAGCAGGTGCCCTCTGTGCAATATACAAGGTTTTAGACAATGACCACCAATCTATGAGTTGCACATATGTTTTAAAATATGCATTTACACATGTTATGTCACGTTACTTTTTCTCATTCATATACATATTTTTCACATTCATTTGTCCCTTCAAATGCAAATGATGAAACAAATCACCCTGATTGAATACTTTGCAAATTGTACACAATTTCGTGTTTTGACAAGCATTTCCCTTGCCTCACTCCACAGATCTACCAATCCAACATGTGAAGATACATTGCAAATTATTTTGGTGGTTATGTGGGTCAGAATCCAAAAACCAAGTTGCAAGCTACTTGTAGTACTCTAGGGAAGATTTTGGACAGCAAGTTATTTTTCATTGCACGCGTTTTGAATGTTGATTTCAAACTACAAAATAGTTTCTTTGCTCACTCACTTCAACTGTGGTATTGATGTAACCTGACTAATGTTTGAAGTGTGTTTTACGTATGTATTTGTAGTGCTATGGCAAGATTCAAGGTTACATTTGTAGTGGTGTAGAGTAAGTCGTTGTACCTTAGCATTGTTGTTTCTACTGTTTGTAGATTTTACCTTTCATTAGAGTACGCTTAACTGCTTTTAAAAAAAAATTATATATATATTATATTTCAAGGTTTTGTGGAGATTATGGCATACAGTATATGAATATATGTTGTGTAAGTGCATGTCAAGTAAGTGTACGGAGTATGAGTATGTTAGCCTATGAGCTTATGGCATATGATATGATATGATATGATATTTTAATTATAGCACGCCCAGGGGGTCAAGGGTGGACAAGACAACAATCTTACTAGGCCCAGTGACATTGAGATAGCGTAAGTGCAGGGGAGAGGTAGGGGAGGAGGGATAAGTGCAGGACATAGTATCTAAACATCATGAAACAAGAAATGGGGCCAACAGGTGGCAGTGCAAGGTTAAGAGCAGAACAGCAAGGGACAGAAAGTGCAGGTAGGGGGACTGTAGGGTTACAGATACAGCCCCAAGCGCAGGTTTGCCGGGAGGCAGTTCGGGCATGGAGCTGGGAGGACAGGGACATGGGCCCGTAGTTCAGAGGGTTGCTAGGTAACCAGTGCAGAATCCGACAAGAGATCAGCAAAGAAGAGCAAGAGAGAAGACGTAAGCAAACAGAACATTCTTGAGCTGCTTCCGGAACCAGAGATGGTTCTGCTCAAGTTTCAGAGAGGCAGAGAGGCTGTTCCATAGAGAGGCACCCACAGATGAGAGAGACCTGCCCCAGCGCATTGCTTGGAAAAACACCTGACCCTCAAAGAGTTGGAGGTGATGGAGGGAAGGGCTCGAGTAGGAAGATATTTCAGAAGAGAAAGCTGAAGCTATTTTGGTCCCAGGCCTCAGAAAGCCTTGTGGACAATGCAGATGGCCTTGAATTTGATCCTTGCAGCCATTGGGAGCGTATGGAGGAATTTCAGTGCTGGAGAGATATGATTCCCTGGCTTGAGGCCAAGGACAAGTCTCACAGTCCTGTTCTGGATGAGTTGCAGAGGATGGAGAGTAGTGGCAAGCAGGTTTAAAAAGAGGCTGTTACAATAGTCAAGCCTAGAGAGAACCAGGGCTCTAGAAACAGTGAGCCTCTGGGGGAAGGAGAGGAGAGGGAGAATATCTCTGAGGAGGTGCAGTTGGTAGTTTGACTTCTTAGAGACATCGGTGATGTGAGGAGAGAAGGAGAGTGGAGTTAAAGATAACCCAGAGGTTCTTAGCCTCGCAGGTGGGAGTAGGAGGAGGGCCAAGAGGGCCAGCCAGAGAGTGAGGGGAAGGAAGGGTGCTGGTGTGCCAATGAGGAGGATTTCCATTTTTCTGGCATTCAGGCAGAGATCATTGGCAATGCACCACTCTTGGATTGCAGAGAGACAATCCGGGATGAGAGAGGGAGAAGGGGCGGCAGTGGGGAGCCGGAAGGCGAGCTGGGTGTCATCCGAATAGTATTGGAAGTTGGCACAGATAGCAGCAATGCAGTGGGTGAGAGGTGCCGTGTGTTGGTTGAACAACCAGGAAGAGAGGTTAGACCCCTGGGGAACACCGCAGGTGGGGAAAGAGATAGAGGAGAGGAAGGAACCAAGTTGGACCTGGGAGGGTCGGTCAGATAGAAAATTAGTTAACCAGGTCAGTGCCTGATCAGTGATACCCAGATTATCATGGAGCCAGTTGAGCAGGATGACATGGTTAACTGTATAAAAGGCAAAGGAGAGATCAAGTAGGATGAGGACAGAGGGGATATTAGAGTTAAGGTTAGAGAGCAGGTCTTCACGGATGTTCAGGAGAGCAGTTTCTGTGATTCTGGGTGCTCTGAAACCAGACTGATGATCATGGAGAGAGCCAAAAGATTCAGTGTGAAGATTAAGCTGGGCGATAGCCAGCTTTTACAGGAGTTTGCCCAGGAAAGGAGTGTGTCGTAAATCTCCCCCCGTCTCACCTGTGATCGGGATCTCCCTTGTTCGGCTGCAGGACTCTTCCTGTGGATGGTTCGGGTCTTGAATAGGCTCGCCCGAGCCTCGTCAGGTTGCAGGACGCGTTCAGAGTTCCGGGAAGTTCGTGGTTCCAGGGTATCCAGGATAGCGATGAACGAGTAAGTAGGGGGGAAATCCAGGAACAGGATAAAGGTAAGGAAGGAAGGAAGTAAGAGGATCAAAGGAAACCAATGTAGAGAGTAAACACACGTCGGGTCACTACTGAAGATAGCGTTGAGACGCGCGGACCCGCAGGGGCATGACCAATTTATAGTACGTGCCACGACGTGAAAGCTAGTGCGTAGCACGGAGCTTGGTACGGCCATGTTGGGAGGAACAGGGAGTTCAAGTCCTTCATGACAATGACCATGAGGTCCAGAAGGGGCAATTTCGCCGGGTCATGAAAGCATGCCCCCTCCGAAGACTGGTTCCTCCAGGCTTGCCTGGGTGAATAAGATGGAATCTTCTGAGCAAATCGAGGGGTCTTCAAATTAGAAACTGGTTCCCATGTTCTCTCGCTAGGGGGGTAGCCTTTCCACTCGACCAGATATTGTAGTCGACCCCTCCTATACCTGGAATCACATATCCTGGTCATCCACAACAACAGGTGTGGGTTTGAAGGGTTTTCGAGTAGAACTAACGTAGGATTTCAACAGGGAAGTATGGAAGACTGGATGTATCTTCTTCCAGGAATTCGGGAGCTTAAGTCGGAAGGAGACAGGATTGATGATCTCCTTTATAGAAAATGGACCATAATAGCGAGGAGCCAATTTGTTTGGTCTTAGATGTCGAGGCAACAGTTTCGAGGCTAGCCAGACTTGATCGCCAACTGAATCGGAAGGTGATGGTCTTCTCTTAGAGTCCGCATATCTTTTGGTTCGAGTATGGGCCTGTTCTAACTGATCTTTGGCCTCTCCTTGTAAGTCGATCAGCGTCTGAATCCAAGAGTCAAGGGTAGGTACCGGAGTAGATTCTGGAAGAACTGATGGTAAAACAGACAGGTGATAACCTTGACTGCAACGGAAAGGGCTGATCTTGAGAGCTGAATGATCTGAGTTATTGTAGGAGAATTCGGCTAAAGGTATAAGGAGAGACCAGCCGTCTTGAACCTTGGTGGCAAAACAACGAAGATATTGTTCCAGGGTTTGATTTACTCGTTCCGTTGCCCCATTGGTTTGTGGATGATAGCCTGAAGAGAGGGCACGTTGGATTCCTAGAACACGACAGAGATGTTTCCAGAATTGTGAAATATACTGAGGTCCCCGATCCGAAACAAACTTGGAAGGAAGGCCATGAAGACGAAAAATATGTTCCAGGAAAATTCCAGCAAGTTCTGAGGAAGATGGTAGTTTATACAATGGTGTAAAATGAGCTAGATGAGTGAACAAGTCAATGGTTACCATGATGGTTGTATATCCTCGGGAAGGTGGTAATTCAACAATGAAGTCAGTGGCAATAACTTCCCAGGATCTGGTTGGCAACGTAGGTTGTAGAAGCAGACCCGCCGGCCTCTGATTATCGTATTTGTTCTGACTACAAATAGCACAGGTCTTGATGTATTGAACTACACTGGACTTCATCCCTGGCCACCAGAACTGTCTTTGTATAAGACGGAAGGTGTTGGTTACTCCTCGATGGACGGAGTGAAGAGTATCATGGCATAGATAAATTACCTTCTGTTGAAGTTCTTTTGTCGGAATGACCACTGAATTGTTCTTGAATAAATATCCTTCCTTGATTGTTAGATGCCAGGGATTTTTCTTCGATATGTCCCTCCAGAGTTCAGATAATTGAGTCTGTACTCTGATTTCTTCCAGGAGATCGATCGCTTGAGCTACAAAGATTGTGGGTGGAAACATTTTAGGATAGATCTTATCCTCCAAGGGAACGTAGTCGGGACGCCGAGAAAGGGCATCAGCAATCAAGTTTTGTGATCCAGGAACATGTGAAATTTGAAATTGATATTGAGCAAAGAAGTAGGCCCATCGAGCTTGTCTACTGTTCCTGCACTCCAGGGATTGTAGGACCTGAAGATTTCGATGATCAGTACGGACTTGAACTGGATATTTAGCACCCAGGAGTAGATGTCTCCATTCAGTGAAGGCATGACGAATAGCCAATAACTCCTTCTCCAGAACTGAGTAGTGAGTCTCGCTGGTGGTCAGGGTCCGTGAGAGATAAGCAATGGGATGTTCCAACTTATCATCGATTCTTGTTTTAAAACTGCTCCTATGGCATAATTGGAGGCATCAGTTTCCACTAGAAAAGGACCATTTATGTCAGGTTGGGCCAGGATGGGGGCCTGAGTGAATTCTTCTTTCAAGCGTTGGAATGCCTTGTCTTGTGGTATAGACCAGTCAAATGGAACTTCTTTCTTCAGGAGATTAACAATGGGTTGAACAAACTCGGAAAAGGTGGGAATGAATTTCCGGTAGAAGTTGGCAAGCCCCAGGAAGGATTGTATTTGCTTAACAGATGTTGGGGCGGGCCAAGCCAGTATGGCCTTCACCTTTGAAGGGTCCATACTAATTCCTTCTGAACTAAGGACAAATCCCAGATAGTGAACTGATGTAACATGAAACAAACATTTTTCTTGTTTGGCTAAGAGTTGATTTTCACGGAGACGTTGAAGTACTGCTTTTACATGTTCTTCATGTTTCAAGGAGTCCTTGGAGAAGATCAATATGTCATCCAAGTAGACGATAACATTGAGAAATAACATGTCAGAGAACACCCTATCCATAAAACGCTGGAAGACTGCGGGAGCATTAGTCAGACCAAAGGGTATGACTAGGTATTCAAAGTGACCAAAGGGTGTTCTAAAGGCTGTTTTCCATTTGTCTCCTTCCCGGATACGGATCAAATGGTAAGCACCTCAGAGATCCAGTTTCGTGAATATCACTGCACCTCTCACAGCTTCAAGGATATCCGAGATCAGGGGTAGTGGGTATCTGTCTTTCAGGGTGTATTGATTTAGGCCCCGATAGTCCAGGCAAGGTCTAAGCTCTTTGGTATCCTTTTTTGGAACGAAGAACAATGAAGCACCAGCTGGTGATTTTGAAGGTCTTATGGTGCCGTTCTCAAGATTAGTGTCTAGGTATTCCCGGAGGGCTCTCTTCTCTGGTTCTGAAAGGATAAACATCCTGCCAAAGGGAATCACTGCTGAGGGTTCAATATCTATGGCACAGTCTTCGGGTCTATGTGGGGGTAAGGCTTGAACAATGGCAGTAGAGAATACATCAGCATACCCTTGATAGATCTCTGGAACGTGTACAATATTGGAAACCATGAGTGGTCTCTCTGGACACCTTGGTAGACTTATAGGAGCTGTGACTAAGGTATCCAGGTTTAAACAATGGTTCATACAGAACTAAGAGCCCAGGAATAAGGATCCGGCCGTCCAGTTAATATATGGATTGTGCCTTTGTAACCAGGGCATGCCCAGAACCAAGGGGTAATGGGCTGATTTTATAATGTCAAACACAATTCTTTCTTGATGATGATTTATGGAAAGATGGATCTCCCTTGTTTGCAGACTTATGGGTCCTGAGGAAAGAGGTCTTCCGTCAATTGCTTCCACTGGCTGTGAAAAACGTCTTGCTTCATATGGAATGTTATGACTTCTGACCCAATCTTGATCAATGAAGACTCCCATTGCTCCGCAATCCACCATGGCCAGTATGGGGTAGACCTTGTCCTTGGATGGTGATAAAAAGGCCTGTAATAATATCAATTTGTTTCGTCCAGGAGAGTTCAAGGATGGAATTGATGTGGAGCAAACATCGCTCTCCCGAAACCTTGCTCCATTTAGGATCAGGAGCTGGCGTTTCCCGAGCGTCGGGGAGTAGCCAGAGGACACTCTTTAACTAGATGTTTATCTGAGGCACAATACATGCATAAGCTTGTGTGTATCCTTCTTAACCTTTCCTGTGGGGAAATTGGTCCACGAAAGGCTCCAAGTTGCATGGGTTCAGAATCAGTGCTCGTATTCTTGGCAGATTCTGTCCTTGTAGTATTCTCTGGGGAGTTTCTTTGAATTGAGACCTTATTCTTTTTCTTTTCAGCCTTTCTTTCTTGAAATCTGAAGTCTATTTGCATTGACAAGTCCAGGAGGCCCTGGAATGAACTAGGACGTGCCACCCTGGCTAACTCGTGCTTGATCTCTTCATTTAGACCTCTACGAAACAAGCTAAAACTGGCTTCCAGGGGCCAGTCCGCCTCTTTGGCTAGCTGTTTGAATCTGGTAACATAGGTCAACATGTCTTGGGTCCTTGTTGGAAGTCAAGAACCTTCTCTTGAGCACAGTGAACCAGCTCTGGTCGTTCGAACATGGTCTTGAGTTCCGCGATGAACCCTTCATAATCATCCAGGAGAGCATCCCCTAAATTGAGTAAAGGAGTGGCCCATGTAAGGGCATTACCGGAAAGATGCAATATTATGAAGCCCACCTTAGCCCTAGGAGTTGAGAAATAGTAGGGCTTGAAGGTAAAATGTACCAAACAAGAATTCAAGAATCCATGTAAGGTCTTTGTTGAACCATCGTATTTATCAACCACTCCTCCCAATAATACGCTGTCCTTGTTCGCGGAGTCAAATGACAAGACAAGCTGTTTTAGCGCCGCATTCTCGGCTTTTAAATTCTGCATCTCTGTGGAAAGTTCTTGCATTCCGCGCATCAGGTCCTGAATAGCATTCTCCATGGTAGAATCCGTATTGATCGTTTGGCGTCTCAAACTGTCGTAAATCTCCCCCCGTCTCACCTGTGATCGGGATCTCCCTTGTTCGGCCGCAGGACTCTTCCTGTGGATGGTTCGGGTCTTGAATAGACTCGCTCGAGCCTCGTCAGGTTGCAGGACGCGTTCAGAGTTCCGGGAAGTTCATGGTTCCAGGGTATCCAGGATAGCGATGAACGAGTAAGTAGGGGGCAAATCCAGGAACAGGATAAAGGCAAGGAAGGAAGTAAGAGGATCAAAGGAAACCAATGTAGAGAGTAAACACACGTCGGGTCACTACCGAAGATAGCGTTGAGACGCGTGGACCCGCAGGGGCGTGACCAATTTATAGTACGTGCCACAACGTGAAAGCTAGTGCGTAGCACAGAGCTTGGTACGGCCATGTTGGGAGGAACAGGGAGTACAAGCCCTTCGTGACAATGACCATGAGGTCCAGAAGGGGCAATTTTGCCGGGTCATGACAGAGTTATACAGATTAGGCGATAATTAGATGGAAGGGAGGGGTCGTCTGAGGGCTTCTTGAGAAGAGGGTGCACAAGAGAGTGCTTCAGGAGGGAGGGGAAGGTAATGGAGGCAAAAGAATGCCACGGCACAGGCAAGCGTGTCAATGTGGTCCTTGATGGTTTTGCAAGAACAGGAAAGAACTTGTTTAGATGAGGTTTTCATAGATCAGACTTGTCTAGAAACCTCATCGAGGAGACGGGAGCAAAGGCAGAGAAGCGAGTGGAAAGGCCGCAGGAGGGCCGCAATGGGATGAGAGTGTGAGGGAAGAAGCACGACAAGCCGAGAGGGTGGATAGGATGTCCACCCTCTCACTTCATCTCTAAATCTCGATGAGATTTAGAGATGAAGTGAGAGGCTAGGGCCGTGCAGAGGGCCTGTGAAGGGACAGGAGAGGCAGAGACTGTGGTAGGATTTGCCAGCTCCTTGCAGATTTTAAAGAGTTCAGCCGAGTTGTTAGATGCTGCAGAAATGCAGCATTGGATGTCAATTCTTTTCTTAGTTAGGACAGAGTGTCGGTATTGCCTTTGGAGCCAGTTTTTCAGAGGGTGTACAAGAAGCCAACCATTTCCTCTCAGCCACCCTACAGTTGCATTTAAGGGTGACAAGGTCTGAGTCATACCAGCAGTTGCACTTGATTTTAGGCCTCATGCGGATCCTCATAACAGGGCAAGTACACCGAGAGTATCAGAGATAACAGAGTGGAGAATGGAAAGGGCTGTGTCAGGGTGTGTGTCAGACAGAGGTGTAGGAGGGGGAGAGAAAGATGCAGCAAAAGACTCAGCTGACACACGCATCATGGGTCAAATGACTGAGAAGTGGGTGGCAGTGTGGGGGTAGGCTTGGCCTGAGGGGTAGAGAGAGAGAGAAAGAGAGAGAGAGAGAGAGAGAGAGAGAGAGAGAGAGAGAGAGATGAGAGGAGAGGAGAAAGTCGTCACTCCAGGAGAGAGGAGTAGAAAGTTAGAGAGGTTTGAGGAGATCAGAACATCAAGAGTGTCATATCAACGTATTCCCTTTTGTGGTATGTAATAATTATGATTGTGATAGGTGGGTGCCTAAAACCATAGGATGTATGAATTTATGGTGAATGTTGTGTGATTTTATGATATATGAGTTTATGTTGAATGTGTTTATGTTGTATGTGTTTGATGTTATAAGTGTTTATGCTGTACCTGTCTATGGCTTATGTGTGTATGCCACATGGTATATGGCATATGAATCAATAGCACATGAGTTGCATGTGATTGCTTGGTATGTGAGCATCTCTTATATAAGTATGTGGAGTGTAACAGTCTGCTGTGTGATGTATGGGTAAATGGCTTATTAGTGTATGGCTTACGAGTGTGCTGTGTGTTAGTTTATTTCATGTGTATTTAGGGCATGAGTGGATAGCATATGGTGTATTATATTTGACATATGTGCATATGTTGATGAGTGTATGTCAAATGAGTGTATGACATATGAACATATGGTGTATGGGTGTATGACATATAACTATGGCATTTCTTGTTTGGCACATGAGCGGATGTCATATGAGTGGTATATGAGTGTTAGATATGTGAGCGTGTGGCATAAGGGGGCCTGGCATATTCGCTTTTGGTATATGACATATGAGCTTCTGGCATATCAGTGCTGATTGTGTGAATGTATGTCATGAGATGTATGTTGTGTGAATGTGTGGCACACAAGTGTGTGGTGTATGAGTGTGTAACCTAACAGTATGTGGTGTAAGAGTGTGTGGTGAAAGAGTTTATGCTGTAGGAGTGCATTGTGTAAGAGCCCATTGTAATGCAACATGTGGTGTAAGAGGATGTGGTGTAAGAGTGTGTGATGTAAGAGTATGTGGTTTCATGTTAAAGAAACATAGATAATAAAGATGGGTCACAGGTAAGTATACAAGGTTTAGCATTAGGCTGAGGTACTGCAAGCAGGCCTCAAATAATGCTTTTCAGAAAGAAGTGTTAATTCCATTAATTTTCTTGGAATCCGCAACGGCTCGTAGCACATTGCAAATCCCAGGATCACACGGTAGGAAGCAAATAATCTTTCTTATGTGAGGAACTCATGGTATCAAAAGGAGAGTCACAAACAAGAGATGCAAGTCCAACAGTTTTATCTATTACTTTGCAAATGGTTGGAGACTTCCTAACTGGCCCTAAATCTAAAGTGGGAGTAAACACGATCATAACGTAAATATAAAACAGTCCTAGTCAGTACAGTCAAAACTGAGGGTTCTAAATCTAATGCCTGATCTAATTCTAAAACAAACAAGTGTAAGTGTCTGCTGTGCGGTGTATGGGAAAATGGCTTATTGGTATATGGCTTACGTGTGTACTGTGTGTTAGTGTATTTCATGTGTAAATAGATCATGAGTGCATGGCATGAGTGGATAGCATATGGCGTATTATATTTGACATATGTGACTATGTTGATGAGTGTATGTCAAATGAGTGTATGACATATGAACATATGGTGTATGAGTGTATGACATATAACTATGGCATTTAGTGTTTGGCACATGAGTGGATGTCATGTGAGTGGAATATGAGTGTTTGATATGTGAGTGTGTGGCATATGGGGGCCTGACATATTCGCGTTGGGTATATAACATGAGCTTCTGGCATATCAGTGCAGATTGTGTGACTATATGTCATGAGATGTATGTTGTGTGAATGTGTGGCACACAAGTGTGTGGTGTATGAGTGTGTGACCTAACAGTATGTGGTTTAAGAGTGTGTGGTGAAAGAGTTTATGCTGTAGGAGTGCATTGTGCAAGAGCACATTGTAATACAACATGTAGTATAAGAGCATGTGGTGTAAGAGTGTGTGATGTAAGAGTATGTGGTTTCATGTTAAAGAAACATAGATAATAAAGATGGCTCACAGGTAAGTATACAAGGTTTAGCATTAGGCTGAGGTGCTGCAAGAAGGCCTCAAAAAATGCTTTTCAGAAAGAAGAGCTAATTTCAATAAATTGCTTGGAATCCGCCGCGGCTGGTAGCACATTGCAACTCCCAGGATCACACGGTAGGAAGCAATCTTTGTTATGTGAGGAACTAATGGTATCAAAAGGAGAGTCAGAAACAAGAGATGCAAGTCCAACAGTTTTATTTATAACTTTGCAAAGGGTTGGAGACTTCATAACTGGCCCTAAATCTAAAGTGGGAGAAAACACGACCATAACGTAAATATAAAACAGTCCTAGTCAGCACAGTCAAAACTGAGGGTTCTAAGCCTAATGCCTGATTTAATTCTAAAACAAACAAGTGTAAGTGTCTGCTGTGCGGTGTATGGGCAAATGGCTTATTAGTGTATGACTTAGGAGTGTTCTGTGTGTTAGTGTATTTCATGTGTATATAGCGCATGAGTGTATGGCATGATTGGATACCATATGGTGTATGATATATGACATATGTGCACATGTTGATGAGTGTATGTCAAATGAGTGTATGGCATATGAACATATGGTGTACAAGTGTATGACATATAACCATGGCATTTAGTGTATGGCACATTAGTGGATGTCATTTGAGTGGCATATGAGTGTTGGGTATGTGAGCATCTCTTATGTAAGTATGTGGAGTGTAACAGTCTGCTGTGTGATGTATGGGTAAATGGCTTATTAGTGTATGGCTTACGAGTGTGCTGTGTTTTAGTTTATTTCATGTGTATTTTATGGCATGGGTGGATAGCATATGGTGTATTATATTTGACATATGTGCATATGTTGATGAGTGTATGTCAAATGAGTGTATGACATATGAACATATGGTGTATGGGTGTATGACATATAACTATGGCATTTCGTGTTTGGCACATGAGCGGATGTTATATGAGTGGTATATGAGTGTTTGATATGTGAGTGTGTGGCATATGGGGGCCTGACATATTCACGTTGGGTATATAACATATGAGCTTCTGGCATATCAGTGCAGATTGTGTGACTATATGTCATGAGATGTATGTTGTGTGAATGTGTGGCACACAAGTGTGTGGTGTATGAGTGTGTGACCTAACAGTATGTGGTTTAAGAGTGTGTGGTGAAAGATTTTATGCTGTAGGAGTCATTGTGCACGAGCACATTGTAATACAACATGTGGTATAAGAGCATGTGGTGTAAGAGTGTGTGATGTAAGAGTATGTGGTTTCATGTTAAAGAAACATAGATAATAAAGATGGCTCACAGGTAAGTATACAAGGTTTAGCATTAGGCTGAGGTGCTGCAAGAAGGCCTCAAATAATGCTTTTCAGAAAGAAGAGCTAATTTCATTAAATTGCTTGGAATCCGCCGCGGCTGGTAGCACATTGCAACTCCCAGGATCACACGGTAGGAAGCAATCTTTGTTATGTGAGGAACTCATGGTATCAAAAGGAGAGTCACAAACAATAGATGCAAGTCCAACAGTTTAATTTTTAACTTTAAAAAGGGTTGGAGACTTCATAACTGGCCCTAAATCTAAAGTTGGAGAAAACACGACCATAACGTAAATATAAAACAGTCCTAGTCAGCACAGTCAAAACTGAGGGTTCTAAGCCTAATGCCTGATCTAATTCTAAAACAAACAAGTGTAAGTGTCTGCTGTGCGGTGTATGGGCAAATGGCTTATTAGTGTAAGGCTTACGAGTGTGCTGTGTGTTAGTGTATTTCATGTTTATATAGCGCATGAGTGTATGGCATGATTGGATACCATATGGTGTATGATGTATGACATATGTGCATATGTTGATGAGTCCATGGCAAATGAGTGTATGGCATATGAACATATGGTGTATGAGTGTATGACATATAACCATGGCATTTAGTGTATGGCACATTAGTGGATGTCATTTAAGTGGCATATGAGTGTTTGGTATGTGAGCGTGTGGCATATGGGGGCCTGGCATATTAGCTTTGGGTATATGACATATGAACTTCTGGCATATCTGTACCGATTGTGTGAATGTATGTCATGAGATGTATGTTGTGTGAGTGTGTGGCACAAGAGTGTGTGGTGTATGAGTGTGTGACCTAACAGTATGTGGTGTAAGACTGAGTGGTGAAAAAGTTTATGCTGTAGGACTGCATGGTGTAAGAGCATATTGTAATACAACATGGACAATGTACACAAAATGGAAAGCATAGTGTTTGTAACAAAAGGATCAGGTTGGCAAAGTGTTTGAAGTAGTGATGAATCCCTTAGCCATGATTTCACCTTGGGACGTTGGTATTCGAGGGCACGGGGACTTAGGCAGCACAGTTTTTCCCAGTGAGGCATACTCTGGCTTACTGGGGCGAGTCAACAGAATGTTCAGGCTTTTTTCATAATCAAATGTTATTTTGTTCTCCACAAAAAGAAAGGTTGCAAATGTTTTCCACAAATAGACTTCGTCTTGAAACAAAAACCTTAATGGTCACAATCTTTCATAAAGATCTCAGGGATACCCTTCCCCAAGCTTTTTTGTTCTCACAACAAAATCTTAATAGTAGCAGTCTTTCACAAAGATCTCAGGGATACCCTTCCTCAAGGTTGGTTGGTCGAAGACTTTCGAGATGGCATAGGTTTGGCTATTTACTATGCCTGACCAATTCAACAACCATTACATTCACTTTTCACCAATGCTTTCTGGTACTTGTAGTTGCAAGATTATGGGCTTTTCTCCGTCAGGTTCGAGCCACTCATAATGGCCCTCATTCCGAGGTTGGTTGTAGTCATGGCGTTATTTGCGCCATGACTGCCAGCAATAACGGGTCCGGCACCGGTATAGTTCAATGGGGACATACCTGTGTAGTCCGACCTTTGCGGGACCGGTAAGTCCCCATTGAAAATGCCATTCCCCATTCCTATTTGAGCCCCCATAGGGCTCAATGGGAATGTAGAGGGCGCTAATAACAGGCTCGTGACTTGCGAGCCCGTTATTAGCGCCCTGGCACCTTAACGGGTCCCGTCCAGAACGGCTGGTCAGACCTGCCATTCCTGGTGGGACCCGCTAAGGCACCTTGTAGTAGGGCGGTAAGGGATCTTTGACACCACATATCATGCAGTTCTGTTCCGCATTCAGTTTGAATTTCGCTTTTCCAGCTATGACTGGGCCCAGATTAAAGTTTTGCTACTTCTTGCCTGGCGTACACTACTTTTTGACTACTTTTGTCATTTTTACTGGTGAGTTCCGAGGTAACCTCCTGAGCATTGTTGGAGGCCCCAGCGAGATACATCAGCTTTCCCGAGCAGGTGTGGGGATTCCAGCCGTACTCCCGGAGTAGCTCGGGATAGCGTGTGCTGACCAGTCCTAAAAGCTCAAATATCGAGAAGGCCCGCAGACGCCGAGTTCCTGATGGTCCACTTGGTCAGAGCGCTACCTTCACTCTGAAGGGGTACTGGCTTTTAAAGGGATACTCCGAGGTCAAGAGGAGTAGAGAAACTCCTAAAAGGATACGTGAGTGTACCAGTGCATGAAAGTGCAGGGAGCACAAGGGATTTGTTTTATGATGTATAGGATGCACCCTCAAGAGGTGGAGGGCGATTGGCCATATTAATCTTTGATTATAGGTCTACTCACCCAATAAGGAGTGAGAGGGCGGTGGCACATCTGCATTAGAGCAGAGGGTTGTGTAGTAAGTGGTGGACCTCGTTAGGGGAGAGTTGCGCATAGTGCAGGCAATTGGTATTGTTGTGTCATTTTATTTTTTGTGAGTTAAGGATTATTGAGGGTTGTGAAGAAAAAGAGAAAAGGCATAGGCATTGATGTTGTGCTGGAGCAGTTGTAAACTTAATGTGAATAGGTGTAGCTAGCGTGTGTGTTTACGCTTATTGTGGCTGAGGATGCCGCGGATGAGCCAGAGCCAAATTAAGTTGTAAATATTGTAAGAGCTTTGTAGCATATGCAAAGGGTGCTATTGAATGAGGAGGAGCAATTGAGCATCAAACACATTAACATAGTGGATAGTTGTTAAGGTGGTGAGCATTAATTAAACTAACAGTGTGGGCCTGTGGAGAAAGCCATTGGATGTGAGAAGTGTGAAAGGGCGGGCTTGTGGAGAAGGCCAGTGCAAACAAGTTAGGGTGAATGAGTTAAAAGGAGTGAGTGAGTGAGTGAGTGAGTGGCTGTGTATGAGCAGGAGCAGGAGTAAGTGTAAGGGCAAGAATAATTAGAAGGGTTAAAAAGTAAAAGCTGGAGTGGAAAGTGTTTTTTAAAACAATATATGTCGTTTGATTACGTGGATGCACCTCTTAATCACATGTGTAAAAAGGTGCCCCAATATCGTGATAAAATAATGAAGTGCCATTTCGAGTGTCTACACGATACAGTGGGCAAGTGTTATCAGTATCAGGTAATAGTATCCCCACCAAAAATATCACCGCATATATGGTCGTCGGGAACGGTCATAGGCGATATTTTTAGTGGGGATAATATTAGGGTTTTTTGGGAGCGGGGGATGCGGTGGTGTCCCCCGCTCCTTTTAAAATAATACGAGTGATGCAGGGGTGTTCCCCGCAAGTTCCATACCTTAATATCTGCTGAAAAATATGGCAATATTTTTGTATGGCGATATTTTTGCTAGGATATTAACACATTGAACCGTGTTATCAGGAATGGCCCCGGGGAGGAAACATACAACCAGAGTATTATCAACATTATGGCTCATACCTGTGGGCTACCTATAAATGAGCTAAGCTAAAAAAAGAGGCAGGACATTTTAGGGCTCTGGAAGCTGTACGAAGAAACTAAAAAAGAGACAGAGAATGGAGAAGGGAGGAGGAGAAGGGGAGTGCCCCACCCCTCCCTATGCAATGTGCCCACTGTTGAAAAGAGCTGCAAGATATACAAATCCTAGATGACCATCTTAAAATAAGTAGAGAATAAACGAAAAAGAAAGATGAGTGTGAAACTAACTCTGGGAATAAGAATGAGAAGGGGAAAAATAAATATTTAGTGGACATTACGAAGAGCACACAAAAGCAACTTGACTCAGTGTTCAGGGAAGCAGAAGAAGCAATGGAAAAGGAGATAGAGAAAAAAGGGAAGGAACAAGGAAAGACAGCAGATGAACAGGGACGAACAGCAGAATGCATGCAATTTAAGATTGATATCTGGGGACAGGACTTGGACGAAGGCGAACTAGGTACAACAGAGGGTGATCTTACTGTGTCAGATTGGGAGAACAGCAGCGATAGCGACCATAGGGATGACACATTCGACACATGCGATCTAATAAATGTGAGCAGGGGAAGGAGAAAAAAATAAGGGGAAGAAGAGGAAAGTGAGGAATCATCAGGGGACTGGGGAAATAGGCTTCGGAGTAGGAAGACTAGAATGGCAGTAGTGAAAAGACCATGGTGAGGGAATACACCCATAGCATGAATGCAGATGCCCCTTTTGCAGAAAGCAAAAGGAGAAGTGCATTTCGTACCTTGTCAGCCAATGGACAGGGATTATTTGGTCTACAGTTTACCTTCTCTAATGGCAGGAATGAGTAAGTGGATTTATGTTTTTGAGAAGGACACAGCAGGGATTCACTGGCCATAGGAGACATTACGAGTTTATACTGGTGGTATTGTGGGGGAACGACGTGTCAAAATTTGGCAAAAAACAGGATATGCAGTGGTAAAATTAGGTTCTAACATACATGAAGGAGCACCCTTTAATGATTATCGAGCACACATGTGGAAAGCTTTGAGAGAGCTGTATCCAGATATGCCATATATGGGGTAAATATTAGCAAGAAAAATGAAGCCAGATGAGGACACCACAGTGTATATACGGTCCATACAAGAGATGTGGACACAGGAAAATCAACGGGCTTAGGCCAACAAAATACCTCAGTTTTTCTGATATTAGTGAGGGGACTCACAGCAGATGTGCAGGTTTCCCTAGAAAAAAATAGTTGGAATAGAAGCAAAAGGATGGCCTCATATGCAGGCAACTATTGTGCACTATTGTAAAAGCAACCCAGAAAAAGATACAGAGAGAGCAGACAATGCGGTGAAAGCTGAAAATAAATGAGTGCAGAAAAAATGGGCTGAAATAAGCATGGAAGGGGCAGTGCTCATGGGACCAGTTGTTGTCCCACCCGCCCAACAAGGAGGATACAAGCAAGCACCTTATAATCAGCTGTGGGGGACGGTGCAGATGCAACAACAACCTGCATTTGAAAACTCACAGCAGCCTGGCTTTCTATATGCAAGATGAGTAAACCATTACATGGGACAGTACCAGACAGGAAGAGGATATTATCCATGGGTTAGGGGATTTGGGTACAAGGGTATGGGCCAAGGTTTGGTAGGCAATGTTTTGCATGTGGCAACTTTTGTCGTTTTGCCCGAACATGCCCACTAATTGAGAAAGCAGATCAGCAATGAATGCAGAAACAACAGGCATTTATGCAGATGCAGACACCTCAACAGATGCAAATGATACGACAGAAGCAACACACAGACACAGGTTGTACTAGCCCAGGGACAAGCACAAGTGCAAAGTGGCTAGCTGGCAGGAAGGGGGGCACGGCATTCACGTCATCTCAAACACATTTTCCTAATAGGGGTGCCCAAGGGAAGTGCAAATGTGTCCTTTCCTAGCAGTAAATGAAGACCCCTGCGGTAGCAGCTCAAATAGGACAGAGGGAATTTTCCTTTCTCATACATACTGGGGAAACCAGATCATGTATAAAAGATGAGCGATTCCCATTATCAAACAAAAAATTGGACATGCAAGGCTTTTCAGGACAATTTTGAAGATTCCTCTGACTTAAGATTTACTGTTAACAATAGGAATGCAGCATATTGTAGCGCCATTATTTTATTCGAACAGTCACACATATCAACGTTCTAGGAAGAGACTTGCTAAGCAAACTGAAAGCCACAATTTCATTTTCAGAAATGGGGATGGTGTGCACAACACCTATGCTGTATCAGGCCAGGGTGGCAATGTTGATACAGGCATACTATGCACAAAGCATAATGAGATGGATACCCACACACACACACACAGGTGTTTTTGTATGGGGTGCAGGTGCTGCTGGGATGGATCCCAGGAACTGAAGGAAAGGTGTTTCGATTGGCCAATGAATTTCTGTCCAGACCACGGTGCACCTCCACCATTTCTTCAGGCACACACACTGCTATACCTAGAGGAAGTAGTGGTGAGTAAATACATAATTATATTAGTTGCTACTGATGATGGCAACATGGAGTGGTGATCAATCATATGCATCGATCCCACCATGACACTGACAGGAGTAACTGACAAAGAGTTGTTTGCGACAAAAGACAATGAGGAGGGAGAGGTAGTGTTTGAACTGAGCATAGGTTGACCAGTGCACATAAAAGAAAGAGCAGTGTCTCAGATGACACAATTGGAGAAGACTGAAATAAATACTTGCAGGAGGATCTGGAGAAGGTTCGAAAGGTCCTATGGACAAAAGGACACCATGATGTGGGCATACTAAAAAGGGCAGGGGGCAGTACACATTACAATAAAAGGAGCTGTGTTACCTCAAGTAAAGCAATACCCTCTCTCCCGAGAAGCAGACAAAGACATAAATGAGACATTGCATGCCCTACGGCAGCAAGGTATAATACAGGAATCCACATCACCTTGCAATATGGCTATCAAGCCGATGAAAAAAATCAACAGGAGGGGCATGCCCTTTCATACAGGATGTACGCCCCCTAAACAACATCATCAAGGCAGAATATACATTAGTTCCAAACCCTGTGACAATTTTTTGCAGCGTTCGAGCAGAGGCACACTACTTCAGAGATGTAGATTGGAAAAATGCATTTTTCTCCATTGCCCTGCATCCAGACTCCAGGTATCTCACCGCTCTTACCTGTTGTGGAACAAGATTTGAACACACGAGAATGCCCAAAGGGTACTGTGAGGGACCCAGCATATTCAAAAGAGTAATACAAATGGATTTGAGTCATTTGCAGGTTGCAAGTACAGTGACACAATAAATGGATGACCTTTTAGTGTGAAGCACAACAGAAGAGGAATGCAGAAGGGACTCATTGACACTGCAGACATTGCTACTGGACAAAGGATACAAATGGGACAAAGACCAATTGCAGTATTTCCAAAAAGAAGAAGTTTACTTTGGCCAGATAGTGTCAGCAGATGGGAGTAAGATAACACCTAAGAAAGTGGAAGCAATACATAAAACACCCAGTACAAAGAAATACAACAGTTTCTGGGGCTGTGCAACTATTACAGGGCATGGGCTTTTGATTACTCCACTTATACAAAGCAAGTATTGCAAGCACTAAAAGAAGCCCAGAAAAATAAAAGCAACGTGAATTGGACAGCTGAAATGGGTGAACATTTTGATGAACTCAAACATGAGTTAGCACATGCACCAGTATTGCTCACTCCCAATTACAAAGAGAAGTTTCACTTGTTTTCCCATTCAGATGGTAAGTTAATGGCAGTTGTACTAACACAACAAAATGGACAGGGGCACAAGCCACTGGCTTATTACAGTGGGTCACTAGATCCAGTAATACAGGGACAGTTCCCATGTGAGCAAGCACTTGCTGCTGCTCAATTTGCAATTCAGAATGCTTCCACAATTACAATGGGTGCCAATTTTGTGCGTGGAACATGCACTGTTCGCAATACTAGAAAAGACCAAATCAACGTTGACAACTCAGAGATCTTAAGGGTACGAAGTAATACTGACAACCCCCCAATAGAGGTGGTAGGGTGCAGCAGAATTCATTGCAGAATAAATTGAGGGAGATAACATATATGATTGAGTAACATGCATAGACAGGAGTGAAGGTAATCCCCTGGTAAAAGAGAAAGTGATTGAAGGGGGGAGCACTAGTTTTATTGATGAAAGTATCGACCAAAGTACAGGACAAAGGCATTCTGGTTCAGCAGTAGTGGGATAAAAACACAGAATACAAAAGGAAGAGGAGTTGATAGTGTACTCACAGACACGATTGCCAGCACACTACTCTGTGCAAGAAGCAAAATTAGTGGCATTATTTGAGGCACTAAATATGTCAGAGGGTCAAGTGGTTAACATCTTTTCCGACTCTGCATATGTAACATCCACTGTGCATTCAGGACTGGCAAGGTTGGAAAGGAGAGGGTTCAAAATAAGTGATGGCACACCACTACAGCATGCAGCACCATTGAGTAAATTATTAGAAGTGTTACCACTTTCAGTAGAATTGGCTTTAATCAAGTGCAAGGCCCATACAGGAGGGCAAGATTTCATTTTATTAGGTAACAAAAAAGCAGACAAATCAGCAAAAGAAGCAGCATATCTTCCAGATGGAACACATGTGCTGTTCTCTGTCAAAAGATCTAAAATACCTCTTATGACATTGATAAAAACTAGTAAGGAAAAAGATGCATTGCCAGAAAACGTTAATGCAACCCAAATAGTACAAATAATAGAATTGCAGAGAGCAGCACCAGATGATGAAAAAGAATTGTAGAAGAAAAGAGGATGTTCTTTGTCCCTGACAGAACTAATTTGATGGCATGATAACACAGGAAAGGTGGTAAAACCAAAAATGTTGTTGAAACCAGTACTAAAATAGCTCCACTACCCTGCCCATGTATCAACACAGCTTATGGCTGTGGGGATAAGTGAAGACTGGTGTGTGCCAAATGAAAATATTTCTGAATTTGTAAACAACTATTTGATTTGCCATGAATTCCTACCTAGTCACACTGTAAGAGTAGTACTGGGAACGCCGCTGCATCCAGAGGGGTCCTTCCTGCACCGCGCCCAGATCCAACCGTTCCAGAGCGGGTGTAGCCCTGATATTCCCTGAGTGGATTCCTGCCTCTGTCATTCCTATTCAGGCCTACTCCTCTTTCGAATGCCTTGTCTGCAGGCTATCTCTCTCCTGGCCACTCCCTTAAAGTGGCTACAATCTATCGGCCACCTGGTTAGATCTCCCCCTTCATCTCTGAGTGGGCAGACCTTTCCTCTTCCCTCCTGGTCTCAACCACTCATCCTTCTTGGAGACTTCAACATCCACCTGGATGCTTCCTGTCCATCCAGTGGACTCTTTCATGACCTTTGAGACTCTCCCACTCTCTATTCTCGGCGCTGGCCCAACTTACTCTGCAAGGCACACTCTGGATGTTCTGATCTCTTCAGACCTTCCCCTTTCGACCCCTCTCACCAATCCTCTCTCCTGGAGTGACCACTTCCTCTTTTCCTCCCATCTCACCCTATCTACCCCTTAGGTCAAGCCAACCCCAGCACTGCCACCTACCTTCTCGGTTATCCAACCCATGAAGCGTGTGTCAGTTGAGGCGTTTGCTGCCACTTTCCCTCTCCCCCCTTGGCTGACTCACACACTGGCACAGCTCTTTCCATGTTACACTCTGCTATATCTGATACTTTTGATGTTCTTGCCCCTGTCATGAGGATCCGCTTGAAGCCCAAAGCCAAGTGCAACTCTTGGTATGACTCATATCTCATCTCCCTTAAACGCAAGTGCAGGTTGGCTGAGAGGAAATGGCGTGCTTCTGGTACATCCTCTGAAGAACTGACCTGCTGCCTGCTCCAAAGGCAATACTGGCTCTCTGTCCGCACCAAGAAGAGAGGCCACATCCACACCTGCATCTCCGTGGCAACTAACAACTCAACCAAACTCTTTAAAATCTGCAAGGATCTGGCAAATGCTGCTAAAGTCTCTATCTCTCCTGTCCCCTCCCAAGCCCTCTGCATGACCCTGGCTTCTCATTTTATGTCTAAAACTCAGGACATCCTGTCCTCCCTCTCTTTCTCTCCTCCTCCTCCCTCTACTCCATGCTTTTCCTCTGGCCCTTCTTCGGCCACCTCCCCTCCCTCCTCCTCTGCCTTTCCCCTGTTCTCCTCAGACAAGGTTTCTTGACAAGTCCGATCTATGAAGGTCTCATCAAAACAGGTTCACCACTGTTCCTCCAAAACCATCCGGGACCACATTGACACCCTGGCTCCTGCTCTGGCTGAATTTTGCAACCACTCTACCCTGAAGCACTCCCTTGTGCACCCTCTTCTTACGAAACCCTCTGCCGACCCTTCCTGCCATGGTAACTATCGTCCTATCTCCATCACTCCTTTTCTGGGCAAACTTCTGGAAGATCTGGCTATCTCCCAGCGAAATCTACAATCTGAATCTGTTGGTTGTCTCCATGACCATCAGTCTGGCTTCAGAGCAGCCAGAAGTACGGAAACTGCTCTCCTAAAAATATGTGAAGACCTGCTCTCCAACCTCAAATCCAACACCCCCTGTGTCCTCATCTTACTTGATCTCTCTTTTGCCTTTGACACGGTCAACCATGCCATCCTGCACAACCGTCTCTGTGATAACCTGGGTATCACCGATCAGGACCTGGCTTGGCTGACCTCCTTCCTCTATGATCGACCCTCCCAGGTCCAACTTGGGCCCTTCCTCTCCTCTATCTCTATCTCTACCTTTGGTGTTCCCCAGGAGTCTAACCTCTCTCCCTGGCAGTTCAACCAATAACTGGCACTTCTTGCCCACCGCATTGCACCTATCTGCTCAACTTTCAGTGCTATGCGGATGACACTCAGTTCATTTTCAGGCTCCCTTCAGCCACTTCTTCTCCTTCTCTCATATCTCTGCCTTAATGCCAGTAAGACTGAGTTTCTCCTCATCAGCACACCTGCTCCCTCCTTTCCTGTCACTCTCTGGCCAACCTCTCTTGGCCCTCTTTCTGCTCCCACCTGTGAGGCTAAAAACCTTGGTGGTATCTTCGACTCCACACTTTCCTTCTCTCCTCGCGTCACTGACATATTTAAGAAGTCACACTACCAGCTGCACCTCCTCAGAGGTATTCTTCCTTTCCTCTCCTTCCCCCAGAAGCTCACTATTTCCAGAGCTCTGGGTCTCTCTAGGCTGAACTTCTGCAACAGCCTCTTTCTAAATCTGCCTTCCTCTACTCTCCGCCCTCTGCAACTCATCCAAAACAGGACTGCGAGACTTGTCCTTGGCCTCAAGCCGAGGGATCGTATCTCTCCAGGACTGAAATCTCTGCACTGGCTCCCAGTGGTGGTGAGGATTATGTTCAAAACCCTTTGCATTGTTCACAAGGCCTTCTGGGGCCTGGGACCTCAATACCTCCAACTCTCTCTTCCTAAATATCTTCCTTCTCAAGTACTTCACTCCTCCGCCTCCAACTCCTTCAGGGTTAGTCGCTTCTCCAAGCAGGAGGTTGGTGGTAGATCTCTTTCTTCTGCTGGTGCCTCCCTCTGGAACAGCCTCCCTGCCTCTCTGAAACTTGAGGATTACCATCTCTGGTTCCAGAAGCACCCCACAACCTTCCTCTTTGCTTCGGCTTTCTCTCCTCCTCTCCCCTGCTGATCTCCTGGCTGAATCTGAAACTGCACTGGTTACCTGGTTACCTGGCTACCCTCTGATCTTAGTCCCCGGTTCCCCCCGCCAGTTGCACCCCTGCACTGCCTCCCTGGCAACCCTGCACTCTGGGACTGTTTCTGTATCCTTACAGCCCCTACTAGCACTTGACACCTGATGTCTGCACTTACCCTTGCACTTGCCACCATATGGCTGCAGTTTTATTTATTGTCTGTATTATTTTACTGCTATCCTATGTACCCACACTGCTGCTTTGTGTAAACTCAATGTCACCTGGCCTAGTAGGATCGTTGTCTCTGTCTTCCCTCTGTTTCCCCTCCCTTGCCTCGTTGCGCCTTGAAACACTTGTGTATAGGTGCATTATAAATGCCTTATCATATCATATTGACTATGTCGATATGCAAGATAGATGTACCTCTTACAGACATATGCTTGTGGTGTGCCCATTTTTACATTGGCTTGAGGCCGGTTCCTGTGCCCATAATTACGCCCATTCAGCGGCAACATTCTTGCTGAGGGATGTGTTCCCAAGGTGGGGGATCCAAGATGAAATTCGCTCTGACAATTGTCAGCATTTTGCAAATTATTTGATTAAAGAAATAACGGCTCTCCTGGGGATCAGGCACAAATTGTGGACAGTTTATCACTCACAAGCCAACAGTTTGGTTGAGGAGATGAACAGCTTATTAAAACAGTGCCTAGCAAAGCTAACACAAACGCTTAGAAAATAAATCTTGATTGGACTGCTTACATCTTGCACTTTTTGTGTTGCACAATTCGCCTGGAGGAGATCATCATCTCATTCCACATGAGATTGTTACAGGTCACAGAATGCATGCACCTATACCTCCATCACATACAATGTCTGATGCCAATTCCTTTTCTAACATTCCGGGGGAGAGTTTCATACGTATCTCACAAACTCGCTTCAATATATATCCCTGCAGACAAGGCCGAGACTCAGGCAGAGCAAGCAAGTGATCAAGGAGGACAGTTTATGCAAGCAGCATTGCTCTATCCATGGGAGAGCGTGCACATACAAAACCACGTCAGGAAGTGGAAACAGGAGTGCTTCACCGGTCCTCATACATTGATTTACGCAACACCAACAGCTGTGAAGATTGCGGGTCACTGAGAATGGGTTCACATCAGAGATGTGCGCAACAACAAGAGCACCACCTCCCATTTAAAAGAGGAGCAGAGCACAGCATATTGGGAAGTATTTGCAAACATTCATTAACTTTCTTTTCAGTTATAAGACTTTTACAGAAGACCTACAAGTGGAGAAGAAGAGAGAGTTTTTCAGGACAAGGTTTTTATAAACAAACGGCAAAGGATTTCTATATTCTGGATTATTTATTATGACAGTATGCATTAATATTGTATTAATAGGGCTATGTTTTTTGTTTAAAGAAAAAAATGTTGCATTTTTAAATAATAGTGTGAAGAGAAACAAAAGAAGTGTTTTAAATGAGGAGGAATTTGATCATGATACTAAAAAGAGCAAGAACTTACATCTGGGACTGTCTGGTATGATGAAATATTACAGTTGGGAAGAGAAAGAGCAAACGGCAGATGTTACGTTTTCTCAATAATCCCACATGTAATAAGAGTCCCCAAGCTGGTTCTGCCCCAAGCTATATCATATGAGGTAGCAATATGCTTAATGCACCTATCCCTCTGCAAAACGAGGGGTCTTTTCCATGGAATAAGTGTGACTGTCCAGTGGGTGGATGAAGGAGAGGAAGTTTAAGCAGATAACTATGTTCAACTCGATCTCATGGCCCATAAGAGTGAAACAAAGAAGCTGATAATAGAATATATAACTTAAAAGGGGGGAGCAAATGGTTAAAGAGCACAAACAACTGCAGCGTGTGGGTAAGGAAGGATGTAACATTCCCTGGTGTTGCGCAAGACCATTGATGAGAATGAAGGGAACAGTGTGGCACAGTGGCCAATGGGAGGGGGGGCTAATGCAATGATGTGCTGAATGCTTGGTTGGGTTTGAAAAAAATGTGGTCTCTAAGGTGAATGGCAGTTGCAAGCCAGTTTGGGGAACACGTGTTCATGCATTAACTTGGTTAAGTGAAGTGCATCAACCAGTACATTAAGAGCTTTACACAGTTCCATTTGTGTGTCTGGTCCAGTGTGTCCATAAATTTGGGCACGGACAATGGTTGTGCAAAGGTGATGAGGAGTGCAGCACTGGTGCAGGGGACAGCTGTGATATTGAATGTATGGTTGGCCTGTGGATTGAAGGCCTGTACCCTGCTCCCTCCTGATTGGGGCAGTGTATGTGCACTTGTCTCCCCGAACAGTCCTGCCCTGCTGGTGCCCCGAGGGAGCAACAACAATATGGAGCTTTCATTGAGAAAAGAATCAATTGAGTTAAAGGAAAACGTTTTACAGCATGACAAGGAACAAGCAATACATAGTAGGAAGAAATCTAGCAGCAACAACTGATCTGGAAAGAATGCAGAAAGCATGGCAGCAATTCCAGCAGAGTGTCAGCTATTTCAGAAAGCAATCACTGTCTATGTTTTCCTATTGTTACCAGGAGTGCAGACAGCAGCCGATGCCAAATGGTTGCAGTTGACGCAGTACGAGTTACTCTGATTGGCAAACTTAACGGCAAAAGGCCTGAATGCAGTAAAGGAAGAGTTAAGGACACTGCGTCTGCTGGCACTTCAAAATAGCTGTTTTGGATTTACTCACTGCCATGGAGGCAGGGGTGTGTTGAAAAATTAGCAGCAGTTGCTGCACAGTAGTACACAATGGAGATGCACCGAATGGTACTTTGCAAGCTGCTATTAATGAAATACAGACATTCCACGAGAAGATGTCAAATGAAGCGATTGGAGTGCAAACAAACACGTGGCTGGACACCCTTTTTTCCTGTGTGCCTAGTTGGCTCTCTGGAATGTTTGAAGTGACTGTCCCAGTGTTGGTCTTCATGCTCATCACCTTCTGCATTGGCAAACATATTTTGGAATGTATACTAACCAACGAAGAGGAAGATTTATCCTGCCCCAGAGTGTTAATAGGGTTAATAAAAAATAAAGGGTACTAATGAAGTAATGAGTGAAAATGCAGAGAACAATATTGATGGCTGGGTCACAACGCAGCCTGGGGATTTAGAAAACTTCAAGGAATATTGGATATCATGTCTTAAGGATGGAAAGGGGTGTAAATGGGTAGGGGATTCATTAGAGTGTTGAGAAGAAGCTGGGGTGACATGACAAGATTGAAAAAGATATGGATTCATAAGAATAGAGTAGTAGAAGAGAAGAGGAACTGGGGAGTTCAGCGCAGTAAAAAGGCACAAATTTAATAGATATAATTTGATAGATATTAATATTAATTTACAAAGCCTGATCTACTGACGGTTTCAGAAAACCCATAGCGGTTTCAAATTGCCCCTGCCTACATCTCTGCCTGGGGAGAATGTCAAAGAGTTTGTAATGTGCAACATTAACCTGGTAACTTGGTTCAAGGCTCTGACAGTGTCATGGTAGAAGACTTTATCATGAGAACATAGATGAGATGTCCGGGGCAGTTGAATGAAGATACGCTGGTCATCTGAAATATTTAAATGAATTGGCACTATGATGTGGAAACTAGGGGTGGTAAGGTTTTCCGGACTCAATCATAGAAGATAATGTATGCCCATATATATGATTTTACCAATCAGCTTCTTGTGGGGAGACATTTTAATGTTCAAAGTGATTGATGCTAATTAGATTTTAATGTTATAAAAGCTTTTGTTGTTGGGGTGTATCTTTGACAGCGCATTTCATGCATTTCTGTTCCACATTCTGTTTGAATTTCACTTTCCCAACTGAGACTGGGCCCAGATTAAAGTTACATTACTTCTTGCCTGGCATACACTCCTTTTGTAATTTTTACTTGTGAGTTTTGAGTAAACCCTGGAACAAAAGAGCATGTGGTGTAAGGGTGAACAGCAGAAGTTAGCATGGTTTAAGAGTGTGTGGCATAAGGTTGTTTGCCGTAAGAGCAGGTCGTTTAAGAACATGTGGTGGAAGTGTGTTTGGAATAAGTGTTTGTTTTTGTGTGGTTTAAGATTGTGTGTCATAAGTGAGTATGACAAAGGAGTATGTGGCATACGAGTGTGTGAAATAAGAGTTTTTGCCATATGCATGTGTGCCATAGGAGTGGGTGGCATGTGAGTACAAGGGGTAATGGAATAACTATATGTGGCATACAAGTGTGTGGCATAAGAGCATATGGTGTATACATGTGTAGTATAAGAGCACATGGCAAAATGTGTTGTGTAAAATTGTGGCGTAAGTGCATGGCATAAGAGCATGTGGCCTTTGAGCATGTGTTATAATAGCGAAAGGAGTATAATCACAGGGTATGACTTTGTGTGTCATATGAGCACATGGTGTAAGGGTGTGTCCTGGAGAAACATGTGGCATATGCATGTATGGCATAAGTGCATGTGGCATAGGTGTGTTTGGCATAAGAGTGTTTGGTGTAAAATTGTGTCATGAGACGGTGTGTGACAAAAGGTTTGCATTTTAAGGTGTAGGAGTGGTTGTTGTAAAGTTATATGAAATGCACATGTCCTATATACCACATTAAATTGATGTCTGACATTGATGTGAGTTATAAGAATTGTGCATTTCGTACATGTATGCAATTTACATTTCCTGTATGTCTCATATACATATAAAAATACAAATCAATGTCAGCCTTGATTTTGATGTGAGTGTGCATATGTATAGTAGAGTACATGTATAAAATGTACATCTACAGTTTCATGTCCAGTTCATATAGCAGATGTACATTGATTTTGCACAGTTTGGTCACACCTCTTATACATATGACAACTCACATTCAAGAGTGGTCTGACTTCGATGCAAGTTTTTATAGGTATAACAAGCATATAACAGATTTACTTTTAGCATATGTCTACAATTTACATCTGCCATACCTCTAAAATACATTAAAAAACTCACCTCAAAATCAGTCCTTAATTTGATGTGAGATTTCACATGTATCCTGATGAGATCTAGGTTCATGCCAATAAGCTCAAAAATCGAAACATATAATTTTATGATATTTGGGCTGATATTTTTGAATGTTTCCATTTGGGAGACCTCAACTTAAAAAGTGTTCAAAATGCAATTAAAGCAATTTAAAAGAAAAATGAAGTCCTCCATAAAGAAATCCTGAGATGTTCCTACAAGGGTTAAATAAAGTTATTGTGAAATGTTATTCTCTAAAACCCCATAGACAATTCATCTTAACCTTAACTATGCTATGTGATACTATGATAGCTTAATATCTAAGTTATTTCATGAGTTTATTGTACCATTTGTGGATACATTCACTAGAGTGATCTTTAAAGCATACATTGGAGATCAGGTTTGCTTTCTTTGAAGAATTAGATGTTTTTCGGAAGTTCTGGGTATTGGTAATATCTATAGAGGTGGGATGTGACAGTAATAAAATATATTATCCACACAAAAAAATGATTTATATGGAAACTTAGGGTTTGAAGGTATGTATGTGGTTCTGCTTGATCCAGTGTGGCAGAATCATTTTTGGCAGAATCATTTTTGATAGGAAATTCTATGCAAGATTTGGTGAAGATAAATATGCTCTCTCTGTGGGGAGTGTTCTGGGTCATGCAGAGGGTGAGGTGATGAGTGATTCCTCTGAGAGTGTACTTGGAGGAGGAATAGTGTTAAAGGAGGAGGAAGAGTGCTTACATCGTCTTGATGATAGTGATCTCTCTTCCTCTAATAAGGATTCCTTTTCATCAGATGATAAAGATGCAAGCCTGATGACCAAAGAGGATACAGGAAATACCACACATTAGCTCCATATCCCTCTTACTCATCATTCCATACTTACTTTGTAAAGGTAGGTCACCTTCCTGACATTTCTCAATTGTAAGTCCTTCCCCTCAAATGCTTTCTGCACTCAATAGGGGCAGTTCTGCAACTTGTCTTTCTCTGTCCTTCCAGACAATCTTGTTATGGGCTTGCTGAGCTGGCCTATCACACTGTAGGCCCTCCTGCTGCTGTGCATAAAAGTAGGTGAAGAGACCCCTGTGTTGGCACATAGAAGAGGGCCCCGTCTCCCTGTGCAAACAGGCCATCAGGTGTCACTGCCTTATTGCATCATGCAGAAGAAGGAACACACGGGTGGGTGTCCCCCCACTGACTCATGGAGGCCTGTATAACCCCAGGGAGCTGGGATACAATCACATGGCCATTGGGAGTAAGGCCATGGGGCAACCATGTACCCATGCTTTTCTAGGTTGGCATTGTGTATCTGGCTTTGGATTGGCCTTCCTCCATAAACCCATAAGGAGGGGGCTAAGAAGGGTGAGGTGTGTGTGCACAAGGACCTGTCGTCTTGGATGTTGAGAGGGTAAGGATCACAACAGCGGCAACACCTGGGGACAGAAGTGGTTCCCCCATTCTCCTCACACCAAAACCTGACAGATAAAAACAATAAAAGACAAATAAGCGAGGAAACAAAGATGGGATGGGAGGTATGTATGAAGTTCTCTCCATTTCCCTCTTGCTCTTTTACCCTAACATTCCCTGTTTTGTCAAGAGCTAGGTCCTCTCAGTCTTCTTTCATGCTGATCATGGGGAAACAGATAGAACAGGGGAAACATTCTTCCCCCTCCTCTTCTGACACAGATGAGGTGCCTCCTAAAAAATGCAAGTGTGACTTTTGAAGTTGATCAGAGTGGCAATGAAGGATTGCAGCCAGGACTTAGGTTTATGCTAGGAATTGAAAGACAGAATATTGGGAAGCTGATGGCCTTACACCGCCCCTTCTTGTGTTACACATTGTTTGGGAACAACTTTGAAGTTAGATTGTGTCCATAAGCAGAACAACATGCAGATGTAATGCAACAGGAGAGATCACACTTGTGACAAGCCAAACAGTTTCCTTCTTTCTGTTCACATTACAGGGCTGTATAAGGAGCCTGGCTCTAGTTGTTATGAACCAGCAGGACCCGAAAACCCCTGCCCCACTCATCGTTATCGCAATGACTCAATAATGCCCCCTCCATCTTCCCTTATCCATGTGGCCAATTACCTCTGCCTCACTCTTTCTCGTGCCTGTACCCCATTAATAATCCATTGCATTAACCCTGCCACAAACATCTGTGTCCCAGTACCCCATTAAACCTGTCTCACTCTTCCTAATCCTAGCACTCGATTAGCAATCCGTTGCATTATCCACACCCCATTCTTATGTTTCCCATTACTCTTCCTCGCCTTTCCTCATCCCAGTACCCGTTTAACCTGCTTCAAGTACTTCATTACCACTACCAGCCTCTTCCTCATCCCTGACCCTCATCAATAATCAATTGCATTACCACCAGCTCACTCTTCCTTGTCCCAGTACACCATTATTAATCCATTCTATCACCCAACCTCCCTCTTCCTTGTCCCAGTATTTCATTTCCCCACTTTACCCTTCCTCATCCTTTACCCCATTACACCTGCCTCACTCTACCTCATTTCAGTACCCTATCAATGCAGCATAACTCTTCCTCCTTCCAATAACCGATTACCCTGCCACACTCTCCCTCATCTCAGTACCATTCCCACAGCCGCACTATAAATCCTCACACTATCCCATTAGTAATTGGCATTACCCCAACTCACTCTTCCTCAACCCAGTATCCCATTAGTAAGCTTTTGTATTACCATCACCTCCTTATCTCATTATCCCATTAATCCCATTTAGCACTTCCTCATACAAGTACCCAATTAGTAATCCATTCAATTACCCCAACCGTCCTCATCATTGTCATACTATCCCATTAGGAATCCCTTGCATTATCCCCCCTTCATTTTCCTCATCCCAGTGTCCCACTATCCCTGCCTTACTCTTCTCCATCCCAGTATTCCATTAACACAGGCCCACTCTTCCTCGTTCCACTACCCCATAACCACTACTTTACTCTTCCTCATCCCAATGCCCCATCAGTAGTACACTGCATTGTCCCCACCTCCATTTTCCTAATTTTAGTACCCCATTAGTAATCCATTACATTACCCCTGCCTCACTCTCTTCCTCCATTAGTAATATTTTTCATTACAGGCCCTACTCCTTCTTTGGCCCATTACCTCATCCCAGTACCCCATTAACCACACAGAACAATTCCTCATCCCAGCATATCATTAGAAATATGTTACATTATCTGCAACTTGCTTTTCCTCATACCAGTACCTCATTACCCTTCCTCTCTCATCCCCATCCCAGTACCCATAAGTAATTCATTGCAAAACCTGTGAATCAATATTCCTCCTACCAGTACCCATCAGTCATGTGTTGCATTACCGCACCTCCATTTTCCATGTCACATTTCCCATTACTTCTGTCTCATTCTTCCTTATTTCAGTACCCCATTAGTAATCACATTATTCCTGCCTCCTCCTTCCATGTCCAAGTCTGATATTACACCTGCCTCACTCTTGCTTGTCCCAGTACCACATTAGCCCTACCTCCTGCCTCCTCATCCCAGTCCCCATTTTCCCATCTCATTTGTTGTCATACCATTAGCCCTTTAGTAATCCATTGCATTACCCATACTTCATTCTTCCTCACAATAGTTCCCCATTACCCCATTATAAATCCATTGCATAACTTTCGCCTCCTTTTCCCTTGCCCAATTACCCCATTAATTCCACCTCACTCTTCCTAGTCCCAGTACCCAATTAACCCCATCTCTCTCTTCTTTGTTCATTTAACCCATTACCAGAATTCACTCTTCCTTTCCACAATACCCCAACTCACTTTTCCACACCCATTACTCCATTACCATCACATCACTCTTTCTCATCCCTGTTCTCTATTGGTAATATGTTGCTTTACCAGCACTAACAGCATCTCGCTCTCCCATTACCGTGCCTCATTCATCCCTCATTCATCCTCTATGCAGTATCCATTACCTACACTTCCCTCTTCCTAATCCCAGTACCCTGTTACCCTGCCTTACTTCCTTGTAGCAGAACCCCATAACATTATATTGTATTTCTACTATCTCAGTCTTCCATATGGCCATTACCCCCGCTTATTCTTCCTTTTCTCACTACCCCAGTTACTGTGCCTCACTACTCCTTGTTCTAATACCTCTTACCCCAGCCACACCTTTTGTCATCCCAAGACTCTATTAATAATCCATTGTATTATCACCATCTCATTCTTCCTCGGCCCAGTATTCCATTATTAATACCTTGCATTACCCCACCTCTCTTTTCCTCATCCAGCATCCCATTACCTCCACCCTACACTTCCTTATATCAGTAAACAATTAGTAATATTTTTTTTTATTGTTTAATCAAAAAAAAGATTTTTACAATATTGTTGTCTATTCACATGATTGATCAATCGTCTTGAGTTTCTCAACATGGCTACATATCGAGTAGATTGACAGTGATGTACTCCAGGATTTTTGCCGTGCCGATTTCCCAGTTTGTTCTGTCGCCTCCGATGAGCCTGCACCACCAAGTTTCTTCCTTTTGTAATATGTCTGTTCCCGCTAAGTCCTTGAGGTATCGATGTCTTATTGTGCGAGTTGCGGGACATACTATCAGTAAGTGCTGTATGGTTTCTTGCGCAGGCGGCGCTGTGTCAAGGCAAAATTGACATCTATCGGTTTGCACAATCACTCTGATATGTAGAATTTCGTTGGTTTTGAATAGGTTGAGGTGATCTTGCAGTATTAAGTATTGCGAGCCTGTCTATTCAGGAATTTCTTCAATAGATGTTGCAGGTCGTTTCCGTTTACCTGTGTTGGATGGAAGATGTGAAGTCAGATGTAGTTTTGCCACTGTGTCTATGGTCTTTATCCAATCTGCATCCTTCAATTTGTTCAGAACTTTACACGGATTGTGTATTAGTTCTTCCTCATCTGCTGCAATTAGGTGGAGTAGGGCTTTGTTGTCTCTTTGCCAGTTTGTTAGCATGACAGATTTGCCTGCGTCCTTTTCACATTTCATTATCTTGTAGATTTCATTGCTTTCAGACATTATACATTTCCTGTACAATATAATTGTGTTGCAGTTGTGTTGCAGTTTACGGAGCATTCTAAAGACTGAAGGCTTAGCTCACGTCTTATAGCGTCACCCGAGGTTGAGTTGGGTAGCTTGAACACAAGGTGCCAAAATACGGCTTCTAATTTGGGCCATATTTTCTCTGGGATAGTTGGCCTAGCTTCTGTGCCATATATTACAGCGGGCACCACCTTCATTTTGTAAAAATTGATGGTTGGGATGAGGGAACATTTTCTGAATTTGTTGTCTATTGCCTTCGCCTGGGCCGCTAACTTTCTGATTTTTGCGTATAGAACTGATTGCATGGTGGTTTCTTGCGTTGAACTGTCTAAGTGCACTTCTGGGTATTTAAAAGTTTGGACGATCTCAATTTTTGCATGTCCCAGGTGCGTCCATTTCACATTTCATTATCTTGTAGATTTCATTGCTTTCAGACATTATACATTTCCTGTACAATATAATTGTGTTGCAGTTGTGTTGCAGTTTACGGAGCATTCTAAAGACTGAAGGCTTAGCTCACGTCTTATAGCGTCACCCGAGGTTGGGTTGGGTAGCTTGAACACCAGTGCCAAAATACGGCTTCTAATTTGGGCCATATTTTCTCTGGGATAGTTGGCCTAGCTTCTGTGCCATATATTACAGCGGGCACCACCTTCATTTTGAAAAAATTGATGGTTGGGATGAGGGAACATTTTCTGAATTTGTTGTCTATTGCCTTCGCCTGGGCCGCTAACTTTCTGATTTTTGCGTATAGAACTGATTGCATGGTGGTTTCGTGCGTTGAACTGTCTAAGTGCACTCCTGGGTATTTAAAAGTTTGGACGATCTCAATTTTTGCATGTCCCAGGTGCTAATTTGTATTGTTAGATTTCTTTTCGTACATTTGTAGAATCATGACTTTGTTTTTTTCTTTATTGATTTCAAGAAAATGTTCGTTTGCATACCGTAGTAGGATATTGAGCGGACGCTGTAGACCTATTGGGTTCTGATCACATAGCGTAAGATCGTCCGCACAGAGGAGGCATCCAATAGCCGAATTGCCGATCTTTGGCAGGAAAGATCTGATCAGCTTCTCGCTTTCTTGGAAGTCTCCAATGTAGGCCAGAAAAAGTGCAGATGCCAACGGGCACCCCTGTTTTACCCCTCGTGTAGCGGGAATTTCCGCTGATAGTTCACCTTTGCGACTTAAACGCACCCTCATCGCGGTGTTGCAGTGCAAGGCTTGAATTGGGGCTAATAGGTCTTCAGGACAGTTCCAAGCTTTTAGTTTCTTCCACAAGTGAGCTCATTCAACACGGTCGAACGCTTGGGTGTAGTCTACGAACGCTAGGTACAGACGTTGTTTATGTTGTAGGGTTTGCTTTTCAGAATGCTGAAAATCATGATGTTTCCGGTAGTTCCAGCCTTCTTTTTGAAGCCTGCTTGGAGATGGTCATTGCAGCTTGCAGTTGCCGCCCAAGCCTGAAATTTCCTGAAAAGCAGTGATGTGTATTCTTTTTCCATGACGTCCATTAGGGCGATTGGGCGGAAGTTTGTGGGGTATTTAGGTCGCCCTTCTTATAGATTGGAATGATAGTTGCTCTTGTCCATGAGATAGGTAGGGATCTTGTTTCGGCCAACATCGAAAGATGACGCTCGGCAAGTCAGCCCACTCCTTAGAATGAGCTTTGAGTTCGAAGTTGGTAATGCCGTCTGGCCCGGGTGCTCTTGAATTTTTTAGTTTTTTGATTGTTTCTAAGATGTTTTCTCTGTTTACTCGGTTGATCCACTTTGAGCACCCTTGCTGCATTTCTGCTGTGTTGACAATTGTCACCAATTTGAACACTTTGGTTAAATGCTTTTCCCATGTGTTTTGGGCGATGTTATTCAGGATTTGGTTTTCCAGTGGCTTGTTTATGGCTCTCAGTAAGGTCCAGAAGTCTCTTGTTTTGTTGGCGGCGAGAGCTTTTGTGATGTCTTCTGTGTCTTGCTGGTATAGTTTGTGTCTATGAAATCTTGCCCAGGCTTTATATTCGGTTTTTATGACTTTGATTTTTGTGTCATCAACCATTGCTAGTTGTTGTTTCTTTGCTTGTCGCAGTGCTTTTCTAAAGTCACGTCTTCTCTCGACTAGTTCTTTGTTGTATATGTGATTTATGCAGGTTTTTGTTGCCTTTGAGCTTTTCCTTAGTTGCATGTAAGGTGCGAGCAGTGGTTGGTAGTCACCGGAGTTGATTTTTTCGAGTTGAGCTTTCGCTTTGTATTTATACGTTAGGGCCTTGATTGCTCCACCACTTAACTTTAACCTTGATCCCTGAGCATTGGGCTCAATTCGTAGATTTACACCATCCTCCTTGGTGCTTGGCAGTTGCCAACAAGTTTCTAGTAAGTTGTGATCACTTGCTGCTGTGCGCCACACATTGAACGCGGTGGTCGTGCGTAAAAGTGGCTGTGAGACAAAGATGTAATCGATCGTTGAGGCCGAGTTTTCTCGCTCCCAGGTGGGTATTCTATTTGTCTGTGTGAATGCGTCATTCAGGTTGTGAAGCCCACGTGATTGCGTGAAATCGAGCCATGCGTTGCCTCGTTGTTCACCGAGGATTTTGAGTTTTTAGTTCGGCCTTCATTCTGTGTATTGCACACTGCATTGAGGTCACTGCATAAGAGTACAGAGGTCACCAGATGCGTGGTCATGGCTGCGTCTCATTCACATAGAGATGAATTTGCCTTCTGTAGTTGCCGCTGGGTTCCAATATGTGTTGACGATTGCTGTTGTGTTAAGAGATTCCTTGTTTTTCCAAGTTAGTATACCTGCCAGAATTGACAGGTTAGCGGTTAGTGTCTTTCTGATGGATATCCCGCATCCACTGCGGCAAGCAATCATTCATCCTGAGGTTGGGCGTCCTGCATATCCTTTGGCGGCGGGAGCTACGATGATTTGATATCCTTCTGTAGTTGGTGGCTGAAGCAGCCAGGTCTCCTGGAGACATATGATGTGCTCCTAGGTTTACCTCGCCCGGCACTGTCAGATGTGAATGACCTCCAGTGTTCCATGAACAGAAATGTATGTTGTGTGGGAGATCCTCTGCTTGTAATGTTGCCGCTGTCTTCTTGGTTAAATTCGCGGATTGCTACTTCTTTCACTGCATTGGGAGTGCTTTTGGTAGCCAGGCCCGAATTCCGTGTTTGTTGCCTTGGGTTAAATTTTGTTCTTGAGTTTGACTATTTTGTACTGATTGAGAGAAGGATCTTGATGTTACTCTCTTTGTGATTTTTGTCCGCTGATCTCTTTGTTCTTGACCACTATGAGGTGAATCGCTTTTTTTCGTTCTATTTCTTGCGGTTGATGGCTCTCTGTTATCTTTTTGTTCGTTTGCCATGTGAGCACACTCATCATGTTTGAGATGCTTTACTATTGTGTGCTCTGCACGGTGTCCTTTCGCAGACTCACTCTTTTTGCGCTTGTTTTTATCGCATGTGGGTTCTGAGTGTCGGCTACCCGCTTCTGTCCTTCTGGTTGTTTCTCTTTTTTCTCCTCGCTTCGTAACGTCTTCTAAATAGAAGCCATGTATGTAAATTTTGTGTTTACTTTTGTAGATCACTTTATGTACAGCTGCAGAGTCAATGTGGAGCAGAGCAACTGCTCCGAGGTGATCGTGCCAGGGTTCGACAATGGTCAGGTCTTCGAAGTTAATTGTCTTTAGGTTGATGCTTTGATGGAGAATTGATAGTACATATCTTCTATTGAGGATGAGCTCTTCGTTATTACTTGGTCTTTGTGCCATTCTAAGTGTCCATCTGAATGCTTTACTTTTCCGTGTTGACTGATCATTTCCCATTACTCTTGATCTGAAATGAATTTTCAGGCCCGTTCTCAATTGAGGTTCTCTGGACCGTCTTTCGTTGACTGATCTTTTCCTACGTTCAGATTCGTGATTGCTTTTCCTTCCTCTTGAGCTTTGTCTTTCGCCCTTTGGAATGTACTGTTTTACATTCGTGTCTTGCTTTTGATTAGTGGCTTTTGCTAGAGGCGTCTATACTTTGTTTGTCCTACTTTGAAAGGTTTGTTCATTCTTCCGTTCTGATTCATTGTGTCTGTTCTTGTCACTTCTCGCTTTTCTTTCGTCTGTTCAATCGTACTGTTTTGCTTTTGTCTCTCGTTGTTCATTGTTGTTTTGTGGCTGCGTCTTTCTGGTTTCGTACTGATTCATTTTGTTGAGAAGCCTATTGCGTTTGTCCTCCAATGTTTCAAAGTCTCTTTCTTTAGGGGCTTTCTTTGTCTTTTCATTCGGAATTGGCGATGCCTCGTCGTCTGGATACACGTTGACATTCATTAATGAGTTATCTAGCCCCGAATCCGCTGGTGATTTCGGCAAGGTCGAGGCGGATTCATTATAGCTTTTATCTTTTGCAGTCCCTGTTTGTCTTAATTCCAATGGGCATGCCTTGTCACTTAATGAGTGCATTTGCTCACTTGCTTTGGTTGTTATCTCTGTTTGTGGTGAGCTCTGTCTGTTGCATTTGTCTCTCAGAAGGATTGTGGTTTCAGGCAATGAGATGTAGGAATCACCTCTGACTGGATTTCTCTTTGGATTGGCTTTGTCGAATATTGAGTATGTTGTTTCTGGGAGTCATGGCTTGCATAGTTTGTTGATCTTTGATTGTGTCATTAAGTGCCTTGTAAAGTTTGCAGAAAGGGGCGAGAGCGATTGTGATTGCAGACATTATGCTTAACATGTCGGGCTTCTTTGTGCATGTTTCTTGTGTTACACCTGGCGTTGACAGAGAGGGGCCCCTTTCTAGGTTATGTGCGTGTTCACTTGACCTCCTTCTCTGCGTTTGTAAAAGAGTGGAAACACTTGTTCTTTTAAAGGGTGAGCAGTTGGTGGCAAGGTCCATTGAATGTCGCCTTTAATCTTGGAGCTTGCTTTGTTCCGCAACCGGTGGTTCTCTATGTCTTTGGTCTAAACTGCGAAGATTCTTCCTTGTCGGTTGTGTGGTTTCTGCTAAGATGATTTGCGGTGACTCACTGCAATCTTCGCTTTCGGGGCGTAGTTCTAGGCCTGTTTGCTTATCTGGCAGTGTGGTGGATTTAGGTGCCCTGGGAGGGGTTGATGCGTCCCGACTGGATTCTGCTTGTTGGTCATTTTGTTTGACTTCAGAGTTCTGGGTGGGCTCATTTATGTCTTGTTGCGATTGATTTGTTGTCTCTTTTGATTTTGCAATTACGGTGCCCACCCCACTTTGTTCAGGTGTGCATACTGCTTTCTGAATTGAGGGACTGGATATTGGGGTTCTCTTTTCTGGCTCGATGTTGCGATGAGCTGGTGAGTTTTGTCCTGACTGTGTTTCTGCCAGTCTCTGCTGTCCTGTCAGGTTGCCCTGGCTCTGTAACTCTAGTGCTTCCACTGAATCAATCATTGTATTTGCTGTGTTGTCCAGTTTACGTTGTTTTTCGCACGAAAGGTTTTCTCTTACAGCAGCCAGCATTTCAGCATTGGACAGTTCAGTGTATTTTTTTGTCTTTGTGAATATTTGTGTCTCAAAGAAGTCCGTTAGTATTCGCATTGTGTTTTTTTTTTTTTTTTTTACAACAGCCATGATAGTGTTGGTGTTAGAACCACCTTTGTTGGCTTGATGGAGGGTCTTTTTGTACGCACTGTTTTTACCTCGCATTTGTTCTTTTTTCTGAGTTTTCTTTTTGTTGTTGTATGTTTTTACTTAGCACTATCCTCTCTGGATCTCTACTTGCAGTTTTTTTCTATGGATAATCGCGCTGATGATTGGACAAAGTGGTTCAAGTTGCGCATTTGGTTTGTAGTCTGTGTTGTGCATTGAGCGTCTGCGCTGTTGTTAACAGCGTGCACTTGTGCCTTTGTGATCAAAGCTGCGGCCTGCTTATCTGGCTGTGTGAGCCGGAGGTCACTGCGGCGGTCCCCTACTGCGGCCGCCATGGGATCCCCTGTTATTACCATACACTCACAGCTGTGTTCATGGTCTGTGCTCAGCTCATCGCCCCTGCTGGGGTCGAGATGCTGGAACTTCATTGAACTCGTCATTGCGCCCTCTCTTGGGCTTGTGGTTGAGGGTGCAGCAAGTGATTGCTCGCTGTCTAGTGACGGCGACAGGGGTCCCACGTCACATGTCATCTGCGCCTCGCCATCTTCCGGTAAACAGTTATTCTTAGTTGTTGACATGATAGAAGGAGGGGGGCTTGGGGAGATAAGCACTCTGCTCGACTGGTTAGAGCATTCTATGGGATTGGAGTTGAGTTGAGAACCTTGTGTTTCTTCTTTGTCGTGTGTTCGTGGACCCTGTGTCAATCCTCCTCCGATTTTATTACGTGAGCTGCGGAGGCAACATCCGTCTTCTTCTTCGTGACTAAGACGGTTTGCCACAGTTCTTGCCGACTTTTGCTTTGTCGCCATTAACTCTGCGTCTGGAGAGCGAAGGCGAGGAGGATGTGTGGAATACAAAGCACGTCACGTCCTTCTTAGGAATGTGCTTTGTTGCAGTAGTTGTCACTCTACTTGTGCGTCTTATCGTATTATCGTATTTTTCATTGTTTGGTGATCACTGTTGTGATTCGGAGGGTTTATTCAAGTGATGTGCTTCCTGGTATCAACTTTCAGACCCTTGCCGGGCCGTGACAGACCGCTTGTCAGCGAATTCCCGAAGTATGTTGACAATTCAAAATTGAGTGAGCAAAGGAACTGACTGAGACCACGTGGGTCAAAGGATTATCTGCAGGGCCCACGCAGTTGTGGATGTGGTCACTTAGTTGTGTTCACGTGTCAGTACAGGAGGAAACCGAGTGGGTCAAAGGATTGCCTGCAGTCCCCACTCGGATAGGTCTATTTTGTTGGAAATGAATGTGGGAAGCTTTCTTCAAAGAGCTCGTAAAGGACTCTGAAGTTGAGCCGCGTGGGTCAAAGGACTAGCCCGCAGTCCCCACGAGGTTGCATATGCTTTTCTCTCAAGCCTAGAATGAGAGAAAGATAAAAGCCGAGCATGCACAGATGGGATCGCTCGCCCTGGGTGTACGCTTTGCAGAATGCTGCTTATACAGATCTGAAAGTAATGGATACAGTGACTGGGAAGTGGAGCGCGGGTGACAGGTGACGTTGATTTCGGAGCACGGGCAGCGTAGCCGGCAGTGACTTACCAGAGTTCCAAAGGCATGCTTAGTCGCTCGATGTTCATGTAGATGACAGCAGAGTCAGAGTGACGATGCTGCTATTCACCGCCTTCGAACGCCACCGAACACCGGCAAACACCACTTGCCCTCCACTTTCGCTCCACTTTCGCTGGGTGAAGTGTTGATATGGCTTCTTCCTGCTGCTGAAGCACCGCCTCCCGGCAGTTAAAGGAATAGTGTCATTATTTCGGATAGCAAGATCCCGACACCGGCAAACACCACTTGCCCTCCACTTTCGCTCCGCTTTCACTGGGGGAAGTGTTCATATGGCTTCTTCCTGCTGCTAAAGCACCGCCTCCCGGCAGTTAAAGGAATAGTGTCAGTATTACAGATAGCAAGATCCCAACACCGGCCAACACAACTTGCCCTCCACTTTCGCTCCGCTTTCGCTGGGGGAAGTGTTGATATGTCTTCTTCCTGCTGCTGAAGCACCGCCTCCCGGCAGTTAAAGGAATAGTGTCAGTATTACAGATAGCAAGATCTCAACACCGGCAAACACCACTTGCCCTCCACTATTTTTGATTTAAATCCTTGTTCCAGTACCACATTACCCCACCTCACCCTTCCTCATCCCAGCACCCAATTACCCAATCTCCCTGTTCCTCAGCCTAGTACCCCTTTACTCATCCTCATTCTTCCTCATTACATGACCCCATTACCCAGACCTCACTCTTCCTCATCTTTTTTTTAAATTAAAATGTTTTAGTTTATTTCTAAACTTTTCATTTCTATGCATTTAGTGAATTACATATTCTTATTAAACATATTAAAACAGGTTCAAATGACATGTATCCTATGGCTTTATGTCTTCTTTTATGATGGTTCTCCAAAATTGGATGATCGTATATAACAATTTCTTGTTATTGCCTAACAGGATCTGGTCCCATCGGTCTTTTGCCTCCAACTGAATCATGAATCTCAAATACATTTCACTGTGGGAATTTCTTTTATCCGTCAGTTCCTTGCATTCCATTATTACATGGAAAAGGGATTCAATATGTTCTGGATCCTTTCAAAACCTGCAAAATGCCTGTGCAGTCGATATTTGCTTAGTTTTGGCCAACCATTTGCACGTTGGCAGCAAGTTGAGGCATAGTCGCAGAAATAGATCACGTATGTCTTTATCTGGAAACAATTTCAGATAATTCGGAAGCTGCTGAACCGACCTGGTTTCTGAGACACAGTTAAGATTCATGCGATATTGAGTTTTAGCTTGCATTGTGTATATCCAATCATTTAGCATTATTCTTTTTTTCGCATGCTGCGGACGTTGAATCAACATTTCGATTGAAATGTCTGACTTCTCAAGTTGATGCTCCATTTTCTTTTTCCAGTTGTTCAATACATTTTTCCTAGTTGTCTGTGAATTTTTACAGAGGATCTTCATTGCTGGGACTTGATCATCGTTCTGAATTTTCTGATACATATCAAGATGTTTCCACATTACGATGGTTGCAGTGACTGGGTTGCGATCTCGTAGCGGATCCTTGCCACAGGGAACGTTGGTGGTAATGATAACACCTTGCGCCAGAATATGGCTTCTAGCTGTTGCCATATATCAGGGTCAAGGCTGATCATAGCTTCAGCTCCATAAGCTAAGATCGCTACCACTTTCTGTCGAAAAAAGGTTCACACTGGTTTCAGTGACTATTTTCCATATTTTCTATGGATGAAAGTGCATTGTCTGACCAGAGCATGTGCTTTGGATTTAAGGTGCATGCACCATTCTACCTCAGATTTGGATTGGTTGATCCATACACCCAAATATTTCACGGTGTTAACCTGCATACGTTTATTATGCTGTAAAAACCAAGCAAATTTCGAATTCATCCATTTCTTGGTTAACAGCATGATCTGCGTTTTCTGTGTATTGATCTTTAATTGATTCAAGGTCATGTAATTTTCCAGTTGCTTCAAACATATCTGCAGACCACGCTGTGTTTTATCGAAAACCACAATGTCATCTGCATACAACATCTGTGGCAATTCGGGTCGGAATATTCATATGCTCATCAAAGTCAGAGGTGAAAAGGTTGAAAAGTATCACCGCCAGAGGGCAGCCTTGTTTCAAACCATTCGATGTTATAATTGGTGCAGAAACAATACTGTCTGCTGTCATACGTATCTGGATACTGGTGTTACTGTATAATAGTTTGACTGGTTCCAAAATTTCTGAGGGACATCCCCAGGCTTTAAATTTACTCCAAAGTGCTTGTCTATTGATCATGTCAAAAGCAAGTTTTAAATCGATGAAAACGGTATATAACTGATTTTTTTCTTGGATGGCTTCTTGTTTTAAGAGGTTTAATAGGAACACATTGATATTGGTGCCAACCTTTTTTGACAAAGCCAGTTTGCCTTTTTGCTTGCCTATGGTTCTTTGCAGCACCAATTAGATAACTTTTGCAGTAGGTATGAAGCAAAAACTTTCCCAAGCGGGTCAAGCAGGACGATGGGACGATAATTATTCAGCTGTTTTCTGTCCCCCTGCTTGAAGATGGGTACAAGATATGCAGATTGGCATGTTCAAGGTATAGCATTTAGTTCTGAGATCAAATAAAACAGTTGCATGCATAATTTTGTCCAGTGTTGGGGGTTCTGTTTAATGAGCACATTGGATAGCCCATCAGGGCCTGGGCGCGAGACATATTTAACTTGGATATAACTGCAGAAATATCCTTTTGGCTATGCTCAAGAGTCCATTTATCCGGTTGCTTCCCCAGATCAACCTTCAAATTGGAGTTTCGTGCTTTATATAATTCTGTAAAATGGGCAATTCAGGAACATCTGAGATTGATCTTTCATTGATGTTGTTATGTTGATTTAGGATGTTCCATAGATTTCTGGTGTTTCTATCCCTCAAAGCTTCAAGCATTTTTTCCGCATCATATTGAGCTACCATAAATCTGTTGTTTTTGCTCCAATTTGTATACCTATGCTTCTCGTTCTTGATCAGCTTTTGCTTATTTTCCTCTTGGCTGTTGATAATGATTTTAATATTCCTGTGGATTTCTGCTTTCTTCTATTTTCACTGGGGGTTAAAACTATGAAGGTGTTGCAAGCGTGGTTTGCTCTTACGAATTGTTTTTTTTTATGAAATGGCTTTAGGAGCCATTCATAGTTTAGCTTAACCATTCCAGTCCGTTTAGTTACAAGGAAGGTTTCAGACAATGAGCTTATATGGTTGGTGTTTAAGCGCAATCTCGTTAGTCTTCCATCCAGTTCTACTTGTGGTAGACACAGTTTTGCTCTTGTTTGATATTTTGTTGACCAGGTTAGAAGTTGCATCCAGTGGTCACTATTGTTGGAATAGATGGCATCAGCTTTAGTAAGTCTTTCTTTAATCTCTTGAGAGGCATAGATATGATCAATGATTGCCGTGGAGGAGCCCCTCGAGCAGGTTGGCCTCATTTGCCCTTTGATGTTTAAGGATTTAGTTGTGAGTGTAATATGTCGGAAATCCATCTCTTTGATCCAACATTTTGCTCAGGGACAAGAGAGCTATCATCCAGTTTTTTCCCTTGGTGATCATAAAGATGTAAGTTTAGATCGCCACATATAATGAATTCTGTTTTTTGGAAGCAGCCTGTGGTGTCATCAATAGCCGTAAATACTGCATCTATAAAAACCTCATCATTTATCACCAGCAATATCCAATATAGGATCACAATAGTCAGCATCTTTTTCTTGGTTGTTAAGGCTCCTTCTGTTTCTGCTTCAAAGCTCACAGATTGATAACTCAAGGTGGTGATTTGGATCCAAGGGTTCACGTTGCTGTTATCAATGATTTCAAAATTTGCATCTACTCTTATCAGAGTGAGGAGTCCGGCCGCGGGGCGTCCTTTCTGTCCATGTAGCACTGGATTCATAAAGGTGAGGTAATTTTTGCATACCGGTTGCTGCGTCAGCCATGTCTCTTGTAGACAGATAATCTGGAAGTTATAAACATTTGATTTATTCTGATGGAAATGAGAATGGCCTCGCGAATTCCATGAGCACAGAGAGATCTCGTAACCTCTCTCCCCGGTTAGTTGTTAATGTTGAGAGGTACTTGCTTCAGCTAGTGGGGTTTCTATGTAATCCATGTCTCTCCATATGGGGTATTTGAAGGAATGCATGTTTAATTTTCTTTCGTGATGGTAATTACTACATTTTCTCTCTTCTTCTTTATGAGATAGCTCTAGAGTAGTGTTTTCGTCACCTCTTGTTACTTGCTTTGGGTCAGGGTCCTGTTCTTGTTTCCATCTCCTACTGGACTGTGTTTCATTTGAACATATAGAGTTCAGCTGCAGTATAGCACGCAGCAAGCGTATTATGCTGGCTCTGTTTAATATCAGACTTTCGTTATCTTCAGATATTCATTGTATCTGTACTCTATTCTCCACTTGTGTCTTCCTACGGTCGATGAATTTGGGCAGTGTCAGTTGTGTTCCCTTTACTTTCGTTCTTGGATTTGGTTGGTTTGGGCTATTAACCGAGATGGTCTCCATAGTTGAATTTGCACTGTTGGAGGTTAGATTGATTATTTCTTATCGATTTCCATAGGTGCTTTCTAGGTTATCATTAGACACATCTTTGCATGAGTAGTCCAAAATGGAGTCTTGAAAATCGTCAACTGTTATATGTTCACAGGACATATGGTTCTTCACCACCTCTCCTGGATCATCCTCGTCATACTGGTTGATGACTATCAAAGAGCTCATATTTGGATCATTTCTACTCGTCGGCTACTGGGATGTCTCATTGTCTTTTACCTGTTGGACTGGAGCCTTCTGCGTAGTTGAGTCTATTTTTGGTACCATATGGACCGGTTCCATGATTTCCATTGAGCTCTGGGGCATATTGTGTGTTGTTTCCAGTACATTATTTGTCTTATTTTGTTGTTTTTTGGAATCCTTCATTGGTAGTGTCAAGTGTTTTAGTAAGGCACTTGAGCCTTTCTGATTCTTTTTTGATTTGTTCTTGACCTCTTGTTTCTGCTTCGTCTTTTTTTTCTGCCCTGATTTGGGCACAAAAATATCATCAATTTCTTTCAATTTCTCTCTATGGTCCGCTATTTGCGATAGATCCAAAGTTGGCTGCAAGGCTTCATTTACTTTGCCTGAATGAATCTAGCTTTCCACTTCTTTTGGCGGTTGAATAGTGATGGTATGGGTTGATGGTATTTGCCCCACGTTTCCATTTCTATTAGGTTTCTCATAATTAGAGTTGTACTTCATGTGATTTGTGTTAAGAGGTGTTGGGACATCAATTGGGTGAGTGGTGAGATACTCATTGAGTTGACCAATATTTCTTTTTATCAGCGCTAATTCTTCAGTTATGGTGTTTGGATTCAACATGGTTAATAGAATCGTATTCAATTCAGTTTTGTCAGTTCGATCATTTCTCATAAGGTCAAAAAATCTATTCTGCCAACGTAGGCTCGCATCTGCTTCGATGTTCATCCGTTCTTGTGTTTTATTTATAAATGCTTCCATGTAGATCTGTTTTGAATGAATTAGGGACAGTAAAGTAGCTTGGTCTTTCAATGCTTCTACATTTGTTTCGTAAAGCTTCCAGAGTGGAATCAGAGCTTGAAATGTAGTTGTGACCAGCATATTTTGGAGGTCCAACATTGTGGACGGAATTGGGTTCTGTTGTTTTCTTTTTTTAAATCAATTTTATTGAGTTTTCATATGAACAAATGACACATCGAAATTAAACAACTGTAGGCGTGAGCCTGAAAAAACACACAAAATGAAGTCATAGATCTCTGTCGTTTTACCCCCTCCCAACCCCTCCCCCCCTCTTATCACAGTATGTGGATTCAGCTGGTCCGCCAAAGAACGTCTCCAGGCAGCTCCCACCGGGCTCATGTAAGTCGGTGGTAGGCCGACTATCTGGGGTTAGTCATCAGATGTTCTGGGCTCGGATGGGTTTTGTGGGGCTGGGTCGCCCCTCTATGGGGGCATCAGGTTTCGTCCCCTTCATTGCCAAACGCCTTCATAAACTGTAGCCACTCAGATTCTGTGCGTGAGCTTGAGCCCTGGATTGCTTCTGTTAGCTTTTCCATGTAGTAGATGTCCTTGGCCACTGCCACCCATTCTCTCTTACTGGGGAGGGCAGCTCTTTTCCAGGTTCTGGCTCGCGTGGCTCTGGCCGCCAATAGCAGGGAGTGTGTCAGGTCTGAAAGCTTTTCCCAATGTTCATCTTTTTGTTGTAATCCAAATATTAGTAACATGGGATCTAGTGGGTAGGGCCCCTCAACTGCCTCCCTCAGCCAGCTGAGGACCTCCGTCCAGAATGCTTGGACCCTATCGCATGTCCACCACATGTGCCAGTAGTTGGCTCTTTCTCCACAACCGTGCCAACACTTGGGGACCACATCGGGGAACATCTTGGAGTTTTTAACTGGATCATACTGCCACCTATGAAGAAGTTTAACGGCATGTGTCTTATACTGGCAGGAGATTGAGGTCTTGTATGCCTAATTGCAGAGGCGCCCCCAGAGTTTGTCTCCAAGTCTAATATTTAGATCCCCCTCCCATCTCCTCCTGAGGCCCCTGGTCGATCCTTCTCTGGTAGACAATAAAGCTCCGTAAAGGAGAGATATGAGTCCCTTCATTTCCACGTGGGTGTCCAAGATTCTTTCAACTGGGGTGAGCTTTCGTTGCACACATGGTTTTAGTTTGGGTTTCATTAGGACGCCTTTAAATTGTAGATATAGGAGGGGGGAGAGAGTACCAATCCCCAGGGCCTCTTCCAGTTCTTGGATACCTATGAATGTCTCCTCCTTTACAAGTTGGCCGACCCTGCTTAGTCCGGCATCGAACCAGGGTTGATAGTGTTTGTGTACCAGTATCATCTCCAGTACTTGCGTGGACCAAATGTGGCTCAAGGGGGAGGGCCATGTTATTATTTTATCGCTGTTGCCCTTACCTGCCAATGCTTTCCACATAGTGCCTAAAATTGGATGGGCCTTAATTCTGTGAGGGAGCTTTTTCAGAGGGACCCATAGCCATTCTCCCACCGTGACCGGACTCAGATGGGAGTTCTCTAGATATATCCATTGTTTGTCGGGGTCTTCCCCGAGATGGGGGGCCAACGCTCTAAGCTGGGCCGCTCTATGGTAGGCTTGAAGGTCTGGGAGGGAAAGTCCCCCTCTGTCTTTAGGAAGCGTGAGGGTTTCGTATCCCACTATGGGTTTTTGGCCTTGCCATATGAATTTCAGCATACGCCGTTTAGCTTCTATGAAGTAAGCATCACGGGCTTTGAGCGGGAGCATTTGAAAGACGTAAAGTACCCTGGGAAGAAGGTTCATTTTTATAGTGTTTATTGGTCCCATCCAGGATATTTGACCTTTTCCCCATCTCTCCATGTCTTTGAATATTTTATCAAACAGGGGAGGGTAATTGGCTTGATTCAAGTCTTTGTCGGGTCTGACAATGTTAATTCCCAGGTATGTTATCCCCTTGGTGCAAATTTGTAGTCCCAGAGGGTCCAGTTCCTCCAGGTCCCTGTCCGAGTCCGAGGCAAACGGGAAGATCATTGATTTAGCTATGTTGATCTTGAACCCTGAGAAACCCCTAAACCGTTCAATCACCTGTATGGCGGCGGGGACCGACCTAGCGGGGTCTCTCAAGTGTAGCAAGATATCATCGGCGTAAAGACCCAGCTTGAAGGTGCAGTCGCCTACATCAATGCTTCGTATACTAGCCGATCCTCTAATATATTCTGCTAGTACTTCCATAGTCATAGCGAACAGAAGCGGGGAAAGGGGGCAGCCCTGCCTGGTCCCCCTCTGGAGATTGAAGATGCGGGATAGGCGCCCATTCACTGTAACTCTGGCTGATGGGGTCACATACAGGGCCCCAATCGCAAGGCGGATTCCCTCTCCCAGTCCCAGTTTTTGGAGCACGCTATGTAGGAAACCCCAATCAATCCGGTCAAATGCCTTTTCGGCGTCAATGGACACCAGGACCAGGTTACTCCCCCTTGGCACTGCCTCCCTCATGAGATGTAAGGTCTTCCTAAGGGTGTCCGCCCCCTGTCTTCCTTTTATGAAACCCACTTGATCTGAGTGGATAAGCCTGGGCATATGATCCTCGAGCCGGGTAGCAAGGATTCTAGTGAACAATTTGGCATCCACATTCAAAAGAGAGATCGGTCTATAAGAGTGGCAGTCCGCCGGGTCCTTCCCCTCCTTTGGAATCACTGTAATGTGGGCTTTACCAAAAGACGGGGGAGCTTTCCCAGTTGTCATTATGTTGGAAAAGAGGCCTGCCAGGAAGCCCGCCAGGTGGCCCGCGAAGGCCTTTTAGAAGCCTGCGGTGAACCCGCCCGCCCCCGGGGCTCTACCCAGCTTCAGTCCCGCAATTGCCCTGAGTACCTCTTTCTCTGTTATCGGGGTGTCTGGAGTGGTCGCCACCGTGGGGCTAAGGGTGGGGAGAGTGACCCCACCGAGGTATGTACCCAACTCCTCCTGATCCATGTTCCCTTCCCTTGTGTACAGGGTCTCATAGAAACCTGCAAAATTTTCGGCTATGCCTTCCGGGTCCGATCTCTCTCCTCCCACACTACTTGTTATCTTGGTCACCCATCTATCTGCTTTCTGGCCCCGGAGTTTGGCTGCCAGCATGGCGTCGGCCTTGTCACCTTTCTCATAGTATCTTAGGCAGAGATGTTGTAAGCCAGCCACCACTTTGCCCATTTCCAGTTCCCTCAGTTCCTGTCTCTTCCCTCTTGCATTATCCAGGTCTCTTTCCTTCTCCTCCTACCCCCTTCCCTCCGAATGCTCTAGTTGGAGTATTTCTGACCTCAGTTTATGTGCGAAGAGGGTCCTGAGTCTTTTTTTGGAAGCCCCCTCTCTAATCAGTCTCCCCCTCCAAGTGGCCTTTGCTGCTTCCCAAACCATCTGACGGCTAACTTCCCCCGTATCATTAAATTCAAAGAATTCACTGATCACTGTTATCATTTCCTCCTTGAAAACTACGTCTCTGAGGAGGAAGGCATTGCATTTCCATAAGGAGTCTCTGGGTTTCGGGCCTGCCATGCTGATGTCCGACCAGACCATGTCATGGTCCGACCAGCTGGACGGCCTTATCTCACAGGCCTCTATTCTACTCATATGCTGATGCCCCGCAAATAGGTAGTCAATTCTGGTTCTCGTACCATGGGCCGCGGAGAAGAAAGTGTATCTCCTCCTAGTAGGATGTAATTCCCTCCAAATATCTACCAGCCCATAACTCAACATCAGGTCTCTGAAGCCACCCTGGGGTCCTCTTCCATGACTGTCTCGGGGGGCGTTTTCACCGCTATGGTCTCGTTCCCAATCCGCCCACATATTGAAGTCTCCCCCCATGAGTAGGAGTCCCTCCGCCTTTGCTATCACTTCTCCCAGTGCTTCTCTGAGGAATTCACTCTGGCCTACATTGGGGCAGTATATTGCTACCAGGGAAATCCTTGAATCACCTAGGTTACCCGACACAACCATGGCTCTCCCGTCTTCTCTTTCCCACCGTGACACTTCCGTGAGCTTTTGGTCTCTATGCAGAATGATACCCGTACCCCCTTTTTTAGAGTGGCCAGATGCCCAAATGGTCTGACCCACGTGTGCTCCCGGGATGGCCCTCTCCTGCCCTTTTAACGTCCTAGTTTCTTGCACCATAATGACATCTAATCTTGCGTTTTTCATTTCACTCCCCAGCAGGGAGCACTTCACTGGTGAATTTAGCCCCTTGACATTAAGTTAACCCAGCCTAAGGGTCTCGACCCGGCCCCTCATTTCACTGTCTAACATCAGGACGTTTCCTCATTGTCTGCTCCCATCCGACGTCGTGGGAGCTGTACTTATTCCATTTGTGACAAGAACCATGCTGAATCCGTAAGTGTGAAAATCGAGTGTTCCTGTCTCTCCCCTCCCCCGCAAACTCAGGACGCCTGCCAACGGGCAAGCCATCAGGGTGAAAGTGTGTCCATCCACCACAGTTCTCCTGCTTAACTCTGTGTCCCCGGCCGGCGGTGTAGAACTGTTACCTTATCCACATTTGTTGGGGCGCAATCATGTTCTTAATCCTCTGCTTTGTTCCTCGTTGGGGTATTCGGTTTCCTGAATTTTCTTCTACCCATCGCTTTCTTCTTCGTGGACCAGGGGCCCTCTGGTTCTCTACTGTTCTTTGCTGATGCTTGTATTTCCGCTTCATTGTCTTCTGTCTGAGTGTCCCCCTTTAACACTTGCAACACTTGTGAGGCCTCCTTACCGTTAATTACTCTGTAGTCCGCTCCGGCCCTCTCAAAGGAAAGAGCGAAGGGGAACGACCATCTGTACCTTATGTCCTGACTTGTCAGCCATTGTGTGAGCGGGCGACAGTCTCGTCTACGGGTGAGCGTGGATTTTAATAGTGTCCCATTTGAAGAGGAAGTTGCCCAGCTTCTTAGCTTTCTCCAAGACCTCCAGCTTTTCTCTGTAGCGGAGAAAGCTCACCACAATCGATCTCGGGCCTCCCCCTCTGGCACCACCACCTCGATGCGCTCTTTCTAGCTGGACTTCCTTTCCCCGTTCCAATGCAAAGAGTTGATTTATTAGGCCCTGGACCTTCCGCCCCACCTCCGCTGCTGTCTCTCCTTTTTGCTGGGTCACTCCTATGATGCGTAGGTTGTTACGGTGTTCCCTGTTTTCAAGATCATCCATCTTCAGGATCATGTCCTCTTCTCTCACTTCCAGGTCCGCCAGCCTTGCCTCATATTTCATGTCCAGTAGATCCATTTGGAGATGATTGTTTTCCATGCCCTCCATTTTATCTTCAAGGGTCTCAACTCTCCCCCTTAGATCTACCACAGAGGCCTGGATGTCTGTACGGATAGCCTTGATCTCATGGAGGATGTCTTTGAGATCTTCTCTGGTAAGTGCTGTGGCGGGGGGGCGTCCTCTGCCAACATGGCAGGTCTGGGGTTGCCGCTCTGAGTTGAGGGTGTCCAACGGAAACGTTGAAGCGAGCGGATTGAATTATAGGGCGGGGTTTGCTCCAGGGTGGCTCCCTCTGTGTCCCTCAGGACGGTGTCTCTGGTGAGGATCCCTTTGTGGGATTCTGTGGGTCCCCTTCATGTTGGGCCCACCTCTTCGCCCTGGGGGTGCCCCTCTCTGGTGTGGTGCTCTCTGGCGGCCCCGCAATGTTTTGCCGGTGGTGGTGTCACGGGCCGGAGGTTATATCCCCTGTCCTTTTTAACACGAGTGAATTTGCTCCCGCCCCTACACAGGACTGGAGCGGGTCTGCGTAGTGTCACCAGGCGGCTGGGGCCGGGGGGCTCCAGTACGGTGCTTTCCCATTGCACCGCGGCGTTATGCAAGTGGTGACTTCATGGGTAGGGGGGTATCCCCTGCTCCTTTCACGGGACGGGTCCGCGATATGGCGCTAGATGGATGTGGCCGGCGGGGGGGGGGTTTCTTCTCCACGCCCCCGTCAGCCCGGTTCCCTCCTCACCTCTCGCCGTTTCCGGCGTGTGTCTCTGGGCCCAGGCTCAACCCGCGTAGGATCCAGAAGGAGGGGGGGCGCGCTGGTCCTGCCCGGGAGTCGACGGGCGTCTGGTGTGCCCTCCTCACCTCAGTTGGCCCGATGTTCCTCTCTTTGCTGCAGCCCCCCGGACAGCCACCGTCTCCTCCACTGTACCGTATTGCTGCAGTATTGTGCTCCAGTGCTTTTGCCAACACAGGATCCCTTCACGAGTGGTCGCGTCCTTCGGGGGAGCTTTTCTCGGCATCAGGCCTACGCATTCACCTCCGGTGTGCAGCCGGGGGTCCCGCTCCTTCCTGTCTTCTCCGGCCTCTCCTCCGGGGCCCGCGACCCTGGGGTGCGAGTCGCTGCCCGGATCCGGAACGCGTGGTGCTCTGGGGGGGGCGCACGCCCCACGCCACTCTCTCAGGCGCTCGGGTGATTTGGGGTGATTTTGCGGGATGGGGTCTCTGCACCGGTGTGGCGCTTCGGGCGGGCCGCTCAGGGGCCGACCTCTCTCGGCTTTAGCTCCAAATCCTGGCCGGGGATTCTCTCAGCCTGCTAGGCCCTGTGGTGGTGGCGGAGCTCGAGCCTCAGAGGTCCGTCATGCTCCGCGCCGCCTGGTGGTCTCCCGTTCTGTTGGTTTTCACTTACCGGCGTACATTGACATTTTTCAGTTGGCTTTTCCATGTGTGGAGTAGTTTCCAAGTCCAAATTTTCAGGGATCTCGTTCTTTATTGGCATTATTCGACTCCCATTGTGCGTTCAGGTCGGCTATTGGTCCCATGGTTGGCATACAGGATTAGTAATCAATGGCTTTGATGTTGTCTGTTGACTTTTTATGTCCTTTTTCTAGTTTCCAAAAACACCTCTTTTTTCTTCTCGTGATTCGACATAAGTAACTCGATTTCCATTATGTCGAGTGAAAGTCATGCTGCACGCGCACTTGGCGTGTGAAAAGCAGAGAGCCTTACATCATCAGATTTTATTCTTTGCTCTTACTTCATTTGCCATTGTTGTTTTGCCAGCAGAGCTTTCTTTTTTGGGACATTTCCCATTTGACTGGCGGGAGGATGTAGCTCAAATCAAGATCGTATGGGTGAGGCTCTGCAATAGGGTTGCTCCCTAAAACACTGCTGTTGGCAACAAGTTTACTTTGTATGCTTGTAAAAGGTTTTGAAGATGTAGGTTCATTGTTGCCATTCTTTCGAGTGTCTAAGATCTTCGTCTTTGGCAGTGGAATGTCAATGAAAATATTCATTTCCTTTTCAATTTGTACTTCATTTGTTCTCTTGTTATCTACATCTTCTTCTTTTAAGGGTAGACACCCACATGGTTTAACCACTGTGCTTTTTTCCGTTTCTGATTTCTCATTCTGTTGTGAAGCATTGTCTTCTGTTGTTTTCGGATCAGCCTTGTTTATATTCAAAACATTCAAAAAATGCAAACCGACGTTCATTTCAGAAGGAACTGTCGTATCTCGCATTTCTGCATTAGCCGTTCTCTTAAGGGGGGGCACTCTAACGTATGTTCATCCCTCGCCAGATCCATCAGTACAGCTAGTACCGCTTCATCCCCCTCAGTTAATGACTCTACATTGCTCAGTCCCGATGTAGCATGTTTCTGGGATGTCTCTCGGGTGCCGGCTAAAACAGCATTCAGATCTATCTCGATATCAGGGTTGTCAGTGAGGGATAGAAAGATGTCGGTGACTGAAAGCGTTTTGAGTCTTTGTCGTGTAAGTGGGCCATTTGTGAATGGCATTATAGTGCTCACCATAATTCTCACTAAAGTTGTAGTGTCTCACAGATTAAGTATGCTAAATAGTCACGTGAGATTAGGTAAACGTGCAAAGGAGTCAAGGGTCACGTCGCCTCGCACACCTTGTCTACCACGCTCAATAAACACAACGTAAGACACGACTTCTGCAGCCACAATATGCACAATATTCAGTATGAAGATTGATAGGTTCTTGTATGTTCAATACAGTACAAAGAAGACTCGATGTACGAGTCGATTCAACTCACCTCGCCGCTCGCATCCATGGAGCAGAGTGGAGAAGACTGGACTCTCGTTGGGACTCCGCGCGGAGCTCCGTCCCCGGAGTCAGATTATATAGGAAGGGCTGTTTGTTAAAGGAACAGCGCTCCAGTAATGTTTTCCAGCGAAATCACAGCTAGGGGTGTCAAAGTGAAGCACAACGTCGCTGCAGCTCCTCACAGGGGAAAAAAACGATGGAGACTGGAGAAGACTGGATTCTCCTCAGGACTCCGCACCTTCCTCATCTCAGTAGCCAATTACCACAGCCTCACTCTTTCTCATCCAGTACCCCATCAATAATCCATTGCATAACCCCCATTCCATTCTTCCTCGTCTCCCTCATTCTTTCTCATCCTGGGCTACCCAGGCAGGAGGCGCCCAGGAAACTTAGAAAGAAAACCACAGCATTTATAAATGCAACAACATTGTATTTATAAATGCTGGTACTTTCGCTTTGAGTCTCCTGTGCTCCCTCGTCTCGGGAGAGCCTGGGAGACTCAAAGCGAAAGCTGCTGCAGTCATAAATATGACGTGGTTGTATTTATAATTGCTGTGGTTTTATTTTGAAGTTCCCCGAGCTCCCCTGAGCCATGAGAAAACCATGGCAATCATAAATACAATGCATTTGTATTTATAAATGCCGTTGTTATCTTTTTAAGTTTCCCGGGCACCCCCGGTCCGGAGGAGCCCCGGGAAACGTAAAACGAAAACCACAGCATTTATAAATACAACTAAGTTGTATTTATAAATGCTGGTACATTCGTTTTGAGTCTCCCGGGCTGCTCACGGCTCGGGGAAGCCCAGGAGACTCAAAGTGAAAGCCGCTGCAGTGATAAATACAACACAGTTCTATTTATAATTGCCTTGGTTTGCTTTTGAAGTTTCCCAAGCTCCGCCAAACAGGGGGAGTTCGGGAAACTTAGAAAGAACCCCACCGCAATCGAAAATACAAGACGGTTGTATTTATAATTGCCCTGGTGTTCATAAAAAAGAAAATTAAACACTTAACGCTGCAGCCTTCCAACCAGCCTTCCTGCCAGCCTGCATTCTCTGCTCTCCGGAACTAATGAAGCAAAAACGGCTGTAATAGAAGGTACCAGCAGGTTCATTTGTGCCGCGAGGGCAGAGATTAACACAAGCGCAGGAGGCTCATCCATTTCACAAAATGGATGCCTCCCAGTGCTTGAAATTAAAGGGGTTAAACCATTATTTGTGCTAAATTTAACATTGGAACTTTCTTTAAAAAGGTGTTTAATATATGTTTTTTATTACTTCCCATTTTGTAAGTCAATAACATTTTTGAGTGCACTATCCCTTTAAACTCTGCAGGCTGCAATGCAGAAACATACTTTTAAACAAGATTGAACTTTCAAAATGGAGGGGGAGCATGCAGATGTAAAGAACACTCACCCCAAGCACATGCAAATGAAAATGTCTCCTCTGTGCAGGGTGTAGTGAGCTAAAATGTGATTGAAGAAAATCCTGAGTGGAAGCAATTCAATAGAACAAGGGATTTGACCCGTGGGTGTTATAAGTAGGGGGCTCCCACACTCTTACATTTATTTCAAGACATTTGAGAAACATTCCATAGCTAGACATTTAATGTATGCCACTGAAGGTCAAATACACACTTTCTGTATATCAAGCCTTTAAAAATGAAATTTGTGGTTCAGAAAACAATGTTTCTTAGTCAAGTTGAAAAATCACAAGTTTTAGTCCACAACTGATCATCTGCCTCTGACCTAATAACTTATTACATCCCCAAGCATGTAACTATAGTTCCTGAAGATCGACATTCATCTTACCAATGCCTTCCTTTTTACATTGTGTGGGGCCCCATTCTCATTAGAAGAACACACTGGTCACATCCTTTTTGTTTAATTGCAGTGCTTTTATAGAGTATTTTGTGGACTTTTTAACATGTCATTTCTTCTATGCAGACTACCATTGACATATGATGAAGCCGAAGTTACTACTTTTTGAATTGTTTAAGTCTGCAACTTAGTAGAAATGGTTCTCAAGCAAAATGTATCAATTTCAGAAAAGTGAGATTCAAAGCATATAACTTGTTTGATTAGAATATACTATATACTGTATACATTATTATTTTACGGTGCTTGAATCTGATGGTTAAAAAGTGACATTCATTTAAGTGTGAGGAGGTGCATGTACAACTATGCAAAAATACATGGGCATCCCTCTACTTATGTTTTTAAGTGTTGTGAGAAACCTGAGGGTATTCTCACCCCCAAACTACCTGGATCCTCTTAATCCTGACCAACGGAATGCAATGCTCATTACCAACAAACCAACATAATAGATGTATTTGAATAAACCAGATACATGTTTAAATAGTTTTATGATTGTACAGTAACACTTAAATTGAGTTGGAACCACCAACCTTTCAATTAAAAACCAGGTGCGTTAACCAACTGTGCCACAGTGACTGCTTGAAAAATGCTTTCAAAGCTATGCCTGGTATATCAAGCGAAGCAAAACCCGATTTGTGTTTAGTATACTTAGAATAACAGCTAAATCTGCACATATTATAACCAGGTTAATTTGAGGAATCGAAACCACCCCCACATCCTTCTCACAACTATAATCCTAGCAGCCACTTCCCATTTGTAGTGCAGCTTTTATGTCAGTGGCCTGTCCCGGTTTTGTGTTTGGTAAATCTGGTCACCTTATCACAGCAGTTTGCAAGGAGAGGAAAAGGGCATACATTTTGAAACTGGGCTGCTGTCTCAAACTGTGTGGGCTGATGCGGGTATCCCACTTCTTCCCTAAATTGGGGAAATTCACATTTAGATTCAGTTGCAATGGCTATGACAAATCGCTTGGGTTTCAATGATTTTATGAAGCACTGAAATGTTTCTTCTCTCTGATAATGAGCATGCCATATGCCTCCCTTATAGATGAATAGTGTGTGACTGGCACTGAACGCAGAATTGTTGTAGATTAATGGCTTTTAGCAACAGATACCATCAGTACACAAGAGCCAGAGCTGCTGGCAAATGCAATGGTCGATACTCCTGTTTCAATTGGCGATTTAATGAGAGTGTATCTTCTATTTTGTGTCAATAACAAAGTTATAAAGATCAAGACTGTGGAAAACATAGGAATCATCAGTGATTGGCACGCGTTGAATTTACTGCAGGCTGCTGCATCTCTTTTATTGGAGACCAAAAGGAAGAGCATCCAAAAACAGAGCATTTGCAAACCATTCAGAAAATTTAATGTTTATCTAATTTACACTGAAATCCATCTTGGTAACAAAATACATTTAGGTGTGCACATCTAGAAAATGGTTGCATGAAGACAGACCACTCATAGATAGAACATCAACACAATAAGACTATCTTTTCTATACAAGAAAGGTGACCGGTCAAATCCACGAAATTACTGTCCGACCGCACTATTAGCCGCTCCGGGAAAGCTCTTTGCGAAATTGGCATTAGAGGAAATTAACATTTGGACGGAAACTAGTGGTAAGAGAGACCGACAACAAACAGAATTTGTCGCGGGTCTAGGTACTTTGCTAATCTTTTAACTCTTAATGCAATAAAGGCACAATGTCAAATGCATAAACAATCTGTTTATTTTGCGTTTGTAGATTTACATGCAACATTTGATCAGTATCCCGTGTTCTTCTAATGACGAAGCTCAAAAGAGACAGTTGTCCCCCAGTCCTACAAGACATCATTCATGCTTTTCATGCCAAAACATCGATCCGTATAAGATTAACATTGGAAGGTCTGCTATCAGCACACATTAAAACAGCATGTGCGTTAAAGCAAGGCTGACTATTAGCAGCCACAATCTTTAATTATTTTATACAAGATCTAAGTTCTGCTTTTTTGCACATACCATCCGATGCACCACTCCTTAATGGGAACAAAATTACTAATTTGAATTACGCTGATGATATAGTCCTTATTTCAAAATCTCCGATAGGTTTGCAGAACCTTCTAGATGCATTCAACTCATATTTACTTACTAATCAGTTGGTGGTTAATACCAATAAAACTCAGATTGTGGCATACTAAGCATCTAGAACGCTCAGAAACAGATATAAGTTGTCTATAAATCGAATGCCATTAGAAACTGTGAACACATATATCTACCTGGGAATGGTTTTCGAAGGCTCACTAATGCCATGTAGCCAAGTGGAGTGCATTCAAGTAAAGTTGTCCACAGCCATATCACAGGCAAAAATTATACTGCACCGGTACGGTAAATTCACGATAAAACCGGCAATTATATTTTGGATCATGAACGCAATTCCATCCATATTATATGGAGCTGAATCTCTTTTTAATTGTAAAACCTTAAACTTTGACAGATTTGAAGCAACATTTTGGAGGGCTGTTCTTGCATTACTGCAATGTGTACCTGGTGTTTGCCTGCGTTGTGAGCTGGGACTAATTTCCATGCATGCAATCTACTTATGGCAATGTTGCTCTTTGCTCCGTAAATGTCTGCTGGCAAACCAGCAACCTCACATGCTACAGGTAATTGCTGACTATATGTTAACATCTGACAAGAGTTTTGCGAAACAGTGGGTTGGCGTAAGCCTGGTTTCGTTTAGCAAATGCCAATGTTTCAATTCATATGTTAATGACAAATCCGGATAAGGCAAAAAAATACATATACCAATTAGATTGGGTCACAATGATAGATAAGTGTCAAAAGTACCGTCAAATTTGTACGTTTCGCTTTTGGCCAAAAGCGGTAAAAAACCCTGAAGCATACCTCTTAAAATCTCCATCAGTAGCCCTAAAATCTGGCCTTTTGAGAGTGCGATTTGACTTATGAACTACCTACCAAGTACAAGTGAGAAGAAATATGAGACCGAAAAGGTTGGAATTCTGTAGATTCTGTAGAGATCCCAATTCCATTGAATCATTAGAACGTTTGGTATGCCACTGTGTCGAGTTAACTGCTTTAAGATTAGTCCATTTTGCAAATGTAATTACCATCTTAGAAACAGTTGATCAAGATACTTGTTGGTCCTTTCTATTATGTTCTAATAAATATCTGGTACAAATAGCATTGATTAATTTTTCAATGTCCCTGAAATTAGAAAACACATTAACCGAAGGTTCTACACCAACCCAAGCTGAGATCTTGTAGAAATTGACTTAACCATCAGAAGTGGGTGAAAGTTGTCTGGATTTAATACCTAGAATGAAATTTTAATTGTATTTCTTATTTTATTTTATTTTGTTTTATATTTTTTAGCTACTTTGGTTATGTTGCGCAGAAACTCGAATGATTTGTAAATATACTGTATATATTTATGATTTTGTAATACGGATGAATTGTAATTGGCTGTCAATTGATATTTTGTATTTTGATTTATATTAAAATGTAAATTTTGTATATTGAAAAGCTGTTTTATAACAGCTAAAACAATTTTAAAAAAAAGACTATCTTTTATTGCGTCAACATATTTATATTTACAAATAGGAACCTGGATCACTCGAACCTTACCCAGCAAAGAACCCTGCGAAAAATTACAAAGGTGTTAAGAAAAAAGATGCATGGCGGGAGCCAAATTCTCAAAGTTCAGATTTTGCTTTTTACTCTCATGGGCATTCATTTTTTATCAGAATGATTTAACTCTTTGCTAGCTATCGTTTAGAAGTAAAAAAACATAGAGACTCACAGGATTTTACTGGTTTTTGGAATGGCTCAAGGAATGTAAGGTTACTCTGGGTGTCAGAGATCCAATCAAAAAATTGTTGTGGATAGCTCAGAGATGACAGACGGCTGTGGTGGTCACCCACCGCCAAGATCTTGTCGCAAATTGGTTAATATTTGTCTCAATATTTGTGTTTCTATTTTTATTTTGTATATTTTACTTTCTGTAGCTCATATCGAAAGAACCGGGAAGCGACTGCATATGGGCGCAAATATTAATGTTCAAAGACACGGGCAGAGATCATGAATCAGTGCTTAATTATTGGAAAAGAAAGGTTCTCCGTTTTCTCCTAAACCATGAGAGGGATTTAGCTTTGCAGATATAAGCTGGTAGTGAGTTCCAGACTTGTGGGCCAAAGTTGGAAAAGGATCTATCACAACAGTGAACACACTTAGAAGGGGGAATCATCAAGAGTTTGTGACTCGTGCACTGAAGGGTATGGTATGGTTGATAGGCTCAGATTTTCGATGAAATATAATGAGCTGCCAGATCATGGAGACACTTAAAAAACAAACAGAGAGCCTTAAAAATGACTATCTGCTGGACTGATGGCCAGTGCACACTTCTATGATACTTGGAAATGGCAGAAACTCTGGGTAGAGAGAACAAGAGACTAATGGCTGAGTTCTGGGCAACTTGAAGATGCTGTATTTAATTCCTAGGAATGCCTGTCAAAAGGGCATTACAATAGTCAATTTTGGAATTGACTAAGGCTCTTACAACACCAGAGCAATCTTCAGAGGAGAGCAAAGGTAGCAAAGGTTTTAGTAATATCGATAGTTAACAGAGTTAACAATCTTGTTAGGCAGAATTGCATGCAGTACTCTCTGGGACTACCACATACAATTAGGACTACAGGTGAAAGCAAAGCCAACCTTTGGTGTAAGTCTGTACTACACAGTTTTCTGGTAGCAAGCTGAGCAGCCAGGCTTATCTCAAGAGGGAATGTGAGCAGTACAAGAAGTTACACAGAGGTCTTACAATCACAGCGGTTCAAGTAGACACTTACACTCAAGGTTTCTTGGTAATCACTTATTAATTTATTACACAATCATTTAGAAAACATTCACTAGAAGGAGACAATTTAATATTATACACAAACAAACTTCAATAACAAACCATGGGGTTTCTGAACAAATTAGGCTCCCCTGAAATAGGAGCAAAATGTCATTGCAGTTACTTTTGATGGGAGTAAAAAGACACAAGTTAGCAGAATAGATCACAAATACTTTATTAGGCAGTGCAAATAGTTTTAGTTGACTAGAGGACTTGATTCAGTTCAATAGGCCTAGGCAAAAGTCAATGGACTGGTGTCTTGGTTAGGAAAGAGCAGTTCTTGAAGTAAATGGTAAAGTCTTTGCAAAAGTTCTCAGAAGTAGTTTGTACGAAAAAGAATCATTTGTCGAGTCACAAGCTGATTAGGCCTGCAAGTTGGGAAAGTTCCATGAACTTTCACTGCAAGAGATGCGTTCTCTCAATCGGGTTGGCACAGTACCTTAGTATGAAGCAAAAGATGCAGCTGAAGACATTGGTTCCTGGCAGTTCCTGCAGATCTCGCTGTTCCTGAAGCCTCAGTCAAGAGGGTTTAGAATGAAGACGTCGGGAAACTCCTGCACTGCACTGAATCATTGGAAAACGATGACAAAATGGAGTCACTTCAGTTTCAGTAGCTGTAATTTAAGCACACAAGCTGATGTCCTTCCCCCTGGTTAATCCTAACCAGCTTTGAAAATGGTATCCAGGTGGTTTACGAGTTGATTGGTCCCACCAACTCAAAGGAAGAAGTCGTCCTTGAAGGGGCTTCTCTGTCCAGATGAATTTGGCAATTCAGACCTGCAGCAGGGCTTCACCGGGCAAAACACCAGTCCATGAGATGCAGGGTGGTTGTCCTTGTCGGACAATCAGTGAGCCAATCACGCCAGAGTGCATTTGGGTCTCCTAGGACACTAAGCACAGGGAGTTTCGGGCACCTCCCTCACTTCCTGCCCACCCCAGACACTTAGACGCTAGAAGCGGTCTTCAGTACTGAAGCCCGCCAAAGTCATAGCAACAAAGGAACCAAACCTGGTTTGGCGCGCAGAGACAAACACTAGAAGGACTTTTCCAAAAAGAAAGGGTGAAAAAAAGAAGACCGGGCCCTGTTTAAACAAAGGGGCTTAAGGCACCATCTTGAAAAACATGGCTCCCGCGATTTTTAGCTACCGGTGTTCGCAGTAGGGAACATCATGGTAGTTCATTGTAAAACCACTTACACCAGCCATTTCGATAGAAAAGGGTAGCATTTGACTTCTACATGAGTTTCTAGACACAGGAGATACTAGGTAACCCCTCCAGCACTCTATAGGAAGATAGTGTGTGCTCGGTCTAGGAATTAAAAAAGACTAGTAAACTCAATTTACCCTTATATTCTCTGGGAAACAGTAGTTTATCCCAGAGAAGGTATTTAAACCTTTGGGAAGTCTAAACAGACATCCCTGTGTCACTGCACTGAGGATGCTCTGTAACACACATGAAAAGATGCCTATGGAGTTATCTTAAAACTCCATAATCAAAGAACACAAGTGTAAAAAATACATAAAAATATGTGAAAGAGTGGGAAAAAAGGCTCACAGCCTTTCTTGGGAAAAAAAAATCAAGTCCTAAAAACCAGCAAAGTTGTTGGGGGTCTCTAAGGTAAAGGGAATTAGCACATTTTTGAGAATTCTCCCTAACAAATCTCCCTAACTTGGAGATTGCAATTCAAGTTTGCCTGCCATATGTAGCCCAGACGTTTCACTTTAGATGTGAAACCTACAGAAACATCAAAAAGCGCTGGACCGGAGATTGTTGAGTACATATGGGTAAGTTGCCTGTTAGCTCCAAAGACAATAACCTCTATATTACTTTGGATACTTTAATGTCAAGGTTTGAAGATGGTTCATTGCTCAGGTATATAATCTAAGTATAGTAAGGGGGCTGCACAAAGAAAAAGTGATTAAATGACTGCTGGAACAAAGAAAACCGAATGACTCCCAAAAAGGAGGTTAGCTGGAAGAGGCTATGTCAGTCTCCTCCTCCTTACAAATGCAGCCATGAAGAGCCCGTCGCTGCTACACCACACTATATTTTGGGAAATAAAATACATTTCTTGGCCCATTATATTAAGGCAGAGGGTGTCAAGCAATCAACAATATTGCTTGAAGAGAAATCCAAATGAAATACATTGTAGAACTTTAATAAAACATGCCTTCACTCCAGATGCCACAGAGTACACACACCTTCAGAGTAATCTCAAGGGGAGACAAAAGGCAGGGAATACTGACAATGGCAATGTACCAAAGATCGTATGCGAAACTATTGTCTTATAAACTACATGTGCTCAAGAATAAAGAGAGATTCACACTTACACCCAGATTGTGAAATATAGAAGGTTTTAAAAGGTTGTACCAAAATGCATATGGGGCTAGTCATCAGAAGCTCCCTATAAATACAACGAAGCGAAGTAAGTTACTCACATTGCAATTGCTGTCATAGTTACTGTCTGAGTTAAGTACACATATAGGTGAAGCAGTGACAGGGTTTGTGAGCACACACCTTTGATATGATAAGATATTATATTTTATTTATATTTCTCTCATACACAAGTGTTTCAGAGCGCAACCAAGGAAGGGAGGGGAACAAGGGAGAAAACAAAAGCAACGATATTACTAGGCCCAGTGACATTAAGAACGTGCAAGTGCATGGAAAAGTGAAAAGTGTAAAATGCGTGGAAGGGGGAGGAGTGGAAAGTGCGGAACAGAGGGGAGAACAGAATAAATAATAAGTGCAATAAATAAATAAAGGCGGTGAAAAGAGGTAGTGCAGCCAGCAAGTGGCAAGTGTATGATTAGTCAGATATAGTATATCTGATAAGTGCAGAAGAAATAAATGGGGGACTGTATCGGTACAGATACAGATCCTAGTGCAAGGGGTGGCGTGGAGGCAGTGCAGGACGGAGGCAGGGTGAAACACATAAAAATGCATTTAAACTGTGCTTTTCTTGATATTATATAAAGTAACTGAAATACAATACTCACAAGAACAACAAACAACACCACATGGAATGTCAGCAATCTACACAATCCAGGAAGAAAAAATGGGGACTCTGCACTTCTGTAACAACTGGAGGAGAAACATTGAATAAAAACGACACTAGTAGGAGCAGTGGGAGTTGTGATAACAGGGCAAAACGGAACATATGGGCACCCATTCAGATATCTCAGATGCCGTGAAGGAAACAGAAAAGCGCATACCACCAAATAATCAACAGGGAACCAAGGGAAAAGAGCAGATAGATAAAAACAGTAACCCACCCCAATAATGAGCCAAGTAAACAGCAGAGATAAAGCAGCACGTCCACCCCATCTCCTCCCCCATCCGATGTAAAGAAGGGAACAGGGTAAACCAAGAACAAAACCCCAAAACTCCTCCCGAGAAGGGACATCTTGCAAATGAACCCAAACATTCTTTCTGTGTGGGCAGCCTCATGGAGCATGAGGTACACCCTCTCAATAAAACGGTACCAAAGAATCACAAATAAACACACATTTAAACCGTGCTTTTCAGGAACAGTGGACAAGTGGTGACTCAATTAAAGAGGATTCCTGGACAAAATGGATCAAAGAAGAAAGAAGCAAGTCCCTGAAATGCATTTAACATCGATGTTAAGTAGTTCAATAACAGTAGCAAAGTCTATGACCTAGTAACAAAGATTAAGGAACCAGTAAACTGGAGCAAGAATATAGCCACCACATGAATACCACCTTTATGGGCAATGCTGGACAAAAGTACACAGCAGCTTTGAAAGCTGACTAATGAGTATAGGTGTGATCAAATTCTAGCTCCTTCCAGCCACAGGTGATCTGTATCCTCCACACATTATTGGCATGCTAGGGTGGAAATAAAGCAGTGTGCAAGGGATTCTGGAAAACTGAGTCTTCAATTTAAAAAAGAAAAAGAATATGTACTGGTAGCCAAAACCCTGAAATACATCAGGTTTGAAGTGAATGCTTAAAAGAGATCATAAAGCTTCGAGATCACCACAGCCTTAAACCACATGGTTCAAAAGCTAGATGCAGCACTGGATACTGCCCGCAACACCCTCTGAAATGGTGGGATCAAGAGCAAAGGTAGCAAATCGTGACAAGTAACTTATAGATACCATCCTGCTTAGATTACCCAGGAAGGTAAACTGCTTAGTTACACCTGAGCAAGCTGGCATTGATCCAGAGGAAGACATTCAATAACATCTAGAAGGTTACATATCTTCTAGGTATAGTGTGGTGGTTCCCCCAAGGGAGCATCATTATGTTCCCACTAGATACCAAAAAGGCTTTTGAAAGGTTGGCCAGGTCAGTCCTTCATTGGGTGTAACTTGGTTGAATTATTGTTAAATCACACAAGGGTAATTTTTTCTGTACTGAAGTTGTAACAGCACAGCAACATCTATCTTGTGCTCTCCCAAGTCATCCAAATAAAAACCCCTCTCTAACCCTCCTTCCTTTTTTGATCCTCCTGAGTTCTTGGAGACCATGAAAAGGGCAGCGGGGCATACATCTTAGTAACATAACATACCCCAATATTTTAACAAGCATTTGCATTGCCAATCGTTTGGGTTGGTGTGGGCATTGGAAATATATTTGCTGGGCACAGCAGTAGTGGTATTAACTACCCATTGTTGGTAGTAGGCGCAAAATGGAACAAGTGCCTGGACATGTAATAGCAGTACGTAGCAAAAGCTAAAAATGTTGGCTTTGTCAATATTTGTTTTAATCAGGACTTCAGTGGCTTTGCCAATGCTTGCTGTTAACAGGACTTCAGTGAAGAACATGCAGAGTGCTTCTAAATCGAATATCTAAAGGGAGACCTAATAAGACAGCAGGTACCCGCCCCCCATGTTATTGCTCCATAGCTGTACTCAGACCCCAATGCAATAGTTTCAGCTAAAAGGTGTCACAAGCTACACCTGATTGACCAAATTAAAATCAGTCCTTGGTTGATTGTTGTATTCTCTTGAGTTGCAAAGATTCAGCACAGGATACATGAATGCATGTGTGTGAGAGACAAGGGTGTTGGGTGCCTAGTGTAGTAGGAGCTGACATTGAACGCAGCAGCTGGTTCTAGCGAGCTACACCCGTGTAACACCCCTAGACTCAGTGCTAGGGCAACAATCGCAGAGAATAACAGGCATCAGAATAGACAGATTTACACCAACCCAGAAATATCTGCATTGGCTCCATTAGCTAGATAGCTCTGACATTCAATTAGCCCACATCACCTTTACTAGCCCATTAGACGTCTTCTGAAAACAGTGTGATCATGGATTTTTATTATGGATTTTTATTAGAAAATTAAAAACAGAAATATTGCTCAAGTTTAACAGTTGTGTCTTCTAGCTAGTCAATATATGTGCTTGAATTTTTGAGGTCATTGGTAGTAGATCTCTATGTGCCTCTTCCATTTCATTTCAGTATATCAGATTACTAACCCTGCATTCTGTGATATATCATCAGATTATGGCTACTCTTCTCCTGCCCAACAAATAGGCAAGTCACACAATGAATGTACTGTACATGGTCGGGAACATGCTTCCGTTGCCCTAATAGACAGAGCCTGGGCAACAGGCTCATTGGTTAAACATATTAGGGCAAACCTCTTTATGACTTAAACTAGACATTCTGCTTTGCCACATACTGCCATGCCATTCTTTCACGGACATCCAGGACAACTATGAAGGGACATGGGATGTATTTTTTACACAAGCTCCTAAATGTGTAACATAGACATTGTACGTAATTGAGATGAAATAGTATATGTTTCTAATAAACAGACAGTGTGATGCCACTTTAAGCAACCCCCTTCCACCACCATTGGTTTCATTCCCAGATCATGTCTACATTTTCCCTTCTTTGTAGAGAGAGGTTATTCAGTCTGTACAGGTGTGCTCTCAGTTGCAATGATCCCATGGCATACATTTGAGCTGATACTTTAGGTGAGCTTGGGCAGCTTAAGAACCACCTGAAGATCGTCAAATCTTCCCTAGAACCTCTTCAGCCTGTACTAATGCCATCTATTGTATAACCAGAAACAAAACAGAAAACAATAGCATGCAGGAAGAAACTGCCAAACGTTGATGTTCCTATTCTAATACAACACATCACATTGCAGGACAAGTACATTCAGCTGTAGGTTCCCCCCAGCATGCTGAGAAGGAGATGGGTCAGGACTACAGAGTGCAACAATGAATGGAATCTACTAAAAACAAGTAGTTAGCTCAAGAATCTGAGGAATGTGCAGGGTCTCCCACTGATAACACATTCACAAAGGGGCAAGCCTTTTCCAGAGCTTCAATCACACCACATACCAAAAAGGTTTTGGTATCCAGCCAATTGGGCTGGCTGAATTGGGCTGGCTGTAAAAACCACCAAACTCACTGGCCCACCCACACAGGATGTAGACTGGAAAGACTGTGGACGCTAAACCAGTTTAAACAACAAACCGAGAGCGCAGAGATGAGTTTAGGGGGAGTTCTCTTCCGCATAACTGACAATTTTGGCCCACCTTGTGGTACAAACAGACAAAAGGGAGGGCCCAAAACTTAAGAAATACAGTAGTATGTCAATGGCTTCGACATTGGTGCTTTGGGCTACTAATGTGGTTGAAATGTCAACACCCTTGGTGGAGCCAAAACTAAATTACAGCTGCCCTTTTGCTGCTCTACAACACACCAGCAGGCTGATGAAATCACGCTAAGTTCGAAATAAGGTTCTAAAGAAGCATACAGCCATATGGGCTTCTAAGGGCAGCTTATGCGCAATGGGCTTACACTGGCAAGTGGGCTTCAACAGACACCCCTCTAACCACAAAAGAAAAATTGAAAAGCCAACAAAGCCACCAAAAATGTAGGGGACACACACAGTGGGTAAAGAGAGCACCCACAAATTGGCACAATATCCCTTTATTTAAAATACTTTTTTTAAGTCATCATTTTAGTCGGGCACTTCTGATCAAATAGACCAATTTCCTATACATATACATGTGTATGTTTGTGGGGGGAGTGAAGTAGGGAGTAATGTAGAGAGGGGAGGAATACGGGTGTTGTGGAGAGTGTACTACCACTTCGCCCATAATAAAATTTGAAAAAAACGAGTTGGAGTGTGGTCGATAAAAAATGCACGATCAAATTTAAGACTTTCTACTACAAAAAAGTATGTCAAAACCTGTAGAACCCTTTCACACAAACACATACAGGATTAGATTCCCTGATAAGCCATCCTCACAGGCCTTGTGAACAGGCCTGCAGGGCTGTAACAAGATGTAAGACAGACTCCTATCAGAACCATTAAAAAGGACCTTTTTGTCCCAACCTTTTGGTCCCATGTACACAAATAATGTGCAAACAACACAGAAAATCCCTCCAAGTGTGTGGAAATAAACACACTACCCTGCTAAGCTCACACAGATATGTGAAACCTGCAACAGTTGTGTATTCTATTCTCAAAATGACGGCTGATGCAGGGGGTGAAGACTATTTCAATTCTGTGATGCTGACATCGGCACGTGCTGGGGAGTGAGGCGGAATTAAAGGAACACCAATACAGTGAACAATTGATTGTGCAGAGCTTTTAGTTGTTCTATGTTGTGCGTCAAAAGGTCACGCAGTCCAGTTGTATTTATTGCATTCAAGTACCTGCACTTTTGCTGTTCCTGAGGGTAAGGCAAAAAAATACAGGACTGGGTGAACCTCTCACACATGACATGGGACAACTTGAGCACTCTGCTAATGGTCCGCCCAAGGATTATAACTAGGTCAACAGTGTACCAGATCGGTTAGGCGACGTGACCCGCCACATGCGCAAGTCCACTTATTTCTGACCTGCTGAGCAAATCCAACCTTTTTGCAGAAAAGTATGCCTGGGCCACTGGCTGGCATATGCAGCTACTGAAAACTATGTACACAACTGCTTGGTGATATAAGGCAAGATACTTCACCTTTTAAAGCTACATGTTCTGGGAAGTTGATACAGGCGGAAGGTACATTTGACAAATCTTTGAAATATATACAATCTAAACTTAATATTGTAAAAGATCGCAAGACCAATGTTCAGGATTACACAAGAGGGAACGCCTTGCGAAACACCAGGAATTAAGGCTAGCAAAACTAGTTGAGAAGTTTTGGATTCAGAACATGCCTTGCACTTACTTATCCAGTATTAGGTGCATTTCACTGAGTAGCATGTGCATTAAACATCATCATACTAGATATATGCAGTCACATGCACATGCCAGTTCACAATCAACAGTCTATGTGACATTCCATACAATACGTTGTATAGAATGGTTTACATTTAACTCCAAGTACAGTGACAAATGACACTAATCCAAGAATTGTGAAGGGCTGAACGTGTCATAAAACGATATCTTGCTTCACTCATTCGAGGGCAGGATACCACTATACTATTTTATGTATAGCTGGGTCTGTGGCTCAGTGGATGAATGCATCCACTACAAAGGCCTGTGTTTAACCTCATGATTGCAGGTTCAAATCCCAGCAGGGTGCATTCAGCCTTTCACTAACCCCCCCAACACCCACCAGGTTGATAAAATCAGTACCTCCAATTGGGTAAGAACGAACATCTGTTATCTGTCTGTTACTAGGCCAAGATGCCTCGTGGGGGGGGGGGCGTTTGCTCTACAAATACACTTCTTATGTTATGTAAATAAGGTGGACGATACACTCCAGAGGATGAACACATTTGTAAATACAATCCTATGAAATCATGACATGTCAAACCTAAGTAAATCACCAAGTCAGGATTTTTCTCAAGAAAATGTATGGCGTGTAGTCCTGCATTGTACTGGTAACCGTAAAAAAAAGTAAGGAGATTCGGAAAGGGAACTATACATGGATGAATGCTCAACATCCATGACTGCAACGTTGAACTACCATGTTCAACTACTGGCACTTCAACTTCTGGAGAGTTACAAGGGCTTACACTCTTTGCTCAATGAAAAGCGAGAGCTGCCCCTTTCTTTCCTCTACTGGTCCAGCCGGGGTACGAGTCGGTGACTGGTTCTAGACTGCCTGCAGCTAGCAGGCAGTCTAGAATGTGACGTTGCCAGGTGTCAGCAAATGTAAGCGCCTGTTAGATAACATTTCTACCTGGGCAGTGTGGTGTAGCCTCCTACCGTGAAGTATTAGTGTCCCAGTGGGTGTCACCAATTTCACAAAAAACAAAGCCGTTTGTCAGTACACCAAAAGTATACCACGCACCATGCATATCGGAAAATCAACGACGACAATCAATTTGCTTTTGTGTGTCCATGAGTGTTCTCGAATCACCATCTGATAAAAGCAACTATTACACCAATGCGGTCACATGGCCCTATATAATTAAGGGGGCATCATAGTCTTCAAGTCCCGGCTTTTTAGTCAACAGAATAATGCATGCTGGGAATCGAAGTCCCATATTTTTTAATTCATACCATTAACCTAAAGTTCCCAGCGTGTAAACTGACCTTGGCTAACGTTTAAGGGAATTATTATGGTGACTATCATAGCAACGGATCAATTGTTAGCTATGTATCACATTGCCTCTATTAACATTGAGCGCAAATACAGAAACAGCGACGTGCTGGAAACCTGAAGCGAATCAAAGTTCAGAGAATTTCTTGCTCATTCTCATCTCCATGACCCATGATTTAAATTGTTTGAGATTAAGGTGAGAACATTATTTGTGGATACTTTGCTTTCAACATTTTAAGCTGCATTCTGGGACGTGTAGTTCTGAAAATGGAAGATAAGTACCTGCATGCAAGTAATAAAAGCTCGAGTGAGTGGAAGCATGCATAATGGGGGATACACTTGAGATTGATAACTTAAGAGCTGCATGGGTGTGTAGTGGAACTTTTAGCACACTAATGCTATCGGGCGCTCCTATTCAAATCCCTTCCTCTGGATACCGCACCTCCGCTTTGAAGTCCTCAGCTGCAACTTTGGATGGGACATTTTCAGATTCTGCTCTTTTGGTAGCTGAGTAAAGCAGACGAGAGCTCAACCCCGACATTGCTCACACATCACTCACCTTGCACTGGGGGCTACTTTAATGAACGTAAATGGCACCTCACAACTTGAATCATGCAGCTTTTCTTCTTTTCTCCATACAGAGCACATTTGAATAAGTATTATGCTCAGATAGCAGCACACAGATTTACTTACTTCTTGTTGGCCCCATGCATTAACTAGGACAATTTTAGAAGAGGGGACGGAGTGAGTGTAGTGGCAATCCCATTGGTCACCGTTGTGTCACTAAGGAAACAACAGTGAGGGAAAATAAGTCACTGTTATGTATTGTTTTATTCACAACATGTCTGTTTATTTTACTCTTCCTCAATGACAGACTAGCAGCAGTATCTCCAAAAAATAAAGAAAAGCATTAGGATGAGGAACAACCAATGTCCTCATGTGCCATATTTCACTGACACTCTTACGGGTTCCTGTAGCTCTTGTGTTTTCTTCCTACGACTCCGGAGCATACTTCATTGCATTTTGCCAGGCAAATACCTCAATTTCTTAATGTATCCGGCATATTGTCTCTGTAATTTTTTTTAATATATATTAAAATCATTGTATCTATTTACTAAAATTTATAGTTAGAAATTACAATAACATTTGACATCATGTGTTTGAAAAAATATAAATCTCTAACTGAAGCTTAAGTAATTGTTGTTTTTCTGATGGTACCTTTTCCATTCAAAGACGGCCACCAGTTTTGCCTTGTTTACAGAGAGCTTCCTTAGAGACAGTCATCCAAGATGAGAAATCAAAGAGTTCTAAAATGGGCAGGAATGTGTGGAATTAGACATAGGGTTTACATTGGTTAGGGGCATGGAATGGGAGGGATTACAACTGTGTATCCCTCCATAAATGTCTTCTCATTGGAAAGGCATTACAGACCCTCATTGAAAACCCATATATGAAGCCCTTATGTTTTTAAAGAAAACACTTTTCATTGTTTTTTAATAACGTTACAATAAACAAACAAAACACAGATGTAATTGCAGTGATTCAGCAGTCTCATACATTTGGGAGTCTTGTGCAACACTGTAAAAATTGCATTTGCGGGTGATGTTCAATGCACGCAGCGTGTGGTGAGCTCCCCTTCCTGATCCCTGCTCGTCCCATCCGGGGGGATGGCCCCTGCTCCCCCAACTAGCAAGAAGAGCACCAATTCCTGCTGGCTCACTCTGAGCCCACTACAGGCTCCATATTCTTCCGGTATATTAATGACAGTTTGACAGGATGTCGCTGGTTCGTCCACATAAACCAAGAGATTGTCTACGTATAATGAGAAGCCTACTCAGCTTGTGTCATCATGTAGTCTTATCGCGAATGGCCAAGATGAACAACAGGAGGGATGGGGGGCATCCCTGCCTTAGTACCCCATTAATTTTGACTGAAGCCTCTGGGGCTGCGTACAACAGGCAAATCCACCCAAGGAAGCCCTCTCCAAACCTCATGCATCCCATGATTTCCCAAAGCACCTCACATCTCACTGAATCGAAAACCTTTTCGAAATCAATGGCCAGCAGTGCTGAGGGTGTTTTTAGCTGTGTTCTCTGATCTATCGCCAACTGTGCTCTACGGATATTCATTTGTGGGAATTTGGTGGGCATGAACCCGCACTGGTCCGGATGTACTAAAAATTCCATGACACCTAAACAGCGAAACCGGCCGATGTGAGGCGCGCCATTTGGTGGCCTTCCCGCTTTTGGCAGGATCACTATGCATGCCTGCCTCAGCTCTGGTGGAAGCATCCCATCAGCTTTACACTGCTTGAAAAGACAGTGCATGGGTCCTGTATCTTGTTTCCGAGTCGCTTTCAGATCTCGGCTTGGAAGCGTTTTGCCTGATTGAAGTTGTAGGGGCGCAGCCACCAGTTCTGGTTCTGTAATGTCTGCCTCTAACCTGGCTTTCTGGTGCACCGTTAGGCAATGGAGTTCTGTGGAAAGGATGAACCCTCTACCCTTAGCACCACCTAATAGCCCAAAATAAAAATGTATCCTTTTAAGTTACACATATTCATTATTAATGGCATAGTATCTGAAGGGATACACCTGGGTGTAGGAATACAACAAGAGAGCCTTCTCCCCACCTGTTGCTGCTCTTGTAATGGAACTTTTTGAAAGGTAAGTCAGATGCACTTATACAGCAAAAGCAATCAGTTTTGGCAATTGTGAATATAAGTTGCAGATGTTTCTGGATAGAGTGCTGGTCTCCTTGATGTATCATTGTACCTTATCTAGGAAAGTGATAGTAGACATACGGGCCCATATGGAAGTGTCAGGCTTCAAGACGAACTCCACTTACTGCAAGATTCAAAGTGTATCAAAGAGTTCAAAGGGGATGGGTGAGTTACATCACGAAAAGCTCTTTAAGTTTGGCAACATTTGTGTGGGATCATTTGGCATTAATATAATCACTAAAAATCATTGGTGGCAATACAATAACTCGAAGCACTTTGAAATATTGAAAAAAAGTGATTTAGCAAATGGGACAGAATTTCCAAGTTTGCAACTCTGAGGAAATAATTTATTAAGAGGTATTCTCTTTCTAGACACCTATTTTTTTTCCAGGCTCTTCCCGAAAGTGCATCTGCTTGGATTTGACAACCCTTTTCTGTAGAAAGGAAAGTGATGAAGAATATTTAGAATATTTAATATTGCAACATCATTGATTACTGAATGAGGTCTAGTCTGCACTATTGTTTTAAGGTATTATTTGGAAGAATTTTGAAACAGGGACCTTGGTAGGCAATGCTGGTGGATGGATTCCCAGATTTTCAAACAAACAGTCAGTCCAGAAAAAAGCAGGCAAATGCTTGGTTTTTGATACTTGTGATGCTTTGCCAACTTCTTTGAGTTTGATACAATTTATTTCGCATTTCATTTAAATTCGCAGTAATCTTGAGTTTAAATTTGACAAACAATCTTTTGTAATCTGGAGTAAACAAACACTCCCTTTACATGCAAGACTTGTTTATGGAGGATCAAATTAAATTCTTCTGAGACTGTGAAAGGTACTTGGACAAATTACACTATCTGTCAATTAGACTTTTGGATTTGTCAACCGACAGTCAAATAAAGGTGGCAAGGGCTCTAGAATTATTTTAATTTCACAATTAATCCAGAGGTCCCATTTCTATCATAAACAAAATGCTTAAAATGGGTATCAAATACATATTTATGGATGAATGGATTATTGATCCAGGGAGGGAAACTGGACTAGAGAAATGGGGAAGTCAATGAAAGTGGGGAAGCAATTATTCAACATGCCTTTGACTTAAGGAACACGCGCATGCACTAATATGCCATTATTGTACAACCAACAAAAGATTAAATGTGATGACACTTACACATGGTGTCAACTGTTGGATGCTCTGTGGCTGAGGTGGCTCTCTTACATAAGAGACATCATATTGGAAATACTTGATAGCCACATTCATGCCCAATTTATTTAAGGTCTATGAACTTGATGCCAAAGGATGATTGATCAACCTCCTACAGCAAGTGTCTTCCAAAATATGAGGACCAGACAAATTGGGATGTGATTATAAAATGTTATTTTGTTTTTGGTCTTAAAACATTTAAAAAAGACACAGCTTTCCTATAATTTACATAATGTCAGCAGAAGCTACCCTACTTTGCGTTAGTGGTGCAATGTGAAAGGCAATATTCCAAACTATGTGCCCAATGGGACACTCTAACAAAGAATTTATTTAGATCGAACTACTCGGTTTAATTAAAGAAGTAGATGCCACTTTAGTTCCAGCATTCTATACCTATCCTTTTTTTCTGGTGTAATCCACAAAACCCAAAAAAAGAAAAAGAGATTTATATTAAGAAAATGTAGTTTCCTTTTAATTATATATTTAATATAACAGTTTCTACTTGAAAAACATAACTTCAGTTAATAACAATTATAACTCTCCACACCAATAGACTAAATTAATATGATGGTAATCAGAAAAACATGAAACACTCATAATATGACAAATACATACATAATAAAGTTCCTATTTTCGACATACAGGGACATTCATAATAATATACTGTATCCATCCTACAAGGAGTTGATTAGTGGATGTTGATGTCCAAATGAAAATATACTGCCAACAAGGTTTGTGGCTGTAGCTGTCCCCCATAAACTCCCTACCTGAATACCTCTCTATCTTCTAAAAAGTGTAGTTTCGATCCACAGCTTCTCTGCATACACTTGCTTCTCAAGAATGCTCGCAGTGCGACTCCACCTTCTATGGTCTCATAGTTTTCCGTGACCTTTAGAAGCCAAGCATCATGTCTGTGATTACTACCATGGTGGTAGCATTGCAATATTTACAACCTGCAAAGAGTCTGTGCAGTGTTGAAAACTGAAATTAGTTTTTGGGATTGGTAGCAACAGATTCACATGATGATGCAATATTCAGAATAATTGTGTTCACACGTGAGCATCAACAATGTGGGTATTCTTTAATACCCAGAAGGATTACTGTGGAAGAAAATTATGATGGTGTAGAATTTACTGGTCAACACGTGGTCTCGCTGAATTCATACAGAGCTTTAATTCTGCATTCAAATATTAAGGAGCTCATTCTGGATGAGCTGTAACATTGATTGAAGGCATAAAGGCTTTTACACCCGCCATTCATTTTGTTTCTCATTTTCATTAGTTTGTATTTGTGCGCGCTTCTTCTCTGCCATGCAAATACTTCAACATTTGCACCGGCATGCATTTTCAGGCCAGTGTAAATGCTGGAGATCCCTATGGAGTCTGAAAAGCCAGCCGACTCCCTAGAGATCCATTCTGAACCCTGCCTGCCATGCATGCATGCACTTACCCATATGGCTTAGTGGGTGCTTGAGTGCATCAGGTGGACAGTCCTCTTATCAAATAAATTGCAATCTGTGACCCCTTGACAACCAATGCTATTTTATCTCTACAAACAACATGTCTCTTTTTAATTACTCCAATTAAATGACAAAGTTACCTATTGATATGTGTGCTGCTATGTGCACTGATTTGTTACACGTGTTTCATTTGAATTATTTGTGAGTACATGCCCCATAATGCACTTGGAAGCAATGAAAAGAATTACAATCTTTGTGCGACGTACAGTATTGATTTAGTTGCAGACTATATTCTGTTTAGGTTTGAATGCTAGTCTTGTCAATAGGCACATCCCACAGAGTTGTGTATGGTTTTTCATCCTGTTTTCACTTTTTCCCTGTTGTCCCACAATACTATTGTAATAATTGTTGTTATATTGTTACTCATTTTGCAATTCATAACAATAGCCAAAAGGCTTGATCAAGTGCACTGAATGACATCTCTTCTGAAGATGGCGGTGTAATAGCGCCCCTTTGCATAGTACCCAAGATTCGAGCTATAGGAGAAGAGCCCAACCACAGACCTAATGCAAGGGATTCCAGTATGTAACTCGCCAGGTTTTTTTGAGGGGTTCCATTCTACCTCTTTTCATTACAGGGTGTAGGTCGCCACCACATGGTTAAGGTGAGTGGCATGATCCATAGGAAATGCAAATATTCTATTGCTAATAACTTTTACATTGCAGGCCAAACAAACATGTTTCCCCCCTCTCCCCTGCCCCAAAAGACTGCAAATTCTGGACAGGAGTCATAAAGATATTAGAATGTTATGAAGAAAGCAAACAAAACACTGTTTTTAGCCTACTCTGAATCATTTTCCCACACAGAAAAAGTTAAAATTCTGTCAGGCCGATGCCCAAAAACTGCTCGACTGAATTGGACGAAATGAGAAACAACTTGGGCACAAAGTGTTAACTCCATTTCTGGGACAGGTTTGGGATACATCCATCCAGGAGTTTTAAAAATATTCAGTTTGGAAGGGGGTGCCCCTGCTCCCAAATAATAGCCATATGTCCCATGTTGTTTTGCAGTGAGTTCGAGAGGCTTTTCAGAAATGAAAAAGCAGTCATTTTTTCCAAAAATCTTTTTGCTAATCATTTTGGACTGGATGGATTTAGGTGACGTTTTCAAAGCTAAACTTTTGCCAAGGGGCCCACCAAACATCAAACCCTGGGAATAGTATGTTATAAAATGAAAAAGTTATGAAGAGCTGTGAAGGCATCATGATGTACAACACAGACAACAGACTTCAACTTCAAACAAAATATATGTGTTTACTTAAATGTCAGGATATTTGAAAGCCTAACTTGCTCTGTGCTAATGTGGGATTTCCTTACCTAAATAAAATTAAGGAAAGTCTGAGTCAAAGAGTACAACTGAAAAATCTGTGTCCAAAACCTATGCTTGCCCTCACTGCTAATCTATACAATGCGTTGGGATGTCAGCAACCAAAGAAAACAGTGTCCAACATAAAGTGCTGAGCCTCTTCCAGCTCACAGCTTCCTTTCAGCTCTCGTCCACAAGTATGAAACAGTTCCAATGAAAAGTCTCAATTTTACCTCACTTGAGATCAGGATGATACAGTTTTAATCAATACTCGGGTTCCCTTCCTCACGTTCCAAGTAACACAGTTCCAAGTACCAAAGAACCTTGAGACTCTGGTCTCAAGTTAATAAATGTCTCACATCTCAGGATTCCCTTCCCCAAGACTACGTTTTTAGCAGCACAAATGACTCAAGTCTCAGGTTTCCCTTCCCCAAGACTTAGTTTCAGCAGCACCAAAAACATCCTTTGCCTTTTCCAAGTTCTTTGCCACTTTTGTGCCCTCTTATTACGGTGGGTATTCCATGCGTAAATTATGATTGTGTTGCAATAATCTTCAAAGCTTTAGTTAGTTCTACTCTCAATGTAATTTTCTGTTATATACAATTTAATTTTCATGTATTCAATATGCCTTTCTTAGTTTCAATATTTAAAGTTCCATTCACTTTAGAATACTTCACGTACTGGTTTCACTTGGATGTAAAGTATCATTCATTTTGATATGCACCATCTAATGGTTTTACTCGGAAGTTTTGTTTTGCTTCTGAACTTAAGATGTAACAGTTCTACTCTTTTGTTTTCACTCAGTTCGGTATTCAATAAACCTGGTTTCTATTCAGTTAGGTATTTAATTGCCACGGGTTGCACTTGTTAGGATTGTCATTCAGTTTGGTATTCAAGAAACCTGGTTTGTAGTCAATATGGTATTCAGTAGACATGGAATGTGCTTGTTAAGATTTTCATTCCACCCGCGGTGTAATATTTCCTTAGTTCACTTCAAACTAAATGTTCCAGATGATCTCTCGTCAAGTGTGACCAAGTTCTCTCCAGTATCACCTTTTTGGGACTCTCTGGGATCACCAACTGTAGTCTTACCCTACCTTCTGGAGAGGTGTCTCCCCTATACAGAAACCCTTGTTTCAGATCGAAGAAAGGCTCCTCTGTCTCACGGCCCTCTGTTTCTAAAACCACTTGTAAAAAGGCCCTAGCAAGAAAGTGGTTGTTTCTTTTGGCTGTGGCTGAGTCTAGAAGTTTAGCTGGCTCTCCCTTACAATTTTTTGGGAATTCAGGGTTGGAAGGGTCCCCAGGTGTCTCATCAGCCTCCCCAAAACCCTGTGTTTTCCTTTGGTATTTTCCTTCTCTGTTTCTTTTTTGAGTCTGGGGATCATTGCTCTCTTAATTATACTTCGAGCAAACTTATGGCCTGGGTGATCTTGAAATGGGTCCTTTCCGTGGTTTTATAGAAAGATCTTAATGTCATGATCACTGCTTCCAAGGAGCCAGGACCAGCCCAACGTTCTTGGAAGCAGGCCCCTAATCCTAAGCCTAGGCACCAGCCGGTCCCTACTGGGACCTTTTGGACCTTGTCCTGGCGCCAGTGGCACCAGGCTCATCAAAGCCATCGGTCCCGGCACTGGAAGCGCCGGGCTCATACTATATGTGAAGATGCTTGGGTGGACTTACCTGCAGCAGACCATGCTGCTTACTTACCAGCTACATAGGAATCCTCTGTAAACCGGAACTATTTTCTTACCTGGGTGGGGCAAGCTCCACGCCCTGGATACAACACTGGAACTCTTCTGGAACAGGAACTCTTTTCTTACCTAGGCGGGGCCGTGGAGGAAGACGCCTCATCACTCCTAGGCTATTTAAACCACACCCGATTGATGAAGCGTGCTTCGCGTTATTCTGCATCTGCAGCAGAACGCTCACCGAGTCTGTTCCAGCTTTTCTTCTTCCGATCCTGTACCTGCAAGAACAATACTTACCATTCCAGTATCCAGTCTTCAGCAGCGCCTGTAAAAGACAAGAAACAACAGGTTAGCACGACGACTTCACATGCAACGCATTCCTTACCTGGTCCATCGGCAGCGACCATTTCTTCACGCTGCACCTCCGCCTGTGGAGACAAAAGCATAGTTATTACTCACCGGCAATCCGCGAATTCCGGATGTTTTCAACACTGCAACCCAGCATCTGAAAGACAAAAGAAGAGACATTAGACAGGTATTTACTTACGCCCATCGCGCTCTCCACAATAGAGCGCCTGCAACTACTCCGGCGTTTTCATCACCTCTTCAGCACGAACTCACAGCTGTGAAGGAAAGAGACAGTTAAAGCGCTTGCATATACTCACGCATTTCCAAGCGCTTCTTTCCAAGGCTCTGGCTCCAGCTTTGGCTCTCTTCATACCATCTTCTAACGCTAGAGCCCTGCAAAACAAATAGAACAAAGCATTATTCCGAGCCCTGTTCAATACTTACGTGTCCACGCACCTAAAGACTATATGGACTAAAAGGTGTCCGGAAACTCACCGCTCGTGCTGTTAACGGCGGTTGCGATCCTCTGATGTTAAGAGGCCTACGTTTCACCCAGTGAAGGAACTGGCAACGGCACCCTGCACCAGACGCAGATGGAGAGCCCAGCATTCACCTATCTAAGGTGAGCACGTTTACCTTGGGGCTCTACGGAGAAGCTAGATGAGAGAGAGAGAGAGAGAGAGAAGGACACTCAATTGCCCAGATCTTTAACCCCATATATTCTTTCATCTGCAGAAATCTCACCCTTCGAGTTCGACACACAGTGCGAAGAGGCTCAGCCCCAGAAGCCAATCGAGTCCTGCACATCACTTTTCGAGTCACAGACTCCTTCCTGCCTAGACCAGCGCCTCCGTGGGAATCAGGTGAGCGTTACACTTAAAGTCACCTCAGAAGTCTGGGTCTATCCCCCCTGCTTAAACATCAATTTCAAATCTCCAGGCCAACCCTAACTTGGGCACTAGTCTGATGTAGGTATCAGGGGTGGAATCAATATCAAGTCAGTGGGTATCAGTCTTCTTTCACCTGGAGGAATAGTCTCATCCCTACTACTACAGATAACAAAACCAAAAAAGCCTTTACTGGCTACCTAGGGGTCTGATGATTCGGCACTTAGCTTCTCAAATTTTAGAGACCCCCAACTTGTATTGGCTGAGCTGCATCCCACCCTGACACCATTTGTGAAGGCATCATGAAGTACGACACAGACAACAGACTTAAAGTTCGAGTAAAAAGAAATGTATTACCTTAAATGTCAGGATGGTTGAAAGCCTAACCTGCTCTATGCTAAGGTGGGATCTCCCAACCTAAATAAATCTAAAGAAAGTCTGAGCCAAAGAGTTCAACTGAAGAAACTCTTTGTGTCCAAACCCATGCTTAGCCTCACAGCGAATCTATACAATGTGTAAGGATGTCAGCAACCAAAAGAAAACAGTGTCCAATATAACATTCTGGTACTCTTCCAGTTTGCAGCTTCCTTTCAGCTCCCTTCCGCAAGTATGAAACAGTTCCAGCAAAAAGTCTCAATTTAACCACTCTTGAGTTAAGGATGTACAGTTTGAATCACTACTCTGGGTTCTCCTCCCAAGTTCCAAGTACACAGTTCCAAGCACCAAGGAACCTTAAGACTCCAGTATCAAGTTAATAAATGCATCAAGTCTCAGGATTACCTTCCCCAAGTCTTAATTTCAGCAGCAAAAATGTTTCATATCTCAGGGACCCCTTCCCCAAGACTTAATTTCAGCAGGACCAAAAATATCCTTTGTCTTTTCAGAGCTCTTTACCACTTGTGTGCCCTCTTATAATGGGGGGTTTTCCATGCATGAATTATGATTGTGTTGGAATAATCTTCAAAGCTTTTGTTAGTTTTGCTCTCAATGTAACATTCTGTTATATACAATTTTCATGCAGTCTGGTATTCAATATGGCTTTCTGTGTTTCTAAATTTATTGTTGCATTCCCTTTAGAATGAATCCCATACTGGTTTCACTTGGATATAAAGTATAATTAATTTTAATATGCAGCATCTTTTACTCAGATCTGAAGTTCTGTTTTGCTTCTGAACTTAAGATGTAACAGTTCCACTCATTTGTTAGGTTTTCACTCAACAAACATGGATTGTACTCAATTTGGTATTGAACAGGCATGGATTGCACTTGTTAAGGGTTTTCATTCAGTTTGGTATTCAAGAAACCGGCTTTGTATTCAGTTTGTTATTCAATAGACACGGTTGCACTTAATAAGATTTTCATTCATGCTGCTCTGTAATATTTCTTTAATTCAATTTAAAAGAAATGTACATTTTTTGGAGACTTTCAAAAATGTGTTTTCTTTCACAGGCAACCACTCCGATACAAAGTATTCCTAGTTGTTCAATATTGGACAATGGATTAAATCAGAGACCTTCTAAAACGTGTTTCATCAAACATGCGACCATTCAAGTCCTCAAACAACCAAGTTTAAACTTGTGCATCCGTTTTCTCAATGCAAAGAAACTCACAACAGCCTGGATCATACGGCCTTCTGCTCCTCACATTAGGGGTCCCATTGCTGCCCCTCAGATACGCCTGTGACAATGACCCAACACAGGGGAATGAGCATCTTGAACATGCATAAAAGGGACAGCCTCTCCGCACAGCTCCCCTCTTAATGCTTGGTTTGCTCCACGGAGGCCCAGCTCCTGTACCACACTTGCATTGCCCTTCCCGCTGCTGTTCATTTCAGTCCTCCACAAAAAGGTTTCGCTGTTGTCTCTCATGCTGCTGGGCTGGTCTCCTTTTACACACCTGCAGCCCCTTGACAGGCTGCAGGTGTAGATGTGCAATCAGCCCTACCTGAACACAATCATTGGGACATGCATGACCTTTACAGCACTCAGCATGCATCTTCCTCATCCCAGTACTAGAGTGGTGAAAGAGTGTGGTCCTCATTATTCTGTGTTGCCTCTTCTTTGTCCCAGTACTGTCAAGTGTCAAATGGAGAGAAAGGAGGCGAACTGGCTTATAACAGCCTAGGAAGATGGGGGAAGGGTTGGGTTGGCCACTAATAGGAAAAGGGGATACCATGTTTCGCCCAACGGCATCCCACTTCCAGTCACCAAGAACCATCCACACAGGCAATCCTTGCCTCACTTCTCCACCCCCGGTGTCAACGAGTGAGAACACCCTCAGGCTTCTCACAAAACATAAAACACCACAGTTTGTAGCACATTCATTTTTCCATAGAGATAAACTGCAGTTATTGAACAGTCGTATCATGAAAACCACTTGGCAGATTTAGCCCAAATGTGAAACATGTTGGGCATAGAGCATTGACTTTATTTTCTTGACTGGTTTGGGGTAAATCCATCCGGTAGCTTTTAACATTTTCGACAGAGAATAGTGTGCTCCCTGCTCCTTAAAAGCTTTATTTCGGTCTTGGGGATTTGAAGCAGAGAGGCTGACAGGATTTCCAGAAATGAAAAGTCACCATTTGTTTTTGCTTGATTCAAGTGATTCCTGCGATGTTACCAGGAGAAGCCACAAATGAAAGAACTCAAAACACTATTAAAAGGAGGTAAAAGGATGCCAGCAATCTTTGGAAGGAACACCATCATGACCTTGAATAGTCTAATAGCGTACTTCACATCAGAAGGAGACCCCAAACTCTTCTGTTTATGTAGTTACTCCTAGGAGAACATTAATTGTTTTGAATGACAGCACATAGATGGCCTATCCATAGGCGCGATATAAATACCAATAGCAATAGCAATCACATCAAGCTAGAGGTCTGGAGTGGGAAAGAAGACACAGTGCGAAGTTGGGGATTTGGGGGTGGGCTGCAGAGCCAGTTATGGGTAGAACATTTTCAGTTTATCAGGGGAAGTCTGCATGAATCTCACAAGATTACAGCGGCAATGCAGCAATATGTGCTCATAAAAAATGTGCATCACACAAAGCGATGAGTGATAGGGGATAATGGGAGAAAAGTATGGAGGGAAAAAGCAATTAAGTTGAGTGAGGGGGACCTTGAAAAAAGAAGGGGTACACATGTTGAGTGCATGCGAGGACTTGGAAGACTTTTTAGTTCTCAGAAATGCTTCCCGTTCATAAGGGAATCTGTGACTCGCCACTTTGCCACCGGAATTTTTGTTATTTGAAATGATTACTGTGAAATTATCGTGTGAATAAGCAGTTAGTAAAAAAAGGTCTAACATCTGCAGTGTCTACCTCTACTGGGCAGGGAGTAATGGGTGTGTGGTAGCATGTTAATGGTGTGACACGACCATTGGCCATGGTTAGTGGGCCCATAAGAAATATTTTTGTGCATCACATACAGAGGCCATGTCCCAAGGCCATTGCTAGTGAGACCTCAAGAAACTATTCAACACGTTCAGCCGTGGCCACTGGCCATGGCTGAAAGCCATTGCTAGTAGGCCCAAAAGAACACTAATTGTCCAACATGTACAGTGGCCATCGCAGAATGACATGGCTAGTGGGCCCTGGGGAAACTAAGGTATAGCAAAACCATTAATTAAAAAAGTGTTAAGTTGATCACATTTAACACAATAAATCCCAAGAATTTCAGCACTCACATTTCAATCAAGTCTACCTCTGAGAAGAAAAAGCATCACATAAACCAAACAGTAATAAGGGGTAATGGCCAGGAGAGGACCAGGGAGGAACAAAGCAATTGAGCAGAGTGCCGGAACCATGGAAAGAGGAGGGGGAACTTGATGAGTGCATGTGAGGACAGGGCAGAGTTTTTGAGCGCTATCATGGGAATACGGGGGGAATCCGGTGGGCATCGGTATAGCATTGCTGTTGTATGTGTAGTTCATTGTCATTATCGGGTGAATATCAGGGGAAACCTGCAGGAATGGGGAGAGAGTGTGGAAAAAAGCAATTTTACACCTGCAGTGATCACATCTCCTAACCAGATGTTAATGGGTCTCTGTGTCAAAGGTCATGGCTAGTGGGCCACAAAGAAACCTATTGATGCAACATGTAAAGAGGCCAGGGCCAAAGCCTGTGGCCACTGCCAATGGTTAGTGGGCCCCAAAGAAACCTATTGATGCAATATGTAAAGAGGCCAGGGACAAAGGCTGTGGTCACTGCTGCCCATGGCTAGTCGGCCCCAAAGAAATCTATTGGTGCAACCCGTACAGAGGCCACAGCCAAAGTTCATGGCGAGTGGGCCCCAATTTAACCCAATGATGCAACATGTACAGTGGCCACGGCCAAAGGCCATGGCTAGAGGACCCCAAAGAAACCTATTGGTGCAACATATACAGTGGCCAATGGTCATGCCCGATAGGTCACTAAGAAACCTATTGGTGCAAGATGTACAGTGTCCACGGTCAAATGTCATGGCTAGTGGGCTCAGAAGAAACCTATTGTCATAACATCTCGCAGCTTAACCTTCACTCTGATTCTGTTGGCTGTCTCCACGACCATCAGTCTGGCTTTAGAGCTGGCAGAAGCACGGAAACGGCTCTACTGAATATCTGTGAAGTCCTGCTCTCCAACCTTGACTCTAACATCCCTTCCGTCCTCATCCTACTCGATCTCCTTTCTGCCTTTGATGCGGTCAACCATACCATCCTGCTCAACTGTCTCCAAGACAACCTGGGTATCACTGATCAGGCTCTCGCCTGGCTGACTTCTTTCCTCTCTGATCGACCCGCCCAGGTCAAACTTGGGTCCTTCCTTTCCTATATCTCCCTTTCTTCCTGCTGTGTTCCCCAGGGGTCTACCCTCTCATGCTGGCTTTTCAACCAATACCTGGCAACTCTCGCCCACCGCATTGCCTCTCTCTGCTCCAATTTTCAGTGCTATGCAGCTGACACAACTCATTTTCAGGCTTCCCTCGAGCACCGCTTCTCCTTCTCTTATCTCTGATTGCCTGTCTGCTATTCAAGAGTGGTGTGCCACCAACGATCTCTGCCTTAATGCCAGCAAGATGGAGATCCTCCTCATAGGCACACCGTAACCCTCCTTTCCTGTCGCTCTCTGGCCGGCCTCCCTTGGCCCTCCTCCTACCCCCACCTCCGAGTATAAGAACCTCTGGGTCATCTTCGACTCCATGCTTTCATGTTCTGCCCACATCTATGATGTCTCTAAAAAGTCAAACTTCCAACTGCACCTCTTCAGAGGTATTCTGCCTTTCTCTCCTTCCCCCAGAAGCTCATTGTCTCTCGAGCCCTGGCTCTCTCTAGGTTGGATTACTGAAACAGCCTCTTTCTAAATCTACCTGCTTTTACTCTCCGCCCTTTGCAACTCATCCAGAACAGGACTGCAAGTCTTGTCCTTGGCCTCAAGCTCTGGGGTTTTATCTCTCCAGCCCTGAAATCTCTTCATTGACTCCCAGAGGCTGCACGGATTAAATTCAAGACGTTATGCTTTGTTCACAAGGCTTTCTGAGGCCTGGGTCCAAAATACCTTCAACTCTCCCTCCGTAAATAACTTTCTTCCCCAGCACTACGCTCCTCCACCTCCAAATCCCTCAGGCTCAGTCATTTCTCAAAGAAACGAGCTGGTGGTTGATCTCTGTCTTTGTCTTGGGCCTCCCTCTGGAACAGCCTCCCTGCCATTCTGAATCTTGAGGAGAACCATCTCCGGTTCCGGAAGCATCTCAAGACCTTCCTCTTTGCTTTTGCCTTCTCTTCTCCTCTCCCCTTCTGATCTGTTATGCTTCGGCATCATGCACCTGGTTACCTTCTGATTTTGAGCCCAGCTACTTGCCCACCCTGCCACACACCTGCACTGCCCCCTGGCAACCCTTGCACTTGGGTCTGTAGATGTAACACTACAGTCCCCCCTTTTTCTGCACTTAGACACCCCCTGCCTGCGCCTTAAACCTAGCACTTGCCACTTGCTGGCTGCACTACTACTTGTTGTTTTTATTTGTTTGTTCAGCACTTTCCACTTCTCCCCACCCCACTGCACTTTCCCCATTCACTCTCCCCTGTATTTGCATGTTCTCAATGTCACTGGGCCTAGTAAGATTGTTCTCCCTTGTTCCCCTCCCTTACCTCCTCGCGCTTTGGAACACTTGTGTATGAGCGTGATACAAATAAAATATCGATATCAATAAAATGTACAGTGGCTTCGGCCGAAGGCTTTGGCCATTGGCCATGGCTAGTTTTCCCCAAAGAAACCTATTGGCGTTGCATGTTTAGTGGCCACAGCTGAAGGCCATGGCTTGTGGACCCGAAAGAAACCTATTGGTGCAACATGTACAGTGGCCACGGCTGATGGCCATGGCTTGTCGACCCCAAAGATACAATAGTATTAAAAAAACTTGAAATTCAGAGAACATTTTTAGTTAGGAAATAGTTAAAGTGATCAGACTTAACGTGACAAATACATCAAACAAACACTTTCAAATTCAGAGAAAAAAAAAACCTTGGCAACAAAAACTCCTGAAATTCAGCAATTACATTGCATTTCAAGCACATTGCATTTCAAGCAAGTCAAGATTAACTGTTGTGCAGCGTAGGACCACAATTGTGACATCACAGATGACAAATATTTGTATACCATTGCTTTGTCTGTAAATAAATATTTACTTTCTAATCTTCATTTCTTTTCTATAAATGCAATTATGCAGCAAAGGTTACTAATTTCTTTGCATATTAACCAAACTTCACATTCTTAGATAAAATATGATCACAATGGACATGGGCATGTGCTTTCTTTTGTATGTGATTATTTTTAATAAAACCTGTCGTTTAGAAAATAATGTGTTCATGTAATGTTATTACAGTAAGGAGAATTGTACATTTAAATGTTAACATTTATTATTTTCATACAACTTACTATTAAACATGTTTCTACTTCTATCTATTCCTTTTTTTTACAACTACATTAAATGAAATTCAAACAATTTGTGTAATATTTTTATTCTAAATGTATCAATTGATATGCACTGCATATGAATGTTCCACACATAATCATACGATACTGCTTTATCAGTGTATTGCTCCATGTCATGTTGATATTATTGTGAAGTGTAATAAAATAAAATATGTATTACAATAGGTGAACAAAGATATTCTAACTTATATAATCAATAATCGCATATATGATGTAATTATTGATCTCATGAGTGATGTCTTGTATGATGTCAGTAGTAACACCACCAGTGATGCCATCAGTGATGTCATGTGTGATATTAAAAGTAATGTAATATGTGATGTCATCAGTGCGGCAATACCTGGGGAAAAGTGAAAGATATATTCAACACATTTAAGATTTATTTTCAGAAAAAAGGGCACTAAATCATCCGTTCTATTTTTTTTTTTATTTTAACTTATTGGGCAGATAGATTGCCACCTGGGGTTTGTGAATTTTCTCTGAGGGGATAGTCTCCTTAATCTCAGTATTAGTAAAGAAAAACAGGTGTCTCTGTCAAGGAAATAGTTCCTTGTATGCCAAGAGTTGTTTGAAGAAGTAGGCTCAGTGGGAAATAATGTTTGGCAGTAGTGAACCCACCTTTCTTCAGAAATATTAGAGGGGTTCTCACATTATTCCTTGTGTCCTTGAATATTATCTTCCAAAGGTCTCTATGCTTATTCGACAAAGCTGCCCTACCCTACACAGGGACTGCCAACATACAATACTATCTGCTTCTCTCTTTTCCTTGATTTCTTATAACTTTCCCTAAGGTTGTGTGCTTTGAGATTATCATATCTTAAGGTACATTTAAACATTGCTTGCATATACCATTTAAACGTGTGTCCAGTCCTGGAGGAACCAAGTCATGTTCTATAAATTAATACTTCTGATATTACTCCCTATTTTAAGCACATATATTTTGACAATCTGGTCCATGGCTTCATAGGCAAAGAGGTGATCTATGTCACCTGTGCCTTCTTGCAGGCAAAACTTCAAAAGGGTAATAGATAAAAACAGGTATTTTGAATATCTTTCTCCATATCTATTCTGAAGAAGTGGCCCCTTCTAAAATCACTTGACTGGCTAATCTCACAGATTAATTATGTAAACTCTGCTGTCAGGCAATGAATAAAGTGATCTTGGTATTACTATTCATAATTAGGGGACTATGTGCACTCTCAACACATTCTGAAACATCTAGATTGTCCAGAGCCACCTTGCAACAGTAATTAGGATGCTACCGTTTTGACTAATTCTGTGGTCACGTATGGCTTAGGCATCAACAGGGAGTTTGCCATGTCACACTCCCAATCTATAGCTTTTCAACCAGAGAGCAGGGTAGAGACCATTCAGATAGTGGCCAGGCACCCTGGCTAATAATATCATTGGTATACCGAGTCCTCATATCTGCCTCCTCAAACATGGGAACATGCACAAATTGAGTACTTAAAACACATGCTAGGAAGATATACTCTGTCCCATGTTAGGCAACTTACCTACCAGGTGTTTAAAGTCAGCAGGGTCTTGTTGGGTATTTTGTGTCTACACAAAATACCCAACATATTTATGGTGCGTTGGCCGGGAACCGAACCCGGGTCAACTGCTTGGAAGGCAGCTATGCTCACCACTATACCACCAACGCACCATAAATATATTGGGTATTTTGTGTAGATTTGGGGCCTGGTGGTATTTTGTTACTGCCGAAAAAATAATTTTGCAACAATCACTCCTTGTATTCAGATTGGGTTATGTATAATAATAATACAGTGGATATGCATTATTTCAGTACACAGACATATTTAGATGGTATACATTTGTTGGTATGCGCGGTTGGTATGCGTGGTTGGTATGCGTGGTTGGTATGCGTGGTTGGTGGTATTTTTGGTGCGCATAATTCCTTTGTTTTATTTGTGGCCCTAATATCCAGAACCCCTGATTTTTGTTTAGATTGTTCGTGTGATCACTAGAGAGACCTCAGGACTACATTTCAGAAATACCACATTTTCATTTTTAGTGTGCCACCATGGGCAATTCTCACTGAATTATTTACAACAGCGAGCTAACATGTGGTACACTCACTATTTTATATACAACAGTGAACTATGTCCCGGGTCTCTATTTCTGCTGACTCATTTACCTTCAGCAGGCTATTTCACACACACAGTTATTTATAATTGCTCATACTGTATGAAATCATGCACACAGCTGCAGCCAAGTCTTATTTTTAGCTACCTTAAAAATGACAATTGCACTGTCTAAACATCTCCCCACATCATCAGCACTGTAATGGTAAATGTGCAAAGGAAAGAGAAAATAAAACACACTACCCGTCTGCTTTCAGACATTTTTGTGTATTATAAAATTTGCATTTAAACACAATCTTACTCTTTTTACAGAAATAAATGAAATAGCACAGTCAACATTATCTGTAACAAAATGAGAAGAGGGCGACGAGAACAGTCGCAACATTAAACCTGTTCATAAAACACTGGAATTCTTTCTTCTACACTGACTGAATAGTTTCGCATTCACGCACACTGCCCCCGTACTTTGCAATGTATAATTACCTAATCTGTTCAGCATGTGAAATTCTTTGGCTGGTCGCCTTCTGGATGTGGCAATTCCCTCTTCAAGCACCCCCAGTGAGAACAGGCATCAGCCGTTACTCAAACCAGGGATTATTGTCTGGAATCCCCAGTCTCTGCAGCAGTGCAGCTGGGATCTGCTTTTTCAATCAGGAACTCCACAGCTACCGGTCAGGTCTTTCTCCGAGTTGTCTAAAATGTATTCTGCCTCTCTCCTTCCCCCAGATTCTACAAGAAAACTTGGTTACAGCCTCTAATATGATGCTTGTCCAATAAGAATCCCTCATGTTCTATCCTCCTCCTGCACACAATAGAAATCTTTTACAGTAAGCAACTGTAACAAAACTGATTTCCTGCTATTTGAGTCTTTGCTTCCTGCAAATACTGTGGACAGAGCAGCACAGAGTAGCAAAAAGAAAAAAAAAATCTGGATGCGCGTTTAAAATGACTTTCAGAGACTGTCTTTTCCATCCATTTTGCACTGGAGAACACATTATTTTATTAATGAGTTAGTATGTTAGTTTTTTGTTAATGAGGTTAGTTCATTAATCCTCAAATGTGTCTCCTGCAAGAGAGGAATTTCAGGTAAAAATATATGCTTTTAACTGTGAAAAAAATTATTTGCATTTTATATGTAGAAATTGTTTTTGACTGCATAGACTTTTTTCATTTACATGTCCAGTGGTGCTGTGCTCTGTGCTCCCAAAACAAGCTAAACAATCCTACAGTCTGCAGAACCTGGTTCAAGGTAAACATTGTGCACATAAATAATCAGATCATTATTCAAATACATTTTTAGCACCAAAATGTCAAGGAATGGACTATCAATTAAAGTTAAAGACTGAAATCAAGATTTGATACTTACTAGTGCACTCCACTCATATGGAATCAATTTCTACCTTCCTTTAGAGTACTTATTAATGCATCTGGCTCTTGCAAGGTGTTTGAACATGTTTAGCTGGGCAAGTTCGCTCTACCGAGGGTGCAAAGGTCAACAAGCCCTGTCTAAGGCCCTAAGCAATAATGGCTATGCCCAGCAAGGTACTCTATGAAACATTTAACCTCCCATCTTTTCTGTGCCTTCTGTCTCCCTTATCCTTCTTGTCTGACCCATTAAAGGGACACCCCTCTGGAGATGACCATACCTGTATTCTTTGTAAATTTGTAAATTGCACCTCGTAAGCTATTGCTCCTGTGTTCCTCTGTTCCTTTCACGTATTACACAGTGCCTTACATCACTCGCCCAGAGATAAGTGTCCAGCTGAAGAAACGAGTTGCTGCAGGTGTGGGTGCAGAATGAATATTTTCCTTTTTCACAACACATCCTGAACAGGATAGCACTACAGACTTGATCATCACTGTATACAGCGTCAGATCTACTATAACCTATGGTTAGTTGTCACAGAAATTACAAAGATTATAAGGCTGCGTAGCTGCAGGTTGAGGCCCTACTCAGAATGAAGCTATGCCCTGTACAGAGACAGCAGAACATCAGACATCAAAATGAGGCTAAGCCTCACTCTAAGCTCAGCAGGGATATCACTTGAGCGTGTTCTCACTGAGCAGCTAATGCTTGACTATAGTGGTACGGCCCACCTGCAGTAAAGAGACTGTGTCCAGTGATTAGAATAGACAGAGATTCACAGGCAGGAGATTTGACTCCAGTGGTGTTATACTTAAGGTTAGAGGATGCACTGTTGGGAGGTATGTTGAAATGTAACTAGAATGATCACATCAATGGACAATTTCCAATGTCTAAAACTCTATAAATGGTTGATGAAATGACAAACAGGTGAACCACATTTCTGTACAGGCATGTTCCTGTCTATTTCACTCCATCTGTAAACAAATACACTGAGCAGCCTGTTCAGTGCTTCCTGCTGCCTGCAAAATATATTGCAAGGCACTTTCCCTAAGCAGCAATCAAGAACCTGCCATTTATTTAATAAAAGTCATAGTCAGACCTCCCTCTCAAAATGCGAGGCATCCAGTTGGGTTATTCCATGTTCGACGATGCTGCGACGGGTGAAAACACTGAAGATCATAACGTCTCAAAGGTACTGTTTTCAACTTCACCACTTAAACACATTGAGATACTAGATAGGACCAAGGCCCTCAAGAGTGCTTGTTCAATTTACTGAGGTAAACATCTTGACTCATTCTGTGGGTGTCACACTATTGGTGTTGGCCACACGAGCATGGGTAAATTGGATACTATTAGGTATTTTGGTGTAAGTATGGGGGGCTAGTATGTATGATGCCCCATGTAAAGGGTGTGGTTTTTGGGATAACACTTATGCAAATAAGAACGTATGGAGCTGTGGAAGCAACATTGGAACTATGCTTGGAGATAAGCCTACAACCTAGAAAATTGTATGTCACACTTCTGGGACTAGGGAAACATTACGGTGTAGGTTGTTTGCTGGTTACAGTTATGTTTAGGCTTTAATGTCTCAAGGCTTTTGTCGTGTGTGAATGATTACTTTCTCTGTTAAATGTTACGGGTTTAAGGAATACATCAGCAACTATTGTAATGTTTAGACTCTATTTACAGGGTAAATAGTGAACCTTATAATTTTAGGTGACACCTACAGGAGTCAGGTGAAGTATCACATTTAATCGAGCTAAGTACTGTGTCGGGGTGATTTCCCGGGGGCTGGCAGAGCCGTTCACGTACCTCCGCGGATGGGGAGGCCCCAACTCCTCCCGCGTACCCAAAGGAGTATAAGGCACACACAAGAGCAAGGTAATTACTGCTGTTTATTGTCGTAACAGCATGGATTGTTCTCAGCCCGTATGCATCCGGGGAAATGCTCTCATCCTAGTGGGCTCGCAGGCCCTTTTTACCATAGTATGATGCGCTACTCGCGTCACCTGGGAAAAATCGTCACAAAACCTATCGCCACTTCGGGTTGGCTCCCCGAGTGGTAGGGTTAGTATAGTTACCTATATAAAGGAATATTAGTGGATAAGGACGGGTCCGGTGGAACACTTGGGCTGTCCATAACAATTGCTACAACAAATTAGTTACAAGGGGACACTTAGTGATTGGCTGACTAACATGGCGTCAATGAGGTGCCCCTCGTATTCTGATTGGTTCCCTCGGGAGCCCCCAAGCCTGGGACCATTGCCGTTCCCAGCTCGCGATATACCTGGTACTGGCAACAGTGTGCAACTATGTGTTAGTGGTGGACAATGGACAGGTCTTGCTAGTGGCTGATGATCACGCCTTTCCCATTGGTGTAGGTGTCCAACTTGTCGCTTCGTTGTTGCAACCTGTGCCTCAGACGTGGGACCCCGGCGGCTTTCTGTCTCGTGAGCTTGGCATTTTGTCAGTTCGGCTTGGTCACCTGTGGAGAGACCGTAACTGGAGCAGAATTATGAGCATTTGATTTGTATTTTGGCTGTGAGGGGCGCTTGGCGGCGGCAGGTGTAACCTTGGCTCTGAGAGCACGGTATGTGGGTTGCAACATTGCGGCCTGGGCTGTAGGCTCACGTTGGGGCTTGTTCTGCATGGTCAGCGCTTTGCTTCTTCGTTTTGGGAGGATTTCCTATGAGAGGCTCCTGCCTGGGGACTCTTGCTTGCGGCCTACTCGGGCCTAGTTTCTGGGTGGCGGTATATGGTCCATAATATGAGGTCACAAGGCGACAGAGTGTCACATGCAGCAGTAGATATATATTGGATGGTGTCTCTATGGGTATAGGTAGCAAAAAAGCATCTGCAAGCATGTATACACGCGTTCTTCAGGTGTCTTGCATTTCTGCCGTGCTGTAGGAGGCCTATGTGAAAAATAACAACAATGCATGTCCGTGGGTGTTCCAGTCCACTACGTCATAGCACTGTGTATGTTCTTCGTGTAGTTTGGTGCGTGAGTGACCAGTGCGCATGGTGGCACACGTGTTCGTGTCAGTGGCTATGTCGTCATGGCATCTCTAACGATGTTGATGTTTTGTGGTTGTTACTTTAGTCGAGCTGGTCCATGCTGCAGGTGTCGGCTTGACCAGGGCGTGCTATTGGGCATGCTCCTCGTGTGTTTGGGCCGTGGACAAATGGCACCTTGTCGTCAGGTAAAGAAGTGAAGGGTCAAACTCCTCTCGCGGGGGTGCTTGGGCCGTGATCCTCTAGGCCAGTGTCTGGATGAGAATGGGGGAGGGTGCTTTCCCATTTTACCAATTCAACTGGCCTCTGGGGAATGTATCATTTATCTTCTTAAGTATGGACCTCCTGTAATAAATGTTACCACTGGTAAGGATGGTTATTACTGTTATGCTTAAGTACATTTGCTGCATCAGGCCCTTTTCCCAAGGTGTTGTACCTAAACTCATTTCCTAACACTGTAGGCAGTGGGTTTCAGGCATAGGCCGTACAGGCAGCAATAGAAATGTTGAGCTCAAAGACATATTTTGGGCAGTCAGCTTCTGGAGTTCACCACTAGATCCAATGTGTGTATAATTATGTTTTGGACATTTAGGTTAAGTACTACACATTTTGGTTTACCATCGCTCCAGCACCTCACTATTGGTAGGATTGTATTGTGCACGGGTTCTTAGTCTCAGGAGGATAGCTCAGGGGCAACACTCTGGTCTTGGAAGAAAGACAAAGAAAGACGACATGGGGCAGCACAGGTTCGATCCCTAGGTTTGTGATTAGAAATGTATGGGATTAAGCGTGTTATAAATAACCAATTATAATTGATACTGGTGCACAAAAGGTAAATGTGCACCTGATCTCTGTGATACTTGCAGATGTTACTGATTGCTGAGCTATTGGAACTTCGGTACTCGTGGTGTGTTGGAAATATCATATGTGTCACTGTCATATGGAGATGTATAACGTCCTTGGATTAAATGTTGGTGCATGAGAGTTTACTAGGCTTATCCTGCTGGCTCCATAGTGGTAGCTATACATGGGATGATTGCTATGTTTGTCTTCTCCTGACATGCCTGGCATCACACTGGAGGCTGTACAGGGCTCATTAGTAGAGTTTGGACTTGGGGAGTCTAGGTCTAGATGCTCTGGATCTATACCTCCATGACATGTGCATTTTAATTCAATTGTTTGGAAACCTGCAGTTCCCAACTTGTTGGTACCCAGTATGGATAACATTTATATACAGCATTGTTTGTTTACTGGGTGCAGTGGCCACCCACTAGCCAAGATGACTGGGATCATGTTGTATGGTTGTGATTTTGAATTAATGTGCGATAACTGTAAAGAAGGGAGATGTTGTGACTTGATGATTGTTGTCCTTGATTGTTGTCCTTCCTGCTGGCTGTGGGTCAGATCATCAAAACTTTGCCATTGTTCTCACCATGCACACCTAGCTGTTCTCACCATGTAGGACTTCCGAAATCGAGACATTCAGCGACACTGTGATGATTAGCTGCATGGCATATAACCCACTAACCAAAAAAAAAGCTCACATTTTCTGCATACTTAACTCACAAGATTAACACAACCACATCTCGCACCTGCAAGCCGCATTCATTCACCACACCGCTGCAACACATAAACTGCACTAACAGCACACGAGGACTGACATTGATCTGATTCTCGCACCAAAGCTCAGCACCCACTTCTCTCACTATCCTACTCCCACTTCACCCTACTAACCCATCCCGCCTTCTCCCTTGCCGATCCACCAGAGCGCATAGGGACCAACTCCATTGGTAACGGTGTGCGGTACAAATACCTTTAACATTTAACATTGTTCAGAATAATAGAGAACATTAAGTGCCAATCTAAACTGTTTTGCATTAGGGAAAAAATAAAATAAACGGTTTCATTTGCTAAGTTTTCTGCGTAACATGAAACAAAAAAAGTAACCACTTTTCTTTTCTTTCTGCTTAAAACATTGAACACAAAAATAGCCCAATTCATTTTCGCTCCAGTGCAACTGTTGTTAGATCATTCGGATTGTGAGAACACCTGCTTGCTCCATTCCGCATTATATAAGCATTTGCTCAATTTTTTAGCACTGGTGTAAATGTTGGATAATATGGCCCCATGTGTGGATTCTGATGGGATGATGGTGCATAGTGGTGACTGACAGCTCGGAGGAATATTGATTGCATGAAAGTGAATGTTCTGAATATGTGAGATGGGGGCCTGGGCTGGAGTGCATGAGGAGGGCTGGTGAGTGGTCTCTCCTTGTGTATATACCTAAGAGTATCTAGAATCTATTAACTAATGTAAACATGTGCAATAGAACCTACCTGGACTAAACAGGAGGCTCACAGTTGGTTTGTGTCTGGACCCATCCCTCATCTTTTTTTGATTACTGCAGTCACATGACACTGTAACTGTACGTATATGCGTATATGAGTGATGATGACTGCTCCAAACAGGGAGCATGTTGCGTCAAAACAGTCTTGTCTTGCAAATGTGCTGTGCACGGACATTCACTCAAAACATTGTAGAGAGACAAACACGCATCTTTCATTGGCCCTCATTAGGACTCCGGCGCTAAACCATGGTGGCATGGGGAATTACCACCCCATTCCAAGGTTGGCGGGGCGGTAATTCCCCATGCCACCATGGCCCTTCCCCATTCCCATTTTTGCCCCATAGGGCTCAATGGGAATGGGGAAGGCGTCAATTACGGTACGGCTAATTGCGGTTCCGTAATTGCCTTCAAGGTCCCTTTGCGGGTCCCTACTTTAACGGCTGGTCGAGACCAGCTGTTAAGGTCGGGACCCGCAAAGGGACCTCGTAGTACGGCGTTAGAGGTTTAACGGCGCTGCAGCCTTTTACGGCGCCGTTAAACCCTTAATGCCGGGGTCATAATGACCCCCCTTGACCATGTTTGCTACCATCTAACTGTATTTGTAAAATAGCTGCAATCTAAATAAACTCTTAATGTATATGTTGAGGGTTAGCTTCCCTCGTATTTGCTTTTGGTATTATTATATATAAGGACACAGGTTTACACAATTCACGGTTATTTCACAGTTTATACCCTTCGTGTAGCCTCACTCAAGCTTGCCCTCCAATATATCAAACTAAGCCCTGTGTTCTCATTGTGTGACAACGTAATCTGGGGGTAACAACAGGTGTTTATCCCCATTAGTCCCTATTGTTTTATGATTATTTTATATAATACAAAAAATGCTACTCAGAAAAAGTCTATACAAAGCTTCCTAACTTTCAACAAATACTATGAAAAAACAACAGAACAAACTAGTAAGATGCTTGTTATATAGTTTGTGTCTGTTATATTCACGTATTTCATTCAGGTCGGTTCAATGAGGAGCATTCAGAATTACATAATGGGCTTCATCATAAGTTTGGCTGTCCAGAAATAAGGGTGCCGGTAGCCACGTACCAGCACCCTTTCCAGACCACCAAACTACGAGTCTGCCAGCAGGGGCATGGTACTCCCGGGCAGGCCTGACCTGCCGGGAGCTCAAGCCTCTACCGGCAGTCTTTTCACTGAAGCACTGGCACTGCTCAAAACATATGCCGCATTAGCAAAGGGCATCAGAATATGTGCATCTTAAATTCACCTTTCCCCCCCTCCAACTATTGTACAAATCCACGTTTTTCAGGGTATTTTTCCAGGCATCCTAATTTGCATCTTGTTTGCAAATTGTTGTGCACTAAAATGCAGGGAATGGATAGCATCCAAATGTGTCCATTCGTTAACCCTTTTCGCAAGAACAGGTACCAGGAAGCAAGGGGCACTTCCTGCGCATGCATGAGGGAGCGAGAGTGCTCCAAGCACAATGCTACATTCAGTCTCAATTTGCGTGGAGGCTCAGGCGTGCTCCCTATGCACAGTCAGGCATTCAGTTCCACAGCCTGAATCCCAATGAGCCATGCAAGGCTGGAGAAGCAAAATGTGCCTTGCCTTGCATGGATCCTTGGTCATGCTCACTGGGAACCCGAACTAGCAAAGGGAAAGCTTGTTTCCCTTTACTAGTTAAAGCCAGCCAAGGAGCGCTCCCTCAGTTGCACCAACCAGCTGAGGGAGTGCTCCGTGTATTCAGTGGGCTAGCTTGGCTTGTCCAGAACACCCCGTCACTGATTATGGATTAGCCACCCCTGGTAAGCAGCACATAGGGGAGAGGCAGCAGACAATCAGGTGGTCAGGAACACAGGCTTCACTGTATGTTAATCCCTCAATCCAAGCATGTCTCCAGCATCAATACCCTGACGGGTGACCATTTTCTTTAGATTGCTTCAGCCTCAGCTCTTACTCCACACCCCTCACCCACTCTCTTCACCCCCAATACCTCATGGTGGCAATCCAACTGACAAGCCCCACCCACGACCCACACTTTCCGGTAATTCTCATTCCTTGCTGGCCTGTAATACAACATCACAGCCACCATGGACATATAAAAGTGGTGCTGTTTCTTTGTCCATGGTGGCCATCCCTGTTTGCAGTTTGTTTTAATGGAATTATGTGCATTCAAACTGTGCAAAGCTGAATTTCCATGAAGAAAGCCAAGAGACGCTGGCTCACATGCATAGAGTGCTAATAGCTATATACGCTTCAGAAGGAAGTTTACACTCCGCTAACGGCCCAAGGGCAGTTACCTGCCAGTAAAGCTTCCCTACCGGAAATAACAATTAAGAAATATACACTGAGGAGAAGCGCTGTACCAGCTGGAAGACCCTCCCCTCCTTCATGTATTTTGCTTACTTAACTTGTATTTCCAGGTTAAATTCCAGGTGATTTTTTCTGGCTGTCCTATTTTTTAAAGATCCGTGGAGTTCCAATTCATAATTGGGTGGATCTTTACCACCATGTTGAAAACGGGGCTCCTACTTCCCACTTATGTCTGCCTTTGATTTGCTAGATAAATACACATGTGCACCCATAGACAAAAGACTCGCTTATTCACACGCGCATCCGGACACCATACATTGGCTCATTCAAATCTTATGAGGTTTGCAAAACTTGGAAATATAAATAACTATTAAATATAATGCTTAGAACTGTTAAATCTTCATGTCCTTATTTTTTTTTATTGTCAATGCATGTTTCAATGAAAACACATCTTTCACTTTTCTTAGGGAATCACAGTTGGACCACTTGTTAAATATCTTGGCGTCAAAAAGACCAGCAAAAAGCAGTCAGTCAATGAGGAAATTCACATTCGGGTAAGTAGGTTCTGTGGGTTTTATGATAAAGGGTTTGCCTCTTTGCTGTTGAACCCATTTTTATCACCAACACATAGATACATGCTATGAATATTTTAGAAATACTTACTAGTCAAATGCATTATGTTAACCATACATTTTATGTAATTTATGAAATGTTGTCTCCAGGACAGCGAAGGATAGCACTGGGGCAACGTGCTGGCCTTGGAAGCAAGACTATGCAGAACAACAGATGTTCGAATCCCGAATCTGCGTTTAAAAACTGAACTGAAGTATGGTGTTAGGCGTGCTATAAAAGAGAAAATGTACAGTACTGTCCTTTAATTCACTGATGACTTTTCGTTGTATAATAGCCTATCTAAAAAAGCAACTTTAGTGTGACCAGTGACCATTCATCCTGATGCAGAACTGTGCCATGAACGCACACTATTGATGTATAATAGAGGTTGCATGGGGATGAATTTCAAACTGAGAATATTATTCATGCTAAATAATGGAAGTAAAGAGCGTCAACGCCAGACATATGGCCTCATTACAAGTCCGGCAGTAAACCAGCCAGTGCTGCCGGCGGGTTGCCGTCAGACTTGCAATATTTTCCGGCACCTGGCTTGGCGGAACACTCGGGATCATGACCCCAGTGTTCCTGGAAGTCAGGCGCCACAAAATAGTTAATCCCCATTCCCATTTGAGTCCCATAGGACTCAATGGGAATGGGGATGACGGAAGCAATGGCACCGTTAATAACGGTGCCGGTGCTTCTGTGAAAGTCTGGTGGCAGCTGCCGTCCCGCCCACCAGGTCAGACCTGGCGGGCGGGACGGCAGCTGCCTGCAGACTCGGAGTGTGCCGGTCCAGTAACAACAGTGTTGGTAGGCTTACCGGCATCATTGTTACCGGACCGGCACACTCCTAATGTAGCCCATTGCCCCAAATCTGAGGATGCCACACTCTCTAAAATAGTCAATATCTACACTTCAGTGATGCAGGTTGTTTAGATACTGCATTGCCATATTGTTGCAGTGAGGCAACGGACATTGCAAGCAGTATTTTAGGATTGTAGGTACCAATACTAAACGGGATAACGTCATTATGAAATATAAACACTACTTGATATGAATTCCACTGCCAGCACTAAATCCATCCAATGGAAATAGTAGTTTATGTTTACTAGGAGTTTTATTAAGCCCGGCTGTATGACCATGTGTGTAAGAAATGTACCCTATGCTGACAGAGGTAGTTGTTTTAAAATGTTAACAACAAAAATCTGCCAATCGTATGGAAAATTACAATAGTCAAACAAAACGAGTTGTAAAAATGAGTAAGGGATTTCAATGATCAGAAGATCACCACAGAGTCAGAAAGTGGTAGACGTGACAAGGAAATGCTGTATTAAAAAAGTATAGAATGGTTTCCTAAACAACACACTGGGCCTCATTACACGGTAGGCGGTAGCCATGGCGCTATTAGCGCCATGGCTACCCCCTACCGCCGTCTGAGTCCGGGTTCCCGGAATAAGGACTTACCATTCTATTCTGACCTTTGCGGGACCGGTAAGTCCCCATTCCGGGAACCATTCCCCATTCCCATTTGAGCCCCCAAAGGGCTCAATGGGAATGGGAAAGGAGCTAATAACGGTACCGCAATTTGCGGAACCGTTATTAGCTCTGAGGTCCCTCAGCGGGAATCGTCCATAACGCCTGGGCAGACCACACGTTAAGGACGGGACCCGCTGAGGGACCTCGTAGTAGGGCGGTAGGGGATTACAAGCACCGGTGCCCTTAGAGGTGCCGGTAATCCCCTACCGCCTACCGTGTAATGAGGCCCACTGATTGAATATTTATTAGTTTCAAATCTATGTGAAACCTCATGTGAATCGAGTAGATCCAGTCTTCTTTTTTTCAGATACTCTGAGCATTCTAAACCCCCAAAACCCCTCAGTACTAAACAATCCTGCACATTCTCTAACTTGTGTCACTGGTTCTGTGCTAAAACAATTCAGATCTTGATAAAGTCTTCTGCCACTAGTGACACTACATATTTGAATTAGTAATGATGGAAAATATTTAAATAAATTGAAAAGCAATGTAAATTGGCAAATGTATTGCTGCATTTGTTTTGTCACTCTAAAGGAGCTCCAAATGTGACAACCATGATACTAAAACTTTAATATTTTGTTAAGAAATAAAAGAAAAAATCCAATAATACACATTGGGCCTCATTACGACCCAGGCGGAGGACCATGCTGCTATTAGCATCATGGTCCATGCCGGTGTCCGCCATGGCGGAATGGGGAATTACCACCCCATTCCGAGATTGGTGGGGCGGTAATTCCCCATGCCGCCATGGCCCTTCCCCATTCCCATTTTTGACCCATAGGGCTCAATGGGAATGGGGAAGGCGCTAATAACGGTACCGCAAATTGCGGCACCGTTATTAGCACCAAAGTCCCTTTGCTGGTCCCTACTTTAACGGCTGGAAAAACCAGCCATTAAGGTCGGGTCCCGCAAAGGGACCTCGTAATCAGGCGTTAAGGGTTTAACAGCGTCAACACCTTTTACGGCGCCGTTAAACCCTTAACGCCAGGGTCGTAATGAGGCCCGTCATGGTGGCTGAATCTGAATATTCATGTCACATTTTGTGACTGTTTATCAATATTTTCATGTCGAAAATGATTGCAAAAAATCCTGAAAAATGCACGGTTTAGCCTCCAATATCTCAAAATTGTCCACTTCGATTTTTGAGGGTTTTGCCACAGACCTAGGCCTTGGGCAGAAGTAGTGCCTAATGCTATCATTTTGAGAATTGGATCAGCCAAACTCAAGATATAAACCTTCTAAGGCAAAATATATTATTGATGTTTCCATACATGTTCAGAAAGTGCCGTTGCCAAGTGAAAGGAAGTTTAAACCGCCCAACATGCGCAAACATCCACCCCCAGGACACCCAACATGAAACTCATGCATTATAAGGCTGGAAGCACACATGAAGACAATGTTATATTGCTCAACACACACAATCAGCAAAACTAGGACTGAGGGACCTATTACACATTCGCACCCCGGGAAGGGCACAAAGCCAATCAGGTGGCTGGAAGAGCGGGTGAGAATACAGTGTGTACCACCCGCCCTTTCCAGCCACATGAGGCCCTTCTCTGGGTGGCACCATCTTGATTGTGTGGAGGCAACAAGGAGACTCACAAGTTGCATCCCCATGCCCCCACTCTCCCACCCACAAAGAAATCATGCACACTTTTCCCTCCCCCCCTCACTCCCCACTTACCTTCTGGACCAGAGCTTTGTGCTCTGGTCCGACACTACTCCCGCCCATGCCCGTCACCACGGAAATGGGGAATTCCCTTATCCTATGGCAGGGGCCATCTTTTCTTTTTTCCTCAGCAGATTGGGCTCGCACAATACATGCACAGCCATCTCCTGAGAAAAATAAAATGTTGACTATTTGCATCCTGGGCAAACCCTAGGGTAACAATAGCTATCATGCTGCCGTCAGGAGTATGCACAGGGCCGGTAACAGCCCGCAGCCCTCACTGGGGCCTTGGCTGTGCTCGTTCCTGCCTAGGATCGGGCTTGTGTGTCGTTACAAGCCATATACGTCCCCTGACTGTGGAGGGAATGCTACAATCATCTACATCTTATGACCCACATACCTGCCCCCTCATCCAAAAAAAAAACAACACCTACCATGAAATGTTCCCAGGCATGAGGACCCAAACATAGACTAAACAATATAATGCGCAATGCTCAATATCATAACAAAAAATTGCTTACTGAAATGTAACAGGCAACACATGACTATATTCTAGCAGTAAATCCAGTTGCTTTGGTCAGTTAAATGAATACTGCCTCTTCAGCAAACATGGGGGCCTTTGCTACAGATGCTGAAGTGACAGATGCGAGACACACCTTTATCATGCATTGTGGCACACATGCATTTGTTGGCATTCCACTATGTTTTGTCAATCTTGTGATGTATGCCTGTACCTCGGTTCCCGATTTACTGGAAGCAATACACACAATACCAACATGGTAAAATGGACAAGCACATCGGACACCCAATTACATTGGACATTACAAGACCTTAAATGGACCATTACATCAGCACAACATCAGGTATTAGTGGGGAGATCAATATAAACTCTGTCATCAGGGGTAGAGTCAAATGTGGATAATACATGTGCTTTAAAATCCTCTAAGTACACCTACATCTTCCTAAACGAGTGTTGTTTGGATACTCAGACAAATTAAATCCCCTGCTAATGCCATGCACCCAAGCAACCAAAGAACCTACTCTGCCAGGAAAGAGTACCCATAGATGCAATGGAAGACTTGTCCAACAGATGGTAAAATCCTGCACATTTTTAAACCCACCTCCTGACACCACCACTTCTCCCAATTATATGTACTTCATAACAGAGAGTACAGAACACAATGGCTTTCAACTATGGACTGATGTCTCTTTATCTATATCTCCACAGCACAACGTGGCACACCCCCTGAACGTGCATAGTAGTATTTACGTTTACAGGTGGCCGCCCACAGTGCCACAGCCTAAATGTTTTTTTTTTTAATATTCTTTATTCATTTTGTTACAAGTCTGACATATCGCATGTTTAACAGTAAAGGTCAGTTCAACTCTTTGTCAACATCATGTAAAAAGGGTATTGAAAAAACTATTGACCAAAACATCGTAACTTGTGTGTATGCCCTCTCCCGTCCCCTCCCACCTGTTTCCCTTCCACCCGTTTCCCTCCCCCCCCTCTCATCGGAAGACAGGCAAGACTTTATTAAATAAACAGTACAACAACTAAATCTCTCAGGGTGACCAAAATTAATTATACGACAGGCTCTGTAGGTTCACATTGTGCTGACATGTGGAAGTGAACTCCGTTTTTTGCTTGCATAGTAACCTGAAGGAGACTCATGACTGGTAGTCTCACTTGACGTGGCTAAGGGGGACCCAGTATTTGGCATAATATTCCTTAAAGGGTAACCAGATCGAGTCTATGTTTCTACGAGATTCCATGACTGCCGCTGTAAGGCTTTCCATTTCATAAATTGCATGTGCCTTACTAAGCCATTCTCTTTTAGAGGGGAGAACTGCTGACTTCCATTTGATAGTTAAGCATACTCTGGTTGCTAATAGTAAATTTTGGGGCATGTGTGAGAGAGTCACATGCGAGTCTTCTTCATCAGATTCTATCCCAAATAGTATCAGTGTTGGGGTTAGTGCCCTAGGAATCCCGTTGATCTCCTGGATCCACCCCAAAACCTCTTTCCAGTACATTTTCACTTTGTCACAACCCCACCACTGCCCAGTAATCACTAATCTCCCCACAATCTCTCCAGCAATGCGGAGGGTGGGTACCTGGTAAGATTTTAGACATCCTTTTTGGGGTTTGGTGCCACCTGACTAATATGAGTGCATTGTGCATCTTGTATTGTGTTGATATGGACGACCCTCAGGCCACCTTTCGTATTGCCTTCTAAACACCGGGTTGATCTATCAAGTTTAGCTCTGTTTCCCATTTCACCTCGGATGGCCTCTGGTGTTCGGAGCTATGTACATTCGGGCAATGAGCCCTTTCGTAGTCTGGGGGGTGCTTAGAATCAATTCAAACGCGGTAAGGGGACGTTGTAGGCTGTCTCCCCAGCAATGGTCCATTAGGACGCTGCGTAATTGCAGATGCTGCATAGGGGGTACATTCTCTCCCTGCAGGACATCGTGTAGGTCCTCCAAGGAGATGTATACCCCTTCCCTCCACATTTGAGCCGCCCTTACAACACCAGCCTCATACCAATTCTGAAATCGATGGACATCACAGATTAGCTTTTGTATAGGGGTACCAGATACAAAAGTTGACCAGATACAACTTAACAGGGAGGGCCAGGTTGTAACAGCACGTGTGGCTCGAGATGGGTGCCAGAGTGACCATAATACCTTTAGGATAGGATGAGTTTGTATTCTTCGCATCATGGCTGATTGAGGGACCCATAACCATTCCCCTAAAGTGACTGGGGTGAAGATAATGTTTTCTATCGCTACCCAATGTTTATCAGGGTTTTCCCACAGATAATCGACTAATACTGTAAGTTGGGAGTCTCTGCAATATTCCGGGATGTCTGGAAACACCATGCCCCCTGATTCTTTGGGTAAGATAAGAGTGGAGTAGGGGACTCGAGGCTTTTTTCCTGCCCATAAATATGTCAATAACTCCCTTTTAATCTCGGCAAGGAAGGCGTCCGGTACTACTATCGGGAGTGATTGAAAGAGGAAGAAAAATCAGGACAAAATATTCATCTTGATGGAGGTGAATCTGGCGGCCCACGACAGTGACAGTTTTGACCATCTGCACATCATCCCTTACAGTTTTCCATAGGGGGGCATAGTTTGCCTCGAGGAGGTCCACTAGGGATATAGTGATGTTTACCCCCAAATACCTTACCGATTGGGATTGTATTTTAAGGCCCCAATTTACGTCCAGAGATTGGACGTGGTTACTATGCTCTCTCAGTGGGACTGCTATAGTCTTCTGAAGGTTTGCGCGGAAGCCGGATAAGGCTCTGTTTCAGTGTAGTTCTTGGATGAGGGCTGTGATTGATTCTGCTGGTTTAGATAGGTATAGAAGAATGTAATCAGCGAACATTGCCAATGTATATTCCTTATTTCCCTGAGTAATGCTGTGTATCTGGGGGTTTGACCTCAGTGTCTGGGCAAAGGGCTCAATGACCAATGCGTAAATCAGGGGGGAGAGGGGACATCCTCCTTGCCTAGTACCTTGTGTGATGACAATGGGGTCCGAGGAGACGCCATCAATGGAAACCTTAGCCTGTGCTGTTGGGTATAGTGCGCTCACTCCTTGTGTCCATGCTGTGCCTGCCCTCACCCATTTCAGTATTGCCTTTAAAAAGGGCCATTTTACATTGTTGAACGCCTTCTCAGCGTCAAGTGAAAGTAACAGGGGGTTGTCATCTTCCTCCTGGAGGCCTACCATTAAGTTTAGGGTTTTCCTATTGTTGTCTGCTCCCTGTCTACCCCTCACGTAAACCCACTTGGTCCGAATGTACCTGCTGGGGGAGAACCAGAGTGAGATGGGATGCCAGAATGCTTGCATACCTTTTTGCATCTACATTTATAAGGGAGAGGGGGCGGTATGATGTGCACTCCTGGGGGTTCTTTCCTTCCTTTGGAATAACAATGATTATCGATTCTGTAAACGATTTAGGGGCATGGCCCGTCGTTATTATTGAATTAAAGAGTTTGGCTAGAAATGGTGAGAGGGTGCTACTATTCGTTTTATAAAATGCTGGGGTATAACCATCCTGACCTGAAGCTAAGCCTGCCTTTAGATTGGAAATCGCCCTTTGAACTTCTATGGTCGATATGGGTGCGTTTAATTTTTCTGCATGTTCTAAGTCTATGGGTGGCCAGGGGGGTGCTTCTAAGAATTCCTCTATGGCAGTTGGTGCACAATACTCTTCGGCTGTGTAAAACTGTGAATAAAACCTAGAGAAGCGGCTTACTATTTCATGGGGATCAGTAAGCACAGCTCCTCCTTCATCAAACACCTTTTGCACGGCTCTGTCGGCTCTTTGTTTTCTTAACTGGTTTGCTAACATAATGCAATGCAAGGTGTTCACTCAGCGACTCTCAATCTGACCCCTGCTGGCTCCTGTGAAGGCTAACAACTGAGGTTTAGTTGGAAGTCCTTGGAGCCGAAGAACCATGTGAAGTGAATGTTTATGAATGTTTGTCACCGAATAGGCGCGATGCCCGCTCCAGGGTAGCCGTCTGCTGTCAGCGAGTGCTGGCTAGGCTGTGATCGCCTTGGTGTGTCAGCTGGTGCTGTTTATTCCGCTGGCACTGCAACGCTGCTGCTTGTCCTTGCTCCAATGTTAGTTACCGGCAATTGTAAGGGCCCCTGATCGTGATGGTGAGACCCGACTTCCTTATTGTGTTTTATTGCTGTATAGTTCTTCCCTGCAGCCCCTTTTTGCTGAGGATGGAGGGCGGAGGGAGGTCTCTATTTACCCCACGACCCCTCAACTTATGAGGTCGGGGGTCAGGGGATGTAGGAGTAGCCGTGTGCGCCACTGTCTCTCTATGAGTGCGCTGTGTGGGCAGCAGCGCTCCTCTTAACTTCCCTTCAGGGGCCGGGGCGGGACACTCTTTTGATCCGGAGGGGGCAAGCTCTGCTCGCAGATCGCCGGCTCGGCTTCACGCTGTCGCGGGCCTCGGCAGTGGGGGAGGGGGAGGGAACGCACCTTTTAACTTGCAAGGTCCTCCTTGGCTATTCCTCCTCTCTGCGCCGGCACCTACTTTAGCACGCTTCGTCCCGGTCCCGCTCCTCCAGTTGGGTGATTCATTTGTGACGGTTCTCACCGGGTCCCTCACGGTCTAATGCATGTTATGCAGCCGCCATGTCAGGTTTCCAGATGCAGGGTCAGGGGCCTGTTATCAACGCTCTGATTCTCAGAGATTCCTTAATCGGTTTTGTTTAAAACTTCACCCGCCCCTGCTCAGATGTTATCCGAGGCAGAACGTTCATTTGCAGAGATGGATGGTTCATCTTTATATGAGTATCCTTTGCGTGTTTGTGACTTTAGAGGGAGACGATGGATCAAGCTTCCATCTTGTTTGCACACCCTGGTGGTCTCCAGCCTAAATATTTTATGAGGTAGCTCTGCTTCTCCAGAGTATCTTCTGGCTGTGAACTTTCTTGGTTCTTTACCAAATCTGTCTAGCTACCGTCTCTGCAATTCCAGAATCCTGAACACTCACTTATGCTGGTTCTGAGGAAGGAGTGTTCTAGCACTTAAAGGTCCTGTCATGATGTTTGCTGTCAATTTGCAGCCTCCTGCTAACTGACATTGATAGGACTTCAGAAACTGTAGTGCAAGGAACAAATGGCAACTACCAGAAAACTGCAACTCAGAATGCCCTAGCTCTTGCGGAACCGTAGGAAGCTGTAACTCCTTTACAGTAAGGTTCAGCAACAGTCCCAAAGTGAGTTCAGCATTATTTGAAAACACCTTTTGTATATTTTTCCAACTACAATCTTGCTGCTGCAAACCCACGACAGGGGTTCCTGGGTAGCATAGGTGCAAAGGTCCAGATTCTCCAAAGGAACAGGATTGTAGGCTATACCAATGAAATACCTAGTCATGATGCATTACTGAAGAAGTCTGCCTTCTACCTTCTTGTATGATATACTTCAGGTCTGTTCACTTCTAGAGCTACAGAATTCCATCCAGCCATCCGTCCGTTCGTGCGCTGGGGTGATGCATTCTCACCTCCCCTACAGTACTCAAAGCACCCACATTTAGGAGTATTAATCTCAGCCCATTGAGGGGTCTTTGGAAAAACATGTGCATGTCCTCAAAGCAACATGCAAATAAATGTCTTGCGCATTTGTGTTCATGGCATTTAATATAGCGATTAGCCTGTTTTCAAGGCTCAGATTTGTGCCACAAAATGCAAAAGAGTCTTGGGGCAATAAAGTGATGCACCACAGATCACACTACTTCTTCAAGTGGGAAAGCCTGAATTAGAATGCAGAGGTCCTGATGCCACCACTGATCATTCAGCTACCCGGCCACAACAACTCTGCAAAATGCAGGCTTCAAGAAATCAGAACAGACATTTTGATTTCAAAGATTTTCTGTGAACCAGGTTTATATAGTGTGTTCTCGATTTTATTAAAGCTGAGAAATTAAATAAATATTGTGAGGCCTGCTGGGGATTCTACAATTCAGAAGGAACAGACCAGTCCCTGAAGCAAGTTTGTTAAAATCAAGCGTCCTCCCGTACACTCTTCCCCTTCATTTGATCTCAGCGTTTTCTTTTTTTAATCCAGCAACCTTTCGAAACTTCTAACACCTGCCAGCTGAGTTGCTCCTGGCAGAGCCGAAGCAGTGCATTAAATCCGGATTTGATCATGTTAGGGGGTAACACACCCACTGCAAGTTTGAAGTGTTTTGTGCTTAGGGCAGCCCTAAGTGCATGTGATCACGATGTGCCAATAAATGCATTTTCTTACCTGAAGGTGGTGGGCATGGATTCCCAGAGTGCTGTGGGCGGTACTGAGGGGCGGAGCAAGGTGGCAAATAATGCAGGTGCCCTGATAGTCATGTGCTGGCTCCTTTGCATACAGATTGCATTCTGGGAACTTAAGAATGAAAGTCGGTGATACTAATTCAAGCATGCATTCCTTCTGAACATGCAATGTAAACTTGATATGGTACTCATTTAATCTATCAGTCAGCTCACCATAACAGTTAAATGTCTGCAAAGTATATATATATATATATATATTACATGGCCACGGTAGTGGCCATGTAGTTATGGTTAAGTTGCTGTTTCCATAGGAAGAGCACTTTTTGGGCGGCTTATAACTTCGCTCTCCCTGGAAGAATCCTCACCAAACTTTGCAAACAAAGTATTTGGGTCACTCTGAATCTTTTTGCAAAGTTTGGTGAGGATTCGTCCAGGGGGGGCAAAGTTATAGGGTGGGTCCCAAAACTTTTTTTTTCCCATAGACTGAATGGGAAAAAACTTTGCGCACGGCTACAGCCCGAACCGCTGGACGGATTTACACCAAACTTGCGGCAGGAGCGGCAGCCTGGTCCCAAAAGCGTGATTTTGTAAATTTGGTGTAAATCTGTCCAGTAGTTCTTTTAAAAATGACGAAAATGTAAGGCAAAAAAATTAGTGATATCTGTGTTCGCTTCGCGGACGGACTTCCCTTTTCGCTCCGCGGACAGCACCCCGATTGGGCCATGGCCTTGCGTCATGTCCGCGGACATGCGACATGTTCGCTGATTGGACAGCGAGGGACGTGGTGCGTGTCACATTTTCTGTGGCGCCCGCCATCTTGTATTCACAGTCGACCGCGTACAGCGCAGTGAAACGTGGATAAAAAATTGTATTTAGTGCCGTGTGTTGGTGTGTAAGAGTGTTTGGGGAGGGTGGGGGAGTATGAGATAGGTTCAATGTTTTGTTTTTTATGTGCTAGACGTTTTTGCTGCGTTCGATTTGTCCGCGGAGAACACGGCTGTTCTGACATTTTGTAAATAAACTAAATGGTGGGGTGTTTAGAGGACGGAGTATGTGTCATTTTTGTTCGCAAGGAAGGTAAAAATGAGCTATGAACACTCGCGGTTTACTTAATTGTTCGTAAATACACAAACTGGGGGTGTCCTCAGGACGCTGTCCGTATTGTAATCTGTCTAGTTGAATGTGTTCTAAGAACACTCACAGTGTCCCGAAATGGTTGCAATTACACAAAATGGGGGTGTTCTGAGAACGTTGTTTGTATTGTTCGTTGTCAGGGTGAAAGTGTTTTAAAAGCACTCCTTTTGTCCGCTAATAGTACAATTTCCTAGGGGCATCAACCGACTTTTTGTCCACTAAAAAAATGATAATTCCAGCTGGTGTGCACCGACATTATGTGATAATCCTATGACTGGCCCTATTGACCTGGCTGACTTGCTTTTGCGACACTAAATCATATCTCCCGCCCCTAAGCCTGATATTATCAAAGCATTCATATTCCCCTCCTCTCTCCGTGACGTTACAGGGTGCGTAATCAAACGCGCCCAGTCTTCTCCAGTACTACGCGACTTTACACAGAACCCGGAAGACAACACACATTATGTCACAACACAGCGCACCACAATTCGGAATATGAAACTGTGATTTAAAAGCAAACAGCAAGATTGTAAATGTTGTAAAGTACATTTATTTGACATCAAATGTTTAGAGAATATTCAGCAATTTGCATTTGTCTTTGTTGTCGATCCGCAAAAGTTCATGTTGAGACACGCAATGTTCCTTTGCGGTACAGAGAGTGTTAGATCAGCTTACAACTCAGTACGCCACAATTCGGAATATGAAACTGTGGTTTAAAAGTAAACAGCAGGATTGTACATTTGGTAAAGTACATTTATTTCACATGAAATGTTTAGTGAATATTCAGCGATTTGCTATTGTCTTTGCTGTCGATCAGCAAAAGTTTATTTGGAGCCACGCGTTGTTCCTTTGCGGTAGATTGGCTGTTGGTTTATGATAAAAGCAGTAAATGGTCGCTCTGATAATCGGAAGGTTGCTCCAACAACGAGCCATTAGACCACCCTATTGGTTGGTATGTTGTTTGTAGCCACTAGTACTGCGTAAGGGCATATTGGTCCTTGGCGATTATCCCATAAAATGGTGAGGGTCATGAAGTTGCATATTTGGACCTGCACCTGGCAGTTGAAGACCCCATCCGCTGGAGTCTGTAAATCGTGACATAGGCAAAATGGAGCCACATACCTGTTTTAAAAAACATAAATTAGTCTCACCAGCCGATCTTCATTAAAAATCATCATTTTATTTATTAGGGCGTGAAAATATTTGCTATCGAAGATAGTGCAACAGAGTATGTTAATAATAAAATAATAATATTTTCTCATTCATATAGCGCTAAGAACCGTGAGGTATCTAAGCGGTGCTTATTATTAACCATGGTGTGTGGTGTTCATTTATCGACCACGGAAGGATGAAAGGCTGAGTTTGGCCTTGCCGGGATTCAAACTTGCGTTAGCAAGCTGTGCACGGATGTCAAAGCGAGCGCTATACTCGCTGTGCCACTTGACAGGCTACAGTGAAGTGGCACAGCGAGTAGAGCGCTTGACCGCCTATAGACCGGTTAAATTATTTCTATTAACCCACCCTGTGTCGACTGCCTTTTTTAGAGCCCTCTAAACGACAGGGGATCAATTTGGTGGTGATAGTGCGCGGTAGAAAACATTATGCCACTTTCAACGAACAATCTAAAGGGTTACTTACAGTACAATTGCAATGTCCATTGTCTACAAGTGGTGCAGTCCCAAAATACGACTCTGCATGTGCCAACGATCTTTCGCATAGTGATATAATATATAAAAGTGGTTTTGTTTCAGAAATGTCATCTTTATCTTCTCTTACGTTTTAGCAACACTCCTTCAAGAGAAGTCTTTCATCACAATCTCTGTCTGTCAAGGTCAAAACACAATACAACCTTGTAGTCCGCTTCGTGAGCCTCTCCGGGGCCCGAGAAAAAAATGGAAGTAGCTGACCTTCACTGTGAACGAGCATAAATTCTTACTTTGCAACATTCTGTGTAAAGCCATCTGTAGAAGTTGTGGAAGCAGCTGACCTTCACTGTGAACAAGCATAAATTCTTACTTTGCAACATTCTGTGTAAAGCCATCTGTAGAAGTTGGTTTTTGCACGCCATGTTTGTATATTGTTTGCGTGATATTAAAAAAAGTTTGTTTAAAGGACGTTATGGTTCTAAGTACAGCCGAAAGACCCCTGAAAATCGCAAGTTATGGTAAGCTTTGAAAAATAACTGGCGCCACCACCGTGCACTGCTAAGACTAACACCCAGGACATCAAAGATGACATCGCAAATGTCATTGATGAAATCACTAATGACATCACGTGTGTATGTACTTTTCATGGAATTTGTGTACTAGGGATTTTTATTATAATGTTGCGAAAAAAGTGTCAAGGATATTGCAATAAATATCATACCGTTATTAGTGCTTTGAACGATCCATTGATATAAATAGCATTGTATTATGGGATTCTATCTAGTATACTGAGCTACTAATGGAGAAACATAGCATTGTGTGCAGAGTACAAGATGAAAGTATAATATGTGTAATGTTAATATGTTGAATAATGAAATAATAATTGTCCTGAAATGTTTGAAAAATCACAAAATGGGGTTGTTCTGAGGACGTTATTCGTATTGTGTGATTGCTTAGCTGTATGCAATGAGGGAATGGCACAGAGAGTAAAGTGGACGCCGTCCGCGGACAACGCGGCTGTTCGTGGACAGGGCGTGCTACATCCGGGTTTTTCCAGGAAATCCAACATGGAAAGAAGACTGTACGGATCAGCCAATCAGATGTCGAGGTTTTGGATTTGTGTTGAAAGAGACTGTGTGTGGTGAAGATGGCAGAAGTGGAGAAAGTCAGGATGTTGGTGCTCGGAGATATGTTTGTGCATGGTTTACAGCAGTACGCTGAATGCAGGCACGTTGCAAAGAACTTTGATGTGAAAGGAGTGGAGGTGGTGTGGAGCAGTCTGCCTGATTGCAATGTACAGGGAATTTTAAAAGTTTGTGAGGATATGGCCACGATGAACAGTCCGCATGTGGTAGTTTTGCACTATGGTGCTTTCCATTTGGGCAACGTCAGTGCCCCTACTTTGTTGGCTGATTTGGAAAGCTTGGTTCAAGCAGTAATGAAGATCCTTCCAAATGCAAAAGTAATTTTTTCTGGATTACTACCTAGGGCAATATGGGACAATAGTTCAGTTTTTTGTCCTCAGCAAAATATTGCTAGGTGTGTCATCAACCGAGGCATGTGTGCCTTCTTGCTTAGAGCTGGTATGTTCTTCTGTAACAATGAGAATATTGATGCCAGTAATGCTGTTAATTTTAAAGAAGATGGCATTTCTTTATCTTTTACGGGAAATGCCTTTCTATTTTGGAATGTAAGGGTTGCTTTGGAGAAGGTTATGTGAAGATTTTAGGAGTAAAGAAAGAAAAAAAAAACAAGAAAAAAAATACAAAATAACTGGTGTCTGTCAAGCATCTGTAAAAAAAAATGGGGCACACTATTTAAATTTACATTCACCACGCTCAGATTTTCGATGTGTCCGCAGACATGGCGGTAGTCCGCGGACATGAAAATCACTATGAGGGGGTTAGTATGTTCTATGTTACATGTATATGAAGTCAGGGATATTATGGTTAAGTTGTGCACTAAAAACCTATGAAATTCAGTGAAAAAACTTTGTTAAAGGGACGTTCTGGTTAAGTTGCGCTACTAAAAACCTATGAAATTCAGTGAAAAAACGTTGTTAAAGGGACGTTATGGCTCAAAGTAAAACCGAAAAACCCCTGAAATTCGGCAGTTATGGTAACATAAGCAACCATAACTCGCGCCACCGTGCACTGCTAACACTAACACCCAGGACATCAAAGATGACATCACAAATGTCATTGATGACATCACTGATGACATCACATGGCTGGCTCTCCCTTTTTATCCTTTACTGACATATCAAAGCCACATAGTTTTCTTCAGTAACAGTCAGGAAGTAAAAATTGAAAAGGTACTATATTTGTAGACTTAGGGTCCAGTCACATCATATGAAACATATACATAGCGGAAGATACCGGCTTGAAAGAGAGCAATCCTTTCTGTGCATGAAGATAATCATTATGGTTATCAGCACTTTCTCATAGTTTTATTTTTATTACTCTACCTTCCCTCTATATGCTCATATTTGTATACATTATACTCACTCTCCATAGAGTGAATGGGAAAAAATTTTTGCTCGCGCCTACAGCCCAAACCGCTGGACGGATTTCCACCAAATTTGGACCAGGAGCAGCGGCTTGGTCCCGAAAGCGTGCTTTTGCAAATTTGGTGAAAATCCGTCCAGTAGTTTTTTTTTAAAATGACCAAAAAGTAGGTAAAAAAACATTAGTGATATCTGTGTTCGGTTTGCGGACACACTTCCCTGTTCGCTCCGCGGAAAGTGTCCTGATTGGCCAATCGTCTTGCGTGATGTTCGCGGACATGCAAAGTGGTCGCTGATTGGACGGCGTGGAGCGTGAAGCGCGTCAGATTTTTCGGTAGCGCCCGCCATCTTGGATTCGCGGACGTCCCCGGACAGCACGGTGAAACTTTGTTCAAAATGTGTATTTTGTAGAGTGTGTTGGTGTTTAGGAGTGTTTGGGGAGGGTGGGAGTGTATTTGATAGGATGAAAGTTGTGTTTTTTATGTGTTAGACGTTCTTTTTGTGTTCGATTTGTTTGCGGCCATCACACATGTTCTGAAATGTTCTAAATAAACTGACTAGGGGTGTTCTAAGGAGTCAATATGTGTCCGTTTTGTTCGCAAGCAAAGTGAAACTGTTCTAAGAACACTCGCGGTGTCCGGGGAGTGTTCGTAGGGGGTGTCCTGAGGACGCTGTCCGTATTGTTCTCTGTCAAGCTGAATGTGTTCTAAGAACACGCGCGGTGTCCTGAAATGTTCGCAAATAAACAAAATGGGGGTGTTCTGAAGACGTTTTTGAGAACACTCCCGGTGTCCTGAAATGTTTGTAGGGGGTGTTCTGAGGACGCTGTCCGTATTGTTCTCTGTCAAGTTGAATGTGTTCTAAGAACACTCGCGGTGTCCTGAAATGTTCGCAAATAAACAAAATGGGGGTCTTCTGAAGACGCTTCTAAGAACACTCGCGGTGTCCGGGGAGTGTTCGTAGGGGGTGTCCTGAGGATGCTGTCCGTATTGTTCTCTGTCAAGTTGTATGTGTTCTAAGAACACGCGCGGTGCCCTGAAATGTTCGCAAATAAACAAAATGGGGGTGTTCTGAAGACGCTTCTAAGAACACTTGCGGTGTCCGGGGAGTGTTCGTAGGGGGTGTCCTGAGGACAATGTCCGTATTGTTCTTTGTCAAGTTGAATGTGTCCTAAGAACACTCGCGGTGTCCTGAAATGTTCGCAAATAAACAAGATGGTGGTGTTCTGAAGACGCTTCTAAGAACACTCCCGGTGTCCTGGAATGTTCGTAGGGGGTGTCCTTAGGACGCTGTCCGTATTGTTCGTTGTTAAGTTGAATGTGTTCTAAGAACTATCGCGTTGTTCTGAAATGTTCGTAGGGGGTGTCCTGAAAACGGTGTCCGTATTGTTCGCTGGCAAGTTCAAAGTGTTCTAAGAACACTCACATTGTTCGCGGACATTAAAAGTTTCCCATAGATCATAGTTGAAATGTTTGACTCTATGGATGTGATATGCTGCGGTGGTTGTTGCCAGGGCATAGAGTCCTGTTCGCAAGCAAAGTGAAACTGTTCTAAGAACACTCGCGGTGTCCGGGGAGTGTTTGTAGGGGGTGTCCTGAGGACGCTGTCCGTATTGTTCTCTGTCAAGTTGAATATGTTCTAAGAACACGCGCGGTGTCCTGAAATGTTCGCAAATAAACAAAATGGGGGTGTTCTGAAGACGTTTCTAAGAACACTCGTGGTGTCCAGGGAGTGTTCGTAGGGGGTGTCCTGAGGACGCTGTCCGTATTGTTCTCTGTTAAGTTGAATGTGTTCTAAGAACACGCGCGGTGTCCTGAAATGTTCGCAAATAAACAAAATGGGGGTGTTCTGAAGACGTTTTTGAGAACACTCCCGGTGTCCTGAAATGTTTGTAGGGGGTGTTCTGAGGACGCTGTCCGTATTGTTCTCAGTCAAGTTGAATGTGTTCTAAGAACACTTGCGGTGTCCTGAAATGTTCACAAATAAACAAAATGGGGGTGTTCTGAAGACGCTTCTAAGAACACTCGCGGTGACCGGGGAGTGTTCGTAGGGGGTGTCCTGAGGACGCTGTCCGTATTGTTCTCTGTCAAGTTGAATGTGTCCTAAGAACACTCGCAGTGTCCTGAAATGTTCGCAAATAAACAAAATGGGGGTGTTCTGAAGACGTTTCTAAGAACACTCGCGGTGTCCGGGGAGTGTTCGTAGGGGGTGTCCTAAGGACGCTGTCCGTATTGTTCTCTGTCAAGTTGAATGTGTCCTAAGAACACTCGCGGTGTACTGAAATGTTCGCAAATAAACAAGATGGTGGTGTTCTGAAGACGCTTCTAAGAACACTCGCGGTGTCCGGGGAGTGTTCGTAGGGGGTGTCCTGAGGACAATGTCCGTATTGTTCTTTGTCAAGTTGAATGTGTCCTAAGAACACTCGCGGTGTCCTGAAATGTTCGAAAATAAACAAGATGGTGGTGTTCTGAAGACACTTCTAAGAACACTCGCGGTATCCGGGGAGTGTTCGTAGGGGGTGTCCTGAGGACGCTGTCCGTATTGTTCTCTGTCAAGTTGAATGTGTCCTAAGAACACTTGCGGTGTCCTGAAATTTTCGCAAATAAACAAAATGGGGGTGTTCTGAAGGAGCTTCTAAGAACACTCGCGGTGTCCGGGGAGTGTTCGTAGGGGGTGTCCTGAGGACAATGTCCGTATTGTTCTTTGTCAAGTTGAATGTGCCCTAAGAACACTCGCGGTGACCTGAAATGTTCGCAAATAAACAAGATGGTGGTGTTCTGAAGACGCTTCTAAGAACACTCCCGGTGTCCGGGGAGTGTTCGTAGGGGGTGTCCTGAGGACGCTGTCCGTATTGTTCTTTGTCAAGTTGAATGTGTCCTAAGAACACTCGCGGTGTCCTGAAATGTTCGCAAATAAACAAGATGGTGGTGTTCTGAAGACGCTTCTAAGAACACTCCCGGTGTCCTGGAATGTTCGTAGGGGGTGTCCTTAGGACGCTGTCCGTATTGTTCGTTGTTAAGTTGAAAGTGTTCTAAGAACTATCGCGTTGTTCTGAAATGTTCGTAGGGGTGTCCTGAAAACGGTGTCCGTATTGTTCGCTGGCAAGTTCAAAGTGTTCTAAGAACACTCACATTGTTCACGGACATTAAAAGTTTCCCATAGATCATAGTTGAAATGTTTGACTCTATGGATGTGATATGCTGCGGTGGTTGTTGCCAGGGCATAGAGTCTTGGGTGCATGGCCATTTGGCCATGCACCCAAGACTCTATGCCCTGGCAACAACCACCGCAGCATATCACATTCATATTTGCTTATAACTTTGGGTGAAAAACAAATGTATAAGGAACAAAGGTATTAGATACTATGGATGTGATATGCTGCTATGGTTGTCCTTATTATTGTATGCTTACTGTTTGGTCTAGTAATGGGAGTCCATGTTTTTCTTCTTCATTTCTGTGATAAAAGAAAATAGCATGTTAGGATTAGTATTTTGTAATGACTTATTACATTGTATAAGCAATATACTTTTATTTTTTTTCGACCCTCATATTTAGTAGAGTACAAATCAGAGGACTGTGCAATTTTCTCAGTTTCTGTATTTGTTGCTAAAATCATTGGGTCTGTGGGAGAAAAAAAATCCATGTTGGATTAAAAAAACCTTTTTCTGTTATGATACAGTTTATTTGTTTGTTTGTTTTGATATTATAAAATTTTGGAGCAGTTAGATACCAATTGGCGTATTCTAACTGTATATTTTTTTAATATATTTTAGTGGTTTGGATTTATCTATTTGGATATTGTTAAATTTTGGGACAGTTAGATACCAATTGGCATATTCTAACTGTGTATTTTCTGGCCTAATTTAGTGGTATTCATTTATCTGATTAGTTGTTGTAGAATCTTTGAGCTGTTAGATAGCTTTTGGAGTATTCTAACAGTTTATATTATTTTAACACAAATTTATAATTTTGGGACAGTTAGATACCAATTGGCGTATTCTAACTGTGTATTTATTGGTCTAATTTAGTGGTATTCATTTATCTAATTAGTTGTTGTAGAATCTTTGAGCAGTTAGATAGCTTTTGGAGTATTCTAACAATTTATATTTTTTTAACACAAATTTTCTTAAAGGTTTAAATACAGTTTATTTATCAAATTTTGGTTTTAAGAACATCAAATAAGTGTTTGTAAGATTTGCTAGTAATCTCTGCTTTAGAGTAATGGTACTATCATTACATTCAAACCATCCGCATTTCTTTTTTATATATGCAGTTTAGTGCCCTGAATTGGTTGTGGCTCCTGGGTGGTAGATTATACCTATTGTTGTGAAGGTTTTCTTACCAAGTGATATTTGACCATGTGTGAATCCAGTCAGCTTGCAGTTGTTTTTGGTACCATCTGCATTGTAATGTAGAAGCATTAGTATTACGTATTTACTATGTGTTTGTATTATTAACGTGGAGCGATTATCTGAATTGCAGGTGGAGCATAATCTACCATGGTTTGCATTTTGTACAAGTTGCTGAAATGGAATGGATTCACAATTTGGTATTGATATATATATGAAGCGTTCATTGGGGATTTCTTCTTGTGTCACATTGTTGCAGAGAGTGCATGTATGTTTCCACATGTATGACATCTGAAAGATTTCATTTATAGGTATGTGTTTGTTTTCCAGTACTTGTAGTAAGTACATTAGAAATTTTTGTGGATCTTCCTGTTAGTTTATAGTGAATTTCACCATTCCACCACAGTAGTCCAATTGTCGTCTTATTCCAAAAACACTATCAGGGTAATTCATAGAATCCAGCGCACAAGTAGCGCACGCGGCTGGCGCACAGCGTGCGCCTGCGATAGTCTGCGCCAGCCGCGTGCGCCAAAACCGAATCCGGCGCACAGCGTATTCATGGATTTTAGCTTCCCCAGGCAGCCGTGGCGCACAGTGGCGCAGCGACTCGCTGCAGCGCCAGTTACGCCCCCAGGAACGCCCCTTGCGCTGGGAAATCTCATAAAAATCACAAACCAGCGCAAGGGGCTGCGCTAACACTGGACCATCACGGCAAGCGGCCCATGCGATTTTCAAGGGTGCGCGGGAAGTTTCACACGTCAAATCCCAGGCTACGTCCATTTCAGGGGTGCGCGGGAAGTTCCACACGCGAATAGCCTGGCCGCGTGTATTCCAGGGGTGCGTGGGAAGTCCCACACGCGAATAGCCTGGGCGCGTGTATTTCAGGGGTGCGCGGGAAGTCCCACACGCGATTACAGCAGGGTACGTGTATTTCAGGGGTGCGCGGGAAGTTCCACACGCGAATAGCCTGTCCGCGTGTATTTCAGGGGTGCGCGGGAAGTCCCACACGCGATTACAGCAGGGTACTTGTATTTCAGGGGTGCGCGGGAAGTTCCACACGCGAATAGCCTGGGCGCGTGTATTTCAGGGGTGCGCGGGAATTTCCACACGCGAATAGCCTGTCCGCGTGTATTACAGGGGTGCGCGGGAAGTTTTACACGCGACTTCAGCAGGGTACTTGTATTTCAGGGGTGCGCGGGAAGTTCCACACGTGAATAGCCTGGGCGCGTGTATTTCAGGGGTGCGCGGGAAGTTCCACACGCGAATAGCCTGGGCGCGTGTATTTCAGGGGTGCGCGGGAATTTCCACACGCGAATAGGCTGGGCGCGTGTATTACAGGGGTGCGCGGGAAGTTTTACACGCGACTTCAGCAGGGTACGTGTATTTCAGGGGTGCGTGGGAATTCTCACACGCGAATTGGCTTGGTACGTGTATTACAGGGGTGCGTGGGAAGTTACACACGCGATTAGGCTGGGTGGGCCCTCACAGGTGTACCCTGTACACCCTCCACGGCCCCTGCAGGCAGCCCACAAAACAGGGGACTACCCTGCACACCTGATCATGTCCCCCTGCACCCCCATCCACCAGGGGCACCCTCCACCAGGCCCCCACCCATGTCTCCCACCACCCCCACCCCCCATCCACCAGGGGCACCCTCCACCAGGCCCCCACCCATGTCTCCCACCCCCCCCACCCACCAGCACTGTGGGGCACGTGGCCAGCAGGCAGTCAGGCAGCAGCAGATGGCAGGTGGGAGCGTGCTCAGGGCTCTGGGGGACTGTAATTTTGCCTCCTGGCCAGGAGCGTGGTCTTTCGTGTCTGAACGCGTGGACAGCCTGATAGGGAGTGAATCTGCACGTGAAAACCCCACACTCAGCGAATCGCGCGAAAACCCGTCACCAGCATATGTGCGTCTATAGTTACCTGCACGTGCAGTGTCAAAGCGTGTGATTGGTGAAAATGGATCTACACGCAGGAGTGACAAAGCGTGTGATTGGTGAAAATGGATCTACACGCAGGAGTGACAAAGCGTGTGATTGGTGAAAAGTGAGCTACACGCAGGAGTGTCAAAGCGTGTGATTGGTGAAAAAGGATCCACACGCAGAAGTGACAAAGCGTGTGATTGGTGAACATGGGCCAAGCACGTACACGCCGTAAGTGACGCTGTACGTGTGGGCCTGTATATAAGGTAGTGTTGAACACCATTTCCTTGTACGTGCTTTTCGTGGAGAGCGAGTGGGTGAATTCTGTACTTCTTGTCGTTTCACACGCGATTTACTTCACGGCGTTTCCAGTTCGTACTCCCTGTTACCTCTGACAGCTTTTTCTCTTTTTCCTCTTGTACTGGTTTACCTGGGCCTGTTCCCTCAAACAGTGTCCCCTTCTACTGTTGTCCTGTCTCCTCAGACAGCGTACACATCTTCTTTTGGCGGGGGTGTTGCCAACCAAACGCGCTCATTTTTCACGCTCTTTTACCTGGCAGACGGTGAGTCACGCACGTATCTAACTTCTGTGCTTGCCCCGTGTGTAGCCTACCCCTTCAGAGGTCAATCTAGGCTGCGTGTGACACGCATACGTTCATTGTGTTACTGGATGCCACAGCGTAGTGCAGGGTTTTCCATCAGCACACGTGGTCTAGGAGGGGTATTGTGCACGTTCCTTAACTTTTCTGGGGTGCCTGTGCGTTGCGTGACCCGTCATCTTTCCCCAGGGGTGTCATATAGCCTTGCCACTGCACTAGGGTACGAATACCATCTGGTACCCAACCCCTTTGACACCCAATTGCCCAGGACAATTGTGCACACCGACTCCCATACGCACAATAACATCAGTGCCATGGTTGCGAGGCGTGCAAGCCGTAAGGGTGGCAAAGGTGGCCGAGCCACACGTGGTGGCCGTGGAGGATCCACTAGGGGACGTGGTTGTGACTTGCAGGGTGCCCCTGTCCCCCCCAGTCTGGAGGACCAGTCAGGGACACCCATGCCCCCCCCCCCCCAGTTGAGGGTCATGTGGCTGATACCAACCCTGATCAGCCCTTGTTGGACCAGCCCATTGTGGCAGCAGACCTGTCCGAGGGTGATCCCATCGCTGACATCCAGGTCAGCAGGTCCACTGCACGTGCACCGGTGCACATTGGTGTCATCAGGGCACGCGCATCTATGCCAGATAGGTCATCTGCTGGCCCCCGTAGCCAGGGTGTGGCTCCATCCACCCCACCTCTCATACACCCTGCCAAGACTGTGTCGGTCCTAGTTCATGCACCTCAGATCAGGCCTGACCCCATCCCACTACCCCCAATGCCTGCACCTACTCCCATGCTGAGTGTGCAATCCCACACACCCAGTACTGAGTCCACCACGGCTCCTGCCCCTAGTGTCCACAGCGGCGTAGGACACTCTGGATCCCCACCCCCTTCCAAGCGCAAGAGGAAGAGTGCACGTCCGGCACAGGCTGATTCCCCAGGCACGGCTGCACAGTCCGGCCCATCAAGGAAGCCAAGCTTCACAGACGCCGAACTGAATGCACTTGTTCAGTATGTGTCAGATCATGATAGGGAAATGGTCATCGTTGCAGGGTCCAAGACCACACATGCCAGACGCCAGGCACACTGGCAGACCATTGCTGACAGAATAACTGCCCTTGGAGTAGTGAGGCGCACAGCTAGTGATTGCCAGAAGCGCTGGAATGACCTTAAGCGCAGGGCAAAGGATAAGCTGGCCTCAAGTCATGCCGCAACCTTGGTGACTGGAGGTGGGTCCCCAGCACAGGAAATAGAACTCACACCACACGAGTCCGTAGCTGGATCCTACGTCACCGAGGGACAACTCCAAGGTGTGGGAGATCTCCCTGATTACGAGGCATCATCCGGTGAGTGCACATGCATGTGTGTATTATCCATGTGCATGGTGTGTGTGTGAAGCATTCATGTTGGGTGCCTGTCAAGGGGGTGTGTGGCAGAGTAGATAGTGGCACCCATGTGCCTCATCCAGTATGTTCAGTGCAACACCATCTGCCCACAGCACTATCCCAACTGGCAACAGTGCACATATGGCCCTACACCATGGAAGTTGCCCTTGAATTGTCATTTTGTCACTACATTGTTGCTCATACTCCCCTGTCTATTCATCTGATGTCTTACATACCATTCCTATACTTTCCCCCAGCCAATCAAGTTTCATCTTCACATGCCTGACATGCAATGATACCACATGCTAATGCGTCCTCTGTATATAAATGCCTACCAACATGCTGTCATACTGTGGATGTTGCCTTGACATCCACCTCCTACCTGTGTGCTTTGGTACCGTCTGGTTTCGAGCCCCATTCCCTCACACTCCATGCTGCTCTTCATGGTCTATCTTCCCTGACTTCTACAGTTCAGACCATCGTGCCCTACTCACGACACCTGCTTGCTAACAGTCAAATGAGGGCACCCTGCCCTCCAATGCGACCCACCCTATTGCTGACAAGTGCATCTGAGCCTACTCAAAGCCAACTCTCACTGACATCTGCTCATACATGCCTTTGCCTGTCCCATAGACCCTTCACATGGTCCCTGTCCTCTCTCCTTGCTCCTCTTCCACCATCAATGGTGGGACCCGTTGGGGTGTACTCCTGGCCTCCTTCCAACCCTCAGAGGCCACAATTGATGTGCATGGTAATGGGAGCATCTCAGTCCAAGGCCCTTAGGCCAACCTCATTCTCCTTGAGAAATGCTAGCCACATCTCATCAACTTCCTTACCTCTCCTGCTGTCCCCCCTCCTCTCTCCTCATCAATCCTGCACTGCCTCCCTGCACCCTCCCATGATCCTTCTCCGCCTCCCACTCCAACTCCTACACATGCTGCACCTCTGATCTCTAGCACTCCCCGTAAGTCCTCCAAGGCTGTCAACCTCCTCCACAATTACACTCCTTTCACTGCGGCTGCATCAGGCATTCCTCCGATATCTGTCACTTACATGAGGTTATGCACCTTGACATCCTTGGTCTCATGGAAACATGTCTGACGGCCAGCTCTGTCTGCATCCTTCACACACTCCTACCTGATGTTCAGGAGACCCTCTCCTTTGCCCGCCACTACTGTGCAGGGGGGGTGTGCCCTTGGCTTCCCTGAGGGTATTCCTGCCACTGTCACTCCTACTTAGACCTACTCCACTCTGGAATGGCTTGTGTGACGTCTCTCTCTACCACACCTTGACATTCACAAACTGTGCGTACTGTGTCTGGGAAAACTGGTCAAATGTACTACTTCCTTTCTGAGTGTCCTCACCTCTCCTCCTCACTCATGTCCCCAGACACAGAAATCCTCTTCCTTGTTGCTGTACGCATCCACCTGCATGCTTGTTGACCCCCCCACGTGACCTTTCTGTGACCTCAGCAACTCCCTCTCACCCTCTAGACTCCCGTCTGTCCCTACTCATTCTGCAGGGCACACTCTTGATGCTCTGATCTCATCTGACTTTCCCCTCTCCGTCCATCTCTGCACTCCTCTCTCCTGGAGTGATCACATTCTCCTCTCCTCCCAGCTCACCCTCACCACACCACAGGCAAAGCCACCCTCACCACTGTCACACACCTTCTTGGTATTCCAACCCATGAAGTGTGTGTCAGTCGAGGCTCATGCTGCCAAAATCTCCCCCCCATCCAGCTCCCCCTTAGGCTCACTCCCATCCTGACAGGGCCCACTCCATGCTCCACTCTATGTCAGGTACACTGGATGTCTTTGCCACGGTCATGACCACCTGTCTGAAGCCCCATGCCAATGCAGAGTCCTGGCATGACTCGGATCATGTGAACCCAGACCACAGGTGCCGGGTGGCAGAGAGGGAATGTCCTGCATCATGCTCATCCTCTGGCAAACTGGCCTGCCACATGCCCCAAAGGCAATAGCGCCTCACCCTTCTCACCAAGATGAGATCCCCAATCCAAGGGCACATATCTGCGGCATGTGACAACTCTGCAGGACAGATAGAAATCTGCAAGGACCTTGCCGAGCCAGATGCAGTGTGTACCTCCCCTGTCCCCTCCGAGCCCACAGCACTGCATGATTGTCTCTGTACCCCTATAGGCCACCCCCCCCAGCACTTGTCTGCGCCTAACACCATCTGCCCTTGACGTTAAGTCCTACTTACCTTGTACAGCACTTCCAGCCGGCACTTCCCCTTGCACATCATTGTGCCACCCACCCCTGCACTTGCGTGACATGAATGACACCAGCACCAGTAGGATTGTTGACTGGCATCCCCTACTGCCCCACCACCCCTCAGTGCTCCGCTGTACCTTCATACATTTCTGGACCGGTGCTTCACGAATGCTATATGATTCCTTTACAGGTGATGGGGAGGTGGAATCTCATTGTTTACTGCATTTTGTTGATGTAGACAAGGCACTGTGCATCGTGGCCAATTTGGACTAGCAGATCCATGTACAACATGTCAACTTATTGATGTGATGATGCAATGTCAGGACCAGAGTGGTAGAAATCCAAAAAAGTTGCCCTCCTCTCCCTCTTCACTTGGTGGCTATGTCACATGCCATGTGTGTGATGGCATGTGCCTTTGACATGGCAATCACCGGCCAATGTGTGATGGCAGTGCTAGGCAGCATGGTGAGCAGGCGTTGCTCTCCAATCTGTACATTGTATGCCCTGAGCCTCCCCTACAGACCCAGTGATGGTGAATGCATAGGAGGTCTCCCAGTCATGTGGGACATGTGTCGTAGAACTACTGCCTCTGTTGTTCATCAGCCCTTGTTGCATGCCATGGTGCTAATGCCTGTTTCCATTTTTCTCTTTCATGTCTTTGCAGGGGACGAAGCACTTGTTGATGCTGGGGATGTGGTGGTTGAGCCGTCCCAGGAGGGCAACCCGGGCCGACCTTCCACAAGTGAGGGACGTGGTGTGTTTGTGGGTGAAAACCCACAAGTGCTGCAGGTCGTGCTGTCGAGGGGTGTCTCTGGGGGTTCCTCCCCCGAGCAGTATTCAGGTGTAGACTCGGAGGATGACACCTATGTGCAGTCGCAGGTGAGTGTTCTTGGGAGAGAATCTCCTCTGTCCGACCCACCTGCAGCCGGGCCATTGCCCTCAATGGGGATGTCAGTGTCGGCAGCTCAGCCTCCGGTGGTTACGGATGCAGGGCCACACCACACAATCTCTGATCCTGTTCCTGGGGCTGCAGATCAGAGAGGGAATGCAGTCCTGCAGCCTGAGGCCTTGCCGGCACAGCAAGGCGCAGTCCGCCTTGCCCCAGGCAGGTGTGGTGCCCGTCAACGTGGTGGCCGTATGCCACCTGGCAATACCGCTTGGGAGCAATCCATCTACGGTATGGCCAACCAACAGGCAGCATCATCCGAGATGATTGCACAGGCCATGGATAGGGTGGCCACTTCCATTGTCCCCCCAGAAAGGCTGATGGAGCGACTGGAGCAGGCTACAGAGTCCATCAGCCAGGCACACAGGGAGGATATGTTGGCGTCCAACAAGGACAGGCGGGCGGCACTGGCGACTCTGCGGGAATCACTTTCCATGGAGTCCCAGCGCCACAGGGAAGGCCTGAGGGAAGAATTCCGTCACCTCAGGTCGACCCTGTTAGAGCTTGAGGCTTCATCCCATAGAAGGACAGAGGAGCAGCTGGAGCGTCTGACACGGACGCTCTCGGCCGAGATGCAGGCAACTCGTGCGGAGGTCAGGTCATCCCGGGAGTTACTGCATGGGGACCTCCGCATGATTATAACCCAGAACCAGAACTACCAGACCCGCCTGCTTGCAGCCATGGAGGAGCAAACTCGTGCTTTGCGTGGGCTGCCTCCCATTGTCACACCATCTTCTGAGGCAGCTCCCCCACCTCCTGAGTCAGCTGCAGGGTCTGGCCAGAGCGATAGCGACTCATCTCCCACAACAGAGTAGCCGTGTGGGCCACGAGCCTATGGGGTGTTTTAGTTTCCCATGATCCACACAGGTGGATTGTGGCGTGCATCCTGTCCTCGGACCTCATAGGTGGCCCCCCCCCCCCGCCGGCCCTTTCATGGCCATTTTTTCTCAATTTTCTTTTTTCTTTTCCAAGAGTGTTGCCTTGTGTGGGTACCTGGGCATACACTGTATTGTGGCTGGGCACATGCAGGCTTGTCCTGAGTTTGGTTTAGATGCTTGGGTAGCAGACATCCACACCCCTCCTGCTTCCGTTTACATGGGCTTGCAAAGGGTGTGCCCAAGTGACAGCAAATTACACGGTGACATTGGACTCCCATGAGCTGTTGGCCAGTCCATAGTCAATACTGTGTAGACATTCATAGTGTACATTGTTGTTGCACCTAACTATGCATGATGGTTTGATATGTGCCTCTACTTACATATGTTGCTCATGTTTTGCAGGTATTTCACACAGTTCTTCACACGGGCATACTCTCTGGAGTCAGACTACATGTCGGTAGATGTGCACTGACACTTTTGCGTGGCGCCATCACTGTACATCTGGACGGTGAGGACATACCAGCAGAATCAGGTAATGAGACTACCATTGATTACATGCATTGTGTCTTGTTTGGGTGGGCTTCAAGGTGGGTTGGTGTGTAATTTGATTGAAATTACTCTTACACAGGTGTGTAGTAGTGGCTCCAGCGCGGTTAGCTGTTCAAGTGCGGCTATGTTCCATTTGGGCCACTGCTATTTGTGACACCGGTGTCATGTTGTGATGGCCAGTTTGTTTGCTCTCACATACCATGACATGGTGTCCTCAGTGGCGGGACTGTGAAGGGAATGGGTGACATGGCAATGTTGTCATGTAGTGAATCGCCTGTGGCAATGCACATTTGATTGATGGAGTTGTGTCTTCTCGTTGTGATGCATTGCGGGTGTATGTGTAGGTAGGGGTGCACACATAGTGACACTTCCATGTTAACAATCTCAGGCTGATGTGTATCTGACAGTTTATTGTCGAGTAATTTTGTGACATTGTCAGGTAGTGTCATCATTGATTGTCAGATGGTATGTGCCAGAGCAGTGTGCACTAGCCAGCACTGTGATTCCTAGGTGAAGAAGTTGGCCACCAGTTGCGTACGGGCTGCCACCCCCCGTGCCCTTTCCCCTCCCATGCGCAGCGGGCGTGCATGTGGTTGTGGATGTGGGGGCACCACCATGTCCACGGGCAGGCCCCGGCGTGTTGCAACGTTGTGCAGGACACATGCTGCCACTATGATCCTGCACACTATTCGGGGAGCTTATAACAGCTGCCCGCCAGAACGGTCAAGGGAGCGAAAGCGTGACTTCAGCACTCCGAATGTGCGCTCCACTATGCCCCGTGTTGCAATGTGGGCTGTGTTGTACCTTACCTCGGGTGGCGTGGTGGGGTTCCGGATTGGGGTCATCATGTGGGGGCTGATAGGGTAGGCACTGTCCCCTGTGGAGGTGGTGATGGGTATCATTAGTGGTGTTGTGTCATGACCCAGTATCTGACATGCATGCATGTGCAGTGGCATTCATGCTCACCAAGCAGCCATGTATCTCCATGCTGGCCAGCCTCCAGGTCCCGGCATAGTGTAGACATTCTGTAGATGAAGCTGTCGTGGGTGGACCCGGGATAGTTGGCATATACTGATGTGATTATTCCCTTGGCATTGCATACAACTTGCACGTTGATGGAATGCCAGTGCTTGCGGTTTCTATAGATGTGCTCTGTTGCCCTGGGTGGACGTAGAGCCACATGTGTGCAGTCAATAGCACCAAGCACTTTGGGGAATTGAGCCACACCATAGAATTCCTGGATGCACGTCCGCCTTTCTGCATGAGTCCTGGGGAGATATATGTGCCTGCGGACTGATGGCCGTGCAGTGATGATGTTCAAGACCTGGTGTAGGCAGCGTGACTGCGTGGCCTGTGACACACCACCCACTATGGCACTTGTCCGCCGAAAGGATCCAGTGGCCAAGAAGTGCAGTACATTCAGGACCTTCTGCAGGGGGCTGAGTGCTTGGGAGCACAGGGTGGGTGATGTGAGGTCATCCTCCCACTCACTGACCAGGTCCAGTATGATGTGTGCTGGAAACCTGTACCTCCCATACACCTGGTCATCAGGCATCCCGAATAGGCTGGTTCTGGGTGTGAATATTCTGGCCCTGACTCTCCTCCTCCTCCTCCTTTGGTAGCCCACTGCCACAGCTGCTAGGAACGGTATGTTCATCCTGGCATCTGGCTTGTTTATTGATAAGTGCGCAAATTAATGCCTTGCGCGTGTTCTAGGCGAGCGTGTGACCCTCGCACCCCTGGAATCTAGTTCCCACTCCAATAGCGTGTGGAAATTCCCACGCAGCAGGCATACAGGTGCGCTGACGTACTTGCGTGTGTAAGTGCCCGCGCACCCCTGTAATACACGTACATAGGCCAATCGCGTGTACGCGCACTTTTGGCCAATTACACGCGATGTAATACACGTACATTGCCCAATCGCGTGTACGCGCACTTTTGGCCAATTACACGCGATGTAATACACGTACATTGGCCAATCGCGTGTACGCGCACTTTTGGCCAATTACACGCGATGTAATACACGTACATTGGCCAATCGCGTGTACGCGCACTTTTGGCCAATTACACGCGATGACACTCTGACGTGCAGTATTTCCACGTGTGCTCCGTCATCACGTGCTGAGTGGGGAACGCCCGTGCGGATCACGTCAGACGCGCTTACGCGGTGAGGGACTCTGGTCCAATAGAATCGCGTATGCGTGCTAATGCACTTACGCGCTAAGGCCCTTTCCTCGGATTTCACGCTGACGTGCAGGAATTTCACGTGCCAAATCACTCCGTATCAAGCTGGCCACCCGAAAACACACGGAACACCACGCTCCTGCCCAGAAGGCCGAGTTACTGCCCCCCCAGTGCCCTGAGCAGCCTCCCACGTGCTATCTGCTGCTGCCTGCCTGCCTGCTGCCACCGTGCCCTGCCATTTGGTGCCTGCACATCAGCCATCTGCAGGGGTCAAGTTGCTGTGTCCACCCCTGCTGGAACTGAAGACTCCCAACTGGGATTACATCGCTCCACAGCCCAGCCCCAGGACCCAGTTGCCCACCCACACCTGCCTCTGGGGTTGCCATGTCGGGCACTTCGACATCTGGCACCAGTGGCAACCCCAGGCCAGAGGGGCAGAGGGGCACCAGCTTCACTGCCACCGAAGTTGGTGTCCTGGTGGAGCATGTCCTGGGGCAGTATGATGCCCTCTTTGGATCGTCCCGCGCCAGCAAGGAAGGACGGGAGAGGATCTGGGCCGACTGTGTGGTTGCCATCAACGCGGAGGGGGTGGCAACCCGCAACGTCCAGAAGATCAAGAAGCGCTGGGAGGACTTGAGGTCCAGGACCCTTGTGAAGGCCCGGCACCTCGTGGAGGGGGGCCGGGGCCGCATGAGTTCCATCCAGAAGAGGGTCCTGGAACGCGTACGCCCAGCGCTCCACGCCCAGGTCCTTGAGAGGGAGGCCCGTCTGGAGTTGAGCGGTAAGTGTGCAAGCATTACTGTGTGAGACAGGGCATGTTGCGGTGTGCTGGGTCTATGATACTTGCCTGTATGTGTGCCATGGGCCATGTATGCATGTATGTGTGCAGGGACATCATGGTAATGCATGTGCGACCAGTGATGTGTGACCCACATGGTTGTAGCATGTGTTGAAATGTGGCATGGGGAGCCCTATGCAGATTTAGGACATGAGAGCATGCCAGTCTCTGTACCTGGAGATGGATGGGGGTGAAGGATGGGTGCTGATGCCAGGTACATATATGGTAGCCATGTCTGTGTGCCTGACCTGCGTGTCTGTGACTTGTGCATGCCATGGATGCATGACACATGTGTGTGACAATGCACAGATTCTGTGACGCACCCAACTAACCCTTGTTTCGCCTGTGTTCGTTGTGTTTGGGGCCAGATGGATGTGACTGAGGTGAAGTGTGTGCATGTGATATGCATGAGCCATGATGCATGTGAGTCACATATCATTGAATGTTTCAAGAGTCAATTGGACATGCATGGAAATGTGCATGGCATGCACCATGCCTGTTGCTGTGTGTGTTTTGCCTGGACTGACCCATGTGTTGTGGAGGGACATGATGGAAGTGTACTTTGACAGGGGTGCTCATCTGCTATTGCTTCCTGTCTAGGGGACCATTTTACAGTAGCCTGATGCTTGTGTCCTTTGTCTCCCTCTACGCAGCGGCTAGTGAAGAAGAGGGCGGAGACGGCGCTGTGGAGCAAGGCGGCGGGGATGCCCCCACGGCTGCAGCGGAAGGGGTGGGTGAGCCCCCACAGGGGCCTGCTACGGCGGGAGACGGTGAGGAGCCATCCAGGTTGGTGGTTTGCACAGAGGAGGAGGAGGCCGACACTGGTGCACACATGGGGCCTGGTGGGAGCATCCCTGCTGGTGCAAGTGGTGCAGTCCAGGGCCAGGGGCAGGAGGCAGCACAGGTCACCGTGGAGGTGCCTGTGCATGTCGCTGTCCCTGACCCTGTGAGTGCACCACCATGCACCAGCAGGGATGCCCCGTCCCAGGCCCGTCCGCAGGTAGTGGGGATGTCCATGTCAACTGACTCCCCTCCACCTGCGGCCGTGGGAACCCCTGGCCGCGTGGAGCAGGTCCTGATTGGGGTCGCGATGCGCACGGCTGTGATTCGTGATGACGTGCGTGCTTCCCGGGAGGAGCACGCACGTCATCACGAAGTGCACCGTGCCGACGTGGCCCAATTGGGATCGGCCATGTTCGGGGGGTTCCTGCATGTGTTGGCCAATCTGACGGCCCTCTCCTCCTCTGTGCAGGCTATCCAACGGTCGTTCTCCTTGCCGTCCTCCGGCCAAGATGCCACCATGGCCCCCTGTGGACCTGCCCCGACCAATGCAGCCAGCTCGGTGGGGATCCCATCCCTGCCACAGTTGGGAGTCGGAGGTCCAGCAGGGGTGGACGACACAGCAAGTGGACCCCAGCAGATGGAAGATGTGCCGGCATCATCGGGCAGGGCACGTGCACGACGGCGTCGGTGGTTACCATCAGCCTGGATGCCGTCGTGCTGGCAGAGGCAGTGGCGTCGGAGGCAGCAGCGGGCTCGACGTGGGAGGCATCATGGCTCAGGGCCATCAAGATCAGAGGGGCAGGCATCGGCCGGAGGGCAGGGCAACCCTGGCATGGCGGTGTGTTCCGTGTGGGAGGAGTTTGGCCAGCGGATAGGTGCGGAGCGGCAGCGGGCGGAAGAGGAGCGGCTCGCCATGGCCAGGGCGGAGATCTCCATGCATCGGGCATTGAGGCGGGCTGAGTGCCTCGAGGAGGCTCGCAGGGATTTTGGTGAGCACATGGGGTTGTCCCTGCGAGACCTCGGGGCCAGGACAGAGTCCCGCCTCCAGGACATTGACATGGAGTTCGAGGATGCCCTGGCCAGCATCACCAAGTGAGCCGCAGGACTAGCCCGCTGCCTTTGTATATAGTTTTTTAGTTAGTTAGTGCTAGGTTTCCTTTATTTATTTTTATTATTTTGGACCGCTGGGACAATGGCCACTTTTTTGTACATATTTATTTTATTAGTTAGTATTAGGTTTCATTTGTGCAGTTGGGCTCATGGACCCTGGAACATTCCTGTATATATTGTTATGTTTTGGGAGATACATTTTTTAATTTTTTTATTGTTTACACCATGACGTAATGGTTTTTCTTTGATTTCCTACTACATGGTTTTGCTTTGGACAAATTATATTGATTTTTTAATCCTTTGTTTTTTGGTTTATCATTTTTGTTCTCGGACATGGACCTTTTATTTACTTTGCCACATAGTTGTATGTTTTATTGGTTTACTTGATTTGTGTTTTTAATACATTTTTATATTATCTTACACTTGTGTTATTTTCTCTTTGGTTTCTTACATGTCATGATATGGGTTTTGACATTCACTTGCACCCATTGTGTATGTGTGTGTGACAGACATGTGTTCTTTTGCATACTTGCCTTTGGGTTGTGTCATGTGATTGCATTCACTATGTGGGTGCATGCAATCCTTGCCTGGGTGTTTGTGCTGGGTATGCTGGCCATTACTGCCATGATTGTGTATCGTCAGGACCTGGGGCCAGGGGGACATGGGTGGGGGCCTGCTGGCAGGTTCCCCACAGTGCTGGGGGTGGTGGGAGACATGGGTGGGGGCCTGGTGGAGGGTGTCCCTGGTGGATGGGGGGTGGGGGTGGTGGGAGACATGGGTTGGACATGGGTGGGGGCCTGCTGGCAGGTTCCCCACAGTGCTGGGGGTGGGGGTGGTGGGAGACATGGGTTGGACATGGGTGGGGGCCTGCTGGCAGGTTCCCCACAGTGCTGGGGGTGGGGGTGGTGGGAGACATGGGTTGGACATGGGTGGGGGCCTGCTGGCAGGTTCCCCACAGTGCTGGGGGTGGTGGGAGACATGGGTGGGGGCCTGGTGGAGGGTGTCCCTGGTGGATGGGGGGTGGGGGTGGTGGGAGACATGGGTGGGGGCCTGGTGGAGGGTGTCCCTGGTGGATGGGGGGTGGGGGTGGTGGGAGACATGGGTGGGGGCCTGGTGGAGGGTGTCCCTGGTGGATGGGGGGTGGGGGTGGTGGGAGACATGAGCAGGTGTGCAGGGTAGTTCCCTGTGGTGTGTGCTGCCTGCAGGGGCCGTGGAGGGTGTACAGGTAATGCCTGGGAGCACACAGCCATATCGCGTGTGGAACTTCCCGCGCACCCCTGCAATCCACGTACCCGGCCATATCGCGTGTGGAACTTCCCGCGCACCCCTGAAATCCACGTACCCTGACTAATCGCGTGTGGAACTTCCCGCGCACCCCTGCAATCCACGTACTCTGCCATATCGCGTGTGGTACTTCCCGCGCACCCCTGAAATCCACGTACCCTGACTAATCGCGTGTGGAACTTCCCGCGCACCCCTGCAATCCACGTACCCGGCCATATCGCGTGTGGTACTTCCCGCGCACCCCTGCAATCCACGTACCCGGCCATATCGCGTGTGGATCTTCCCGCGCACCCCTGCAATCCACGTAGCCTGCCATATCGCGTGTGGTACTTCCCGCGCACCCCTGAAATCCACGTACCCTGACTAATCGCGTGTGGAACTTCCCGCGCACCCCTGCAATCCACGTACCCGGCCATATCGCGTGTGGAACTTCCCGCGCACCCCTGAAATCCACGTACCCGGCCATATCGCGTGTGGAACTTCCCGCGCACCCCTGAAATCAACGTACCCGGCCATATCGCGTGTGGAACTTCCCGCGCACCCCTGCAATCCACGTACCTGGCCATATCGCGTGTAGAACTTCCCGCGCACCCCTGAAATCCACGTACCCGGCCATATCGCGTGTGGTACTTCCCGCGCACCCCTGAAATCCACGTACCCTGACTAATCGCGTGTGGAACTTCCCGCGCACCCCTGCAATCCACGTACCCGGACATATCGCGTGTGGAACTTCCCGCGCACCCCTGAAATCCACGTACCCGGCCATATCGCGTGTGGAACTTCCCGTGCACCCCTGGAATCCACGTACCCTGCCATATCGCGTGTGGTACTTCCCGCGCACCCCTGAAATCCACGTACCCTGACTAATCGCGTGTGGAACTTCCCGCGCACCCCTGCAATCCACGTACCCGGCCATATCGCGTGTGGAACTTCCCACGCACCCCTGAAATCCTCGTACCCGGCCATATCGCGTGTGGTACTTCCCGCGCACCCCTGCAATCCACGTACCCTGACTAATCGCGTGTGGAACTTCCCGCGCACCCCTGATATCCACGTACCCTGACTAATCGCGTGTGGAACTTCCCGCGCACCCCTGCAATCCACGTACCCGGACATATCGCGTGTGGAACTTCCCGCGCACCCCTGAAATCCACGTACCCGGCCATATCGCGTGTGGAACTTCCCGCGCACCCCTGGAATCCACGTACCCTGCCATATCGCGTGTGGTACTTCCCGCGCACCCCTGAAATCCACGTACCCTGACTAATCGCGTGTGGAACTTCCCGCGCACCCCTGCAATCCACGTACCCGGCCATATCGCGTGTGGAACTTCCCGCGCACCCCTGCAATCCACGTACCCTGCCATATCGCGTGTGGTACTTCCCGCGCACCCCTGCAATCCACGTACCCTGACTAATCGCGTGTGGAACTTCCCGCGCACCCCTGATATCCACGTACCCTGCCATATCGCGTGTGGAACTTCCCGCGCACCCCTGAAATCCACGTACCCTGCCATATCGCGTGTGGTACTTCCCGCGCACCCCTGATATCCACGTACCCGGCCATATCGCGTGTGGAACTTCCCGCGCACCCCTGAAATCCACGTACCCGGCCATATCGCGTGTGGAACTTCCCGCGCACCCCTGAAATCCACGTACCCTGACTAATCGCGTGTGGAACTTCCCGCGCACCCCTGCAATCCACGTACCCGGCCATATCGCGTGTGGAACTTCCCGCGCACCCCTGAAATCCACGTACCCGGCCAAATCGCGTGTGGTACTTCCCGCGCACCCCTGAAATCCACGTACCCGGCCATATCGCGTGTGGAACTTCCCGCGCACCCCTGCAATCCACGTACCCTGCCATATCGCGTGTGGTACTTCCCGCGCACCCCTGCAATCCACGTACCCTGACTAATCGCGTGTGGAACTTCCCGCGCACCCCTGAAATCCACGTACCCTGCCATATCGCGTGTGGAACTTCCCGCACACCCCTGAAATCCACGTACCCTGCCATATCGCGTGTGGTACTTCCCGCGCACCCCTGATATCCACGTACCCGGCCATATCGCGTGTGGAACTTCCCGCTCACCCCTGCAATCCACGTACCCTGCCATATCGCGTGTGGTACTTCCCGCGCACCCCTGCAATCCACGTACCCTGACTAATCGCGTGTGGAACTTCCCGCGCACCCCTGTAATCCACGTACCCGGCCATATCGCGTGTGCAACTTCCCGCGCACCCCGGTATGCACGCACACGTTTATTTTTTCTCTCAGCCCGTGTCTGTGTTTGTGGGTACCCCTTTGTACGTCATTTGTCCTGGAGGGCCACAGTATTGGACATTGATCATGTCTGTATATAGGTGCTATTTGTTGGCGCACCTTTTAGCGCACATTTCTTGCAGGCGCAGAGACGCTACCGCCTGCTTTCTTGTGGCGGTCGTGTTTGTGCCTGTTTGTGCCTGTGCGCTGCTTTGAGCGTGCGCTTTTTTGCCCTATTCTATTCCATGAATACGTGTTGTATGCGAGCGTGTGGGCGTTCCGCGCACTTGCCTCCTATACTTTCCCCGTGCCGCCCACATTCTTCCCCATTCCGAGTGTTGTGCCCCATTTTATTCCCCATTCCGAGTGTCCCGCCCTGTGTTCCGCCTACTTTAGAGCTGTGCGCTGCGCTCGGAGTGATAGCGCAGTGGCCGTGGCGCACGACGTTGGTTGACCTGTGCGCCGGCCTGCGCCGCGCGCTTTTTCAGCGCACGTCCTCTGCTTTTCTTGCGCACGGACTTCCATGAATCGACGTGCGCTGGTTTCCCTGCGCTTTTCGCTTATTTTCGGCGCAGCGCACGTATTGGCCCCTCTGCGCCGGGATTTTCGGCGCACATTTATTCCATGAATCGGCCTGTATATGTGTTGTCAGGATTGTTTGCTGCATTTCTGTGAAGTACTAACATTTGCAAACACAATGGGTCTGTACTGTGTAAGTAAATGTTGTCAACAATTGGTGGTAATTGAAATAGAATATTCATTGCTACATTTGCATAGCAACGTACACCAACTATATTTGAGAATTTAAATGGTCCAGGTAGTTCTGTATCTAACTGCTTTTTTTGGAGTTTGTCTTCCTTCTTTAAAGAAGTACCTGGTTTACTTTCTCTAATTGATTCTTTTTTGTTTGTGGTACTTGATGAAGTATTAGTTTCTTTTACTCTCTTTGGAGGATTTGCAGTGACGTCTTGTTGCATTTCTGTTTGATTTAGTTTTCTTTTACAACGTTTTAGTTTTCGTGGAACAGAATATGTGTTTAGATGGGGAGTGTATAGTGAGCGAAGTCTATTATATTCTAAAATGCAAGGAATATCAGCGTTTACTTTACTTGCATCAAAGTTGATTAGAAATAGACCGTCAAGTGTACGTAAGCGTGATAGTGCTACGTAGCTCATGCCTTCTTTAAAGACTGTGTTACCAATATCTATCATTGCTATGTCTAGGGTAAGACCTTGTGATTTATGAATCGTGACTGCGTATGCAAGAGTTAGAGAAAATTGTTCTCTGCGTACATACATATCTTTGAAGAGAAGGAATCTAGCTGTTGAGCGTCGTATCCGTTTTACTTCTGAAAGTTTGTCAAAGAGTATATTGACAAACTGAATTTTGTTGTCACGTCGGTATTTTTGAAAGCCAACAACTGTACCCAGTGCTCCATTAACTAGTCCTTGGTCCACGTCAAGGTTACGTTTAAGCATTACTCTGCAATTTAAGGATAATTTTAACATCTTTTCTAAGCCTGCTGTGTTTGAGATTGATTTTTCTAAATTATTTAGTCTTGTTGTGGCTTGGTCACACATGGGTAGTGTCATACCATGTACATCTAGTTTGTCTGTGGCGCTAATTTCCATTATTGGTTGCATTTCTTTACTTAACATTATTTCATTGAATTTGAGACAGCTTGCAAGAGTTGGCATTAAGGCCATACAATTGACATTTTTGTGGGCTAATTGTTCCATAACATCTGTAGCACATGCATTATCGCCATAAAGTGCATTAATGTGCCGGGTTTTCAATGTTGCTTCTGCTTCTTTAGAAAGTATACCAACTCTCAAACTTTTTAAAATGTTGGCATAAGTTAGATCTGCAGATTGGCGCATGTTTTCTGTTAATTCTCTGTATTGTAAATGTTGCCAAAGGTTGACATTTCCAATGCTGCCAACAGTCTTACGGCAGAGTTTGTGCCCTAATGTTTTAAAAATAGGTTCACCTTTTACTGGTGTTAATTGAAGCAGATCTCCAAAAACAATAATGTGTTTTCCTGCAAAGAGCTCTTCATAGTCTGTTTTGAGTACTTCTTGTAATCTAAGGTGAATCAAAGCTAACATCAGGTTGGAGACCATGCTCACTTCATCTATTAGTAGCATTTTCATTTGTTTCAATACTCTGCGTAATTCCATTGCAGCTTCTGCAGAAAGTTTGTAATAGTCTAATTTGTTCTGGTGTTCTACTGGTAATAGTAGTAATCGGTGTAATGTAACACCACCTATGTTGTAGGCAGCTAAACCTGTGGGGGCAGTGACAACAGCTGACAGTTTGTTTTTTGTCAATTGTTGAAGGAACTTACTAATGATTTTGATTAGGAATGTTTTGCCAGAACAAGCTTCACCACTGACGTACAGTAGTATAGGTTTATAATTATGGCAGGAACATTCTTTATTTTCATGTTTTACACCATGTGAAATTTGTTTTGTTACTTCTTGAAAAATGCTACTTTGCTCATTGTTTAGTTTTGAATGTAGTATAGTTAAGTCTTCCTTATCTTCATACTGACACATGGTGTTTTCTACTTCTATTATAGCTAATTCTGCCTCATTTGTTATTAGTGGTTCTCCCAGTCGTTCTTGGCTTCCTGTTACAGAAGGTTGACTACTGTCAGGAGTATCCTTATCTAGTTGGGCTTGGAGTTCTTCTTCATGTTGCTGTTCATTGTGCAACATTGTTTTGTACTGTGTAAAGTTTACATCAGGTATAGTGCTTTCATTTGCTTTGAAAGCATCCTCATATGAGTCATAGTTATCTAGTAATTGTTCTTCTTTTCTCCATGATTTGAAGAGTTGTAGCAGGGACATGTAATATACTTCTTTATGTTGAGGAGTCTTCAATGACAATTTGATATGATTAATTAAATTTGGTTTAATGAGTTTAACTAAGCTGCCTTCACAGTCTGTCACTCTATATTTACCTTTTTTTTCATCAGGTTTCATATTATTTTTGTATGTGTAGTTTTGGGCTATTTGGTATAGACACATGTTTTCCAAAGTATTACTTCTGTTTGGGTAGTATGTGTCCAATAAATTGTTTTTTAAAATGTCTTGGCTGTTGGGATCATGTTTGGCTATTGTTTCTATATCTTCATATGATTTTAGAACTCTTTTTCTAGATTTAGCTGGACCAAGACTTAGCCATACTATATTTTCAGATTTACCATACAATGAAGTACCAGTTAAACGATCAGCTGCTTCATAAGATCCACATTCTCTATGGGTGAGCATTTTTATGCCCAAGCTGTATAATTTCTGAGATACTGTTTTATCTGATGACAGGTCATTCCAGAGGTCTTGGAGCTCTGTCTTTTCTGCTTTAGTTAAGTATGCTGTGACATATCGTGCAACTGCAGTAGAATTGTTTGCAATGTACTGCACATCTATGTTTGCATTCCATAAGTGGGCAATGATTGCATTATAATCATTGATATATTTCTCTTCTTCTTTTCTTTTTATGTAATATGTATTTTAGGTGACTTACCTTTAACACTATGTCTAACTGAAGACATGAGGTTGTTTACTTGACCTGTATTTGTAACTGGTCTAGGGAAACCAAATCGGCATTTGGTGTAGTATTTGCCTTTGTTTTTGTATTTGCGACGACAATATTTTCCACATTTGTGTCTTTGAAATTGTAAAATTTGTGCACGAAGATCACTATTTGTGGCTTCTGATGGAATTTCACAAGTGACATATTTTTCAATAAACTGTAAAACAGTGGCATCACTGTCTTGACCAAATTTAGGAGCATCTTTAATCCATAAAAGCATGTGGATATGTGGTGCTTCTCTGGCTTGGTATTCTTTTCTCCAAAAGAAGTGTTGCACTTCTCCAAGGGGAGGAACAGTTTTATTACAAATAAAATGTAGCATAGCAATGAAGCAATGGTGAAAATATCTTGAAACATTAACAGGATCCAAAGAACAAAGTTCTCCAGGTGTTAGAATATCTATGTTTGTTTGTTTTTATTTATATGCGTAGGAAATCATGTAAATCTTCCCATGCATATTCTGCACAACTTAATGTAACAAACCAAGTGGGTGGGCCAAGGTTTCTGATCATACAATGTACATCTCCATGACGTCGAAACCAGTACTCTTTAGTACCATGCATATTTGCTAATAGATTTGTAATATTTGATTGTAAAACCTCATCCTTTTGTTGCACTTTCTCTAATAATTTTGTAGCTGTCATATTTTGAAAGTGTGATCCTGATTTTAATATGTGTGCAACTCCGTAACATAAAGTTGCTAGTTCACTTTCAAAGCGTAGGTGGAATATGTATTCCACATTTTGTCTAAATCTGGGATCTTCAGAATACATCCGTAATGAGCGGTATTCTGAAGCTGATATTTGAATAGGTCTATCATCATACCTTCCTCCTTTGCCAGTAGGAAAGAGTAGAGGAAAAGCATGTGCTTCTATACTTTTTTCCCATATACTGATTGGCGATCCTTTTGTTTGACGCATTTGGTAAGTTTCCAGTACATCCTGTACGGTGTCATTACAGTGCAAAGGATGAATTGTTTAATGGTCTAAAGTATTTGATATTGTAGCAGGATCTAGTAGCTCAAATTGACCAGCTTCTTGTGTTTCTTGAATTATTTCAGTTGTATCTTTCAAGTTTTCTTCAATATTAATTTCTTTGTAATATTCATTATTCTCTTTAAGATATTGGAAGGCTTGTCTAACTTTATATAAATCTATCAGCTGTTGCCATATTTTTTTGTCCTTTGTAGGTACTCCATTTACTAATATAATTAAAGATTGCTGCATTGGACGTTGCACTCCTAGAGTATGCACATTTTCTTTTAGATTTAATGGTAAATAAACTACTTTTCCACGAATGCCTTTTACCAATTCAGAGGGAGGTAATTTTGCTGTTTTTGGTTGAAGGCGTATTATTCCTTGAAATGGGTGTACTGTTTGAATTATGATGCTCTCATATAAATGAAGTTGTTGTGGAGGTTTTGGTACTGGGTATAATTCCAAATTATTTGTGATAAAACGTGAAGGAGTTTGGTTGTTGTCAAGTTTTGTAGTGCAATAACTGCAAAGTATTAAGGGCTCAGTTATTTCATATTTGTTTTCTGCTACAAGGTAGAGAGCTAATTCAAACCATTTAGAATCTTCATTGTCTTCTATTTTATATGATAGGTCCACAGTTTTTGTGTTACTTTTAAAAAAAATTCTACGGCAACATACACATACATGGTTTGGTACTTCAGTTGATGTACTTTTAAATTTTAGTATTTCTTTTTTGTATGTGTTTAGCAAAAGGTTGCCATGTGTAGAATTGTGGCTTAATTGGTTTAAAGCTATTTCATTCTGTAAATGGCTTTCACTTCCAAAATATTTTTTCTGGATATAGTGAATTTCTTCAAGTAGGTCTTTTGCTGTACCATGTAGAAGGATGTTTTTTTTACTTTGCTAGTGCTAAAGCAGGACTTTTAGCATAGTACAGTTTATAGACTAGATTTCTTATAGTTGAATGATGTGTTGATATCCTTTTGATATCATGGAAAGTGATTTTACAAGTAGGTCCGATGAATGTCCTTGTAGTCCTGTGTACTTGCGCACTGGACAGGTATCTATATTTTGCAGTAATTTAACTTTGATTTTGTCTTTGCTTTTTACATATTTATTGAGGAATTGGCGTAAAGATTTGAAACATTGTTTGGGAATGTTACACATTGACGTGCATGGCCATTTGTACACTAGACGTTCTGATTCAGTTGAATGGAGGGGTAATTCTAAGTTTTCAGGGAATATTTTTGTAAGGAGTACTTCTTGTTCCATTATGGTATTATTCACTTTTTCATAACCTCGACCACTGTTATTTATGGCAATTGTATTTGTTTGCTTTTGTTTGTACGCTTCTTCATTAAAATATGGTTCTGTGCTCGTAGTGTGATTCCATTCACCTCAGCAGATACTTAAGAAGTTCTTTCTATTGAAATTTCGTTTATTGAGAAGTCTTTTTTGTAATTTAGTTATTAGTTTTGTTAGTGGTTTCATTTTGTTTAACAGTAAAATAAATACATTTCTTTTGAGAAGAATTGCACTGTCCATCAATGCTTCTAAGATTAATTTCCTACGATAAGTTTTAAGCTTTGAACCTGATTTCTCTCCTGTTTTTATAAGATTTTGAAGGACTTGGTGACTATATTTTGGCTAAAATACTTTTCTTGGCATGCTTACTTAGCACTATATTAAAATTTGAAGAAGTAGTTTTATCTGTACTTATAGCTGATTTTCTGTTAATTGTTTTTTGTTTTGTTTTACATTTCGATAGAGGAAGCGAAGTTGTACTTGAAACTTCTTGTGTTTCACTAAATGATTGTATTAGCTGTTTTGTTTCAACTTTTTTTACAAATTCTGCTAGAGATGGATGCTTATGTTGGACACCTTTATTTTCATTTGCTCTACTTTTGCGTTGCTTTCTATGGACTTGACTTTTGGTAGGCATTCTTTGGGGTCTGTTGAAAAAAAATAAAGAAGATATGGGTTGGGGTGTTCTGGAATGTATGTGTGCTGTGTGCATGAGTGTTTGAGTAAGATGATAAAGATGTATGTAATGATTATGCATTGGGAACTAAAACTAGTAGGGATAGGTATTATTGAATTTATTAGTTACTAAACTGGTTTTCAGATGACAAAAAAAAAGTAAGCTAGTGGTGTGGAAAAGTACAAATAGTAAATCTAATGTATACAATTAAAACAGTTGTTTGTTCTATAATATGAAAATTGTAGTGGTCCAGGTGGCTAATTTGTGTGTCCGAAAATAGAAATTTGTGGGCCATTCTGGCTGTAAATCGCTGTTTAAGACATGGAAATTTTTGGACAAAATGGTACAAAATCTCTATTTTTAGAAACCAAAATTGCTCGTATTAATGTTATAGTATATTTCATTAATAATACAAATATTATGGTGAAATTTTACTTACTTTTTTTTTAAATTAACAGGTAACTTCTTAGTTTTTCTTTCTTCTTCGAATTCAGCTGCTTCTTTTCAGGAAACTGGTCTTCACTGCAATTGTAAAAGCTTCAAATTAGTAACTTTGTTTGTATATAGCAGTTTTTTTAATTTAGATATTGATTTTATTAATTGAAATCCTCAGTGCCTTCTGTAAAACCATTAAACTAATTTATTTACATAAGATACATTGCATCAGTTCAGTACATATGATATGTTCTTAATGAACAAATTGTATTGAATGACTAACTGTAGCAAAAAAAAATATCTTTACTATGTCTTGTGAAATTTATAATATATTAGTGAATACCACTATTTCTGTAAGTAAACTGTTCTAGGTAATAGCGCCTCAATGTCATGTCTAATTTAAAGTAATTAAGTAAATAAATAAATAAAAACAAAAAATATGAAATTGTATAAGTATTTTTATAAAGGTTTAAACATAGATTGTGTTTGCATGCAATTTTGTTTGAATATATGTAGTCTATATATTTCATTTAAAAAATGTTAGTTTAACATGATTTGAGTGTGTGTGTATAAAGAAAGTAAAAAGTATAAAGGTTTATAAGTGATAGTTGATTTTAGGAAATTGAAAAAAGTACAGTAAATTCATTTTACAGATTTTACAAGGTAAAAGTCTGTTTGAAAATGTGTTCATCTACTATACAGAAAATATGCATACCTGAAGTTTGTGTTCATGCATATGGATATGCATGGAGCTGCAAGTAGAAATCTTAAAGACTTGTACAGTATTTCTGGTAGATGCTGCTTGCCAATGATATGACACTTGTACTCAGAGAGATTCAGAGTACATTTGCAGTGCTGATCTATGATGATGCAGTTAGATGTAGAGGTCTTGAATGTGATTGGTGCATGGTCATGTGATTTTTGAGGTACATCCAATGAGGGAATGGCAGAGAGAGTGTAGTGGAAATGGTAGAAGGGCTGTTCATGTTACGATATGTCCGCGGACATGGCGGTAGTTCGCGGACATCAGGAGTTACATCTGGGGATTTTTGGGTTCAGAAGTCATGCAAATGAGAATAAGCACTGAAAAGGATTGGTCAGGAAAGTTTGGTGGGTGTGTTGTGCCAGGAGAGATTTTCTCAGATACTCTTTTTGCTGAGAGAAGAAAAGATAGCTATGGCTGTGTGTTTCAGAAAACAGATTGTTTGGATTTTAGGAAATTCCTGGATACATTGGTTGAAGGTGCATGCAGAAAGCTGTGGAGTAGCTGTAGATCTTGGATTCCCACATGTGGAAGTACACTGGCATGGAGTACGTGGAATGAAGTGGTTGGACTTGCTACCTCTCTGTGCTACTTTGGAGACAGAGCAACATCCAGACATAATTGTAATTCATTGTGGAGGGAACAGTTTACGACATGTGACTGGAATTGTTTTGCAATTTGCTATGAAAGAAGGATTTAGGAAGGTTATGGACATGTTTCCTAATTCTCAAGTGATATTTTCACGGATTGCGCAGAGACAAATGTGACTTTGTTCTTCTTCATTTGGTCCACAAATGGAAAAAGCAAGGCGCAATGTTAATAAGGCTGTTTGTGGCTTTCTAAGAGATTTTGGCATGTCTTCTTTTCACAATGAAATTATTATGTTTTGTAGTACATACATTTTTCGCGGAGATGGAGTCCATCTTACTTATGCTGGCAATCAGATTTTTCTGAGAAATGTACAAAATGCATTGCGACCTTTTTTGGAATTACAACAACAATTTTGAAGTAGATGTTAAGCATTTACAATTTTTGACTTACAAACACCACCCAAATGCTCTTTTCAGAGCCACCACTTATTTCCAGAGAAAATTACAATGTTTGTGATGGAGTAGCAACACAATTTTTTTAATGTTCGCGAACTGTCCTCGGACTTCTAAAAAATACAAAGAGCCCTGCTTCATTCATTTTCACTTCTATTTTTTAACTGGGAAAGGCGGCTCTGAAAAGAGCCTTATTTTTTTTTTGATTTTTGTAATTTTGTATTTTTTTTGGTTTTTCAGACACGACACACTAGGAGAGGAGGGTAAAGGAGGGTAAAGGGGGGGCACCAACCACAGGGATAAGAAAGGGCGAGCTGAGAGAGGAAGATGTATTTTGGGTTTTATTTGGGTAGTGAGCAGGTCTTCTCGTGCTCTGAGACAATAGTCTCAAAAGCACTCCGAAGTCGCTCCCCCCTGCAGAGTACTGTGTCACAGTACATACATACAACTGTGACCCTCGAAAGGTATGGGTCATCAGCATTCTGTATGGCCTGTGAGGCAGCTTGAGAAAGACGCTGTCCCACAGAGGTGTTCCTTGTGGTGACAGGATCAGAAACAGAGGATGAAGTAGAGGAAATCAACCTGCTACGTTCTTCGCAAGGTACAACCCTGCGAATAACCCCAGAGTGAAATGACCTCAGGTGTCGCTTCATAGTAGTGGTCCCAAAGCTGAGGTTACCGTGCTTCCCGCGACTGAGTATCATTTTGCACTCATTGCAGGTAACATGGTTCGCACGAGCCTTAGGACCATTCCCATGAATGGTAAATAACCGCCACACCCAAGACTCACGCCTAGTGCGGGTAGTAGGGATTTCCTCTACCTCATTCTCATCATCCTCTTCTTCCTCCTCCGCATCCTCAGTCCTGTTCCCCTCTTCAGGCCCTTGGGGAGGTGGTGGTGGTGGAGGGGGTGGTGGTGGTGCTGAAGCAGGTGCAGCACCAAGTGGCAGTTCAGCTGCCAAGGTTACCATCTCGATGACGGTGTAGTCTGCAGGTGGCAGCAAAAAACACTGTGTTCTGAAGAATAGCCAGAAACACAATGGGAATAAGCTCTTGGGCGTGGTCTTTTATAGGGGTGCTTGTGCGCGGTCCGCGGACATGCACACTGTGCGCAGACAGATCGAACACAAAAAAAGGATCGCAAAGTTTCAAAAGGTATATAGAAACTCAAGATTGCTATGTGGGACTTGTGGCATGGTGAGATTTTATTGAAAAATATTATGGATTAACTGAAAATGTACTTTTAAATAGTTCGGGGACTCGAACATTGTCCGCATTTCAGGACACACGATGAGCGTGGGCGCGATCATATGATCTGTTTGCGAACTAGTCTGCGAAGGAAGCGCCTGTCCGCAGGACACCAAGTGCACAGAGATTGGTTAGTGCATGCGCATTGATGTCCTACAGACACTGTTCGGGTTCTGAAGTAATTAAAAGTGCGTCACACATGAAACGAACATTTCAGGACACCGCGTGTGTTCTTAGAACAGTTTAAACTTGGTAGCGAACAGTAAGGACAGATATAGTGTTCTTCAGGACACGTGTAATTTAGTTTATGTACGAACATTTCAGGACACTAATTGTGTTCTTAGGACAGTTTTAAGTTGATAGCGAACATTACGGACAGATACAGTGTTCTTTAGAACACTTTAATTTTTGTTTCTTTACGAACATTTCAGGACACCACGTGTGTTCTTAGAACAGTTTCAACTTGCTAGCAAACAGTACGAACAGGTGTGGTGTTCTTCAGGACACCTCCATTTTCGTTTATGTACGAACATTTCAGAACACTCGCACTGTCCGCGGACACTTTTATTGTTTTTAAAAAAAAACGGAAACTATTCACAATACAATATAAAAAGTAAACTTTATTTAACATGTATTAATAATTTATGACAGAGAAGGTGAGGCAGAAACAGAAACAAAAACAGGAGAATTTGGGGTTTAAACATGATTGGTATTAGGTGAAGAAGGGATGGAAATCTCATCAAAACGTTTTGGATTATGGAGAGGGTTTGGGGATAATTGACTGGGATATGGTGAGGAGGCACACGTACATGTGGGGCAATGGTATGACGTTTTTGTTTTAAAATGATCTTCAACAAAAGTTTTCAAATTATTAAAATTGGTCAACAGTAAATCAATTTTTTCTTTTATGTTGTCAAGCATGATTTCCATAACAGCTTCTTCAGAGGTAGTTTCTATTTTGTTATGCTCTGTACAAAAAAAATATATATGTTAAATGTATACAAAATAATAATATTTAAATGGTTTATATTATAAAGTGTTTACCATTAGTTTCACTATCTTGTGACATTTCTTCATGTGGGAAATTGTCCTCTAGCCATTCCAGAGTACTAGACATTTCTGTGAGAAAAAAAAAGAAAAGATAATATATTTTTTAATCTAATACAGAAAGTTTATAAATATATGAGTAAAATGAAGTACACTTACTATTTCTGGTAAGATAAGTCCTATGTATTTAGTTGGTCTGGTCTTGTTATCAGTTCTGTTGTGTCTGTGAGGTAATTATGTTGGAAGCCAATTTATGTTCTTGTGGTATATTCCATTTCAGAACATATTGTATTTAAATGAATGGTTAGTGTGTTACATATATGGGTTACATTTCTTATGTATTACTATATATAATGTGTTTGTGTGCTGCTTTTTGAATTTGTTAAATGTTCTTATATTATGATATAACAATCAAACATAGCACACCACCCCCCCCCCCCACAGTTTTTAGGTAGTGGTACTGTTCTCCGAACATGTCCGCGAACATTAAATACATTTGCGGACATCACGTTCATAAGAAGAGATCTAGTCAGTTCCATATGACATGTATATAAAGTCAAAGTTATTATTGTTAAGTTTTGCTACTAAAAAACTATGAAATTCAGTGAAAAAACTTTGTTAAAGGGACGTTATGGTTAAGTTGCGCTACTAAAAACCTATGAAATTCAGTGAAAAAACTTTGTTAAAGGGACGTTATGGTTCCAAGTAAAACCGAAAAACCCTTGAAATTCGTCAGTTATGGTAAGCTAAGCAACCATAATTTGCGCCACCACCGTGCACTGCTAAGACTAACACCCAGGACATCAAAGATGACATCAAAAATGTCATTGATGACATCACTGATGACATCACATGTCTGGCTCACTATTTTTTCTTTTGCTGACATATCTAGGCCACATGGTTTTCTTCAGTAACAGTCAGAAACTAAGAATTTTATTTTATTTGTAGACATATCCTTCTAGTAGGTTCTTACAGTAATTCCCTTAGAATACAGTCACATCATATGAAACATATACATATTGGAAAACACAAGCTTGAAAGACAGCAATCCTTTTTGTGCATAAAGATAATCACTAGACTTATGAACACTTTCTGATAGTTCTGTTTTTTTTTATGGCTGTACTTTCCCTGTATATGGTCATATTTGTATACATTGTACTCACACTACTTTCCTTAGGGTCCAATCACATCAAGTGATACATATACATAGGGTAAATTGCAGCTTTGAAACAGAGAAATTATTTATTTGCATGAAACTAATCAGTTAAGTTATGAATTGTTTCTGCTACTACTTGTGCTTTTTTGCTAACTTCACTTTCCCTGTATATACCCATATTGGTATGTGTTCTTGTGTCTTTGTGTTTTGTCTATAGTAATGCAATTATGTAATACATGGGTTTTATTAGCTACTTATTACATATTTCACAGTACACAAAAATCTATTAAGAAAACAATTATCATTTCATTATTCAACATATTAACATTACGAATATCATACCTTCATCTTGTACGCTGCACACAATGTTATGTTTCTGTATGAGTAGCTTAGTATACCAGATAGAACCCCATAATAGGATGCTATTTATATCAATGCATCGTTCAATGCACTTATTAGGGTATATTTCTTACAATGATTCTTGACACTTTTTTCGCAACATAATAAGAATCCCTTCTACACATATTTCATGAGAAGTACATACACATGTGATGTCATCAGTGATGTCATCAATGACATTTGTGATGTCATCTTTGATGTCCTGGGTGTTAGTCTTAGCAGTGCACGGTGGTGGCGCGAGTTATGGTTGCTTAGCTTACCATAACTGGCGAATTTCAAGCGTTTTTCGGTTTTACTTGGAACCATAACGTCCCTTTAACAAAGTTTTTTCACTGAATATATATATATATATATATATATATATATATATTACATGGCCACGGTAGTGGCCATGTAGTTATGGTCAAGTTGCTGTTTCCATAGGACTTTTTGGGCGGCAAAAAAAGTATTTGGGTCACTCTGAATTTTTTTGCAAAGTTTGGTGAGGATTCGTCCAGGGGGGGAAAAGTTATAGGGGGGGTCCCAAAACTTTTTTTTTCCCATAGAAATAATGGGAAAAAACTTTGCTCACGCCTACAGCCCAAACCGCTGGACGGATTTACACCAAATTAGCAGCAGGAGCGGCGGCTTGGTCCCGAAAGCGTGCTTTGCTTTATTTGGTGTAAATCCGTCCAGTAGTTTTAAAAAAAATGACAAAAATGTAAGTGAAAAAAATTAGTGATATCTGTGTTCGCTTCGCGGACACACTTCCCTGTTCGCTCCGCGGACAGGACGGTGATTGGGCAAGCAGCTTGCGTGATGTCCGCGGACATCTGACGTGCTCTCTCATTGGATGCGTGAAAGCGTGCAGTCCGTCTGGCTTCAGAGACGCCCGCCATCTTTGTTCCTCGCATGAGAGGCTTTGTATCCCGCCTGTACAGTAAGTCCCCCACCCCCGCTCATGCCCGTGTCTGTCTCCTGTTCCTCCCACCCCCAGCTCATGTCCATGTGTCTTTCTCCCTCCCTCCCGCCCATCCCTCGCTCATGTCCATGTGTCTCTCTCCATCCCCCCACCCCCCGCTCATGCCCCGCTCGTGCCCCGCTCGTCTCTCCCAACCGCCCACCCCCCGCTCTTGCCCCGTGTGTCTCTCCCACCCCTGTGTGTCTCTCCCACCCGATGCTCATGTCTGTGTGTTTCTCCCCACCCGCCGCCCGCTCATGTCCATGTGTCTTTCTCCACCCGCTGCCCACCCCCGCTCATGTCCGTATGTCTCTCACCACCTGCCGCCCACCCCCGCTCATGTCCGTGTGTCTCTCCCCACCCCCGCTCATGTCCGTGTGTCTCTCCCCACCCGCCACCCACCCCCTGCTCATGCCCCGTGTGTCTCTCCCCCTCCCGCCCACCCCCGCTCATGTCCGTGTGTCTCTCCCCACCCGCCGCCCACCCCCCACTCATGTCCCGTGTGTCTCTCTCCCTACCCCCCACCCCCGCTCATGCCCCGTGTGTCTCTCTCCCTCCCCCCACCCATGCCCCGTGTGTCTCTCCCCCTCCCGCCCACCCCCCGCTCATGCCCCGTGTGTCTCTCCCCCTCCCGCCCACCCCCCGCTCATGCCCCACGTGTCTCTCCCCTTCCCCCACCCCCCGCTCATGCCTCCTGTGTCTGTCTCCCTACCCCCCACCCCCCACTCATGCCCTGCGTGTCTCTCTCCCTCCCCCCCACCCATGCCCCCTGTGTCTCTCTCCCTCCCCCCACCCATGCCCCGTGTGTCTCTCCCCCTCCCGCCCACCCCCCGCTCATGCCCCGCGTGTCTCTCCCCCTCCCGCCCACCCCCTGCTCATGCCTTGTGTGTCTGTCTCCCTACCCCCCACCCCCGCTCTTGCCCCGTGTTTCTGTCTCCCTCCCGCCCACCCCCGCTCTTGCCCCGTGTGTCTTTCCCCCTCCCGCCCACCCCCGCTCTTGCCCCGTGTCTCTTTCCCCCTCCCGCCCACCCCCGCTCTTGCCCCGTGTCTCTTTCCACCTCGCACCGACCCCCGCTCTTGGCCCATGTCTCTTTCGCACTCCCGCCCACCCCCGCTCTTGGCCCGTGTCTCTTTCCCCCTCCCGCCCACCCCCGCTCTTGGCCCATGTCTCTTTCCCCCTCCCGCCCACCCCCACTCTTGGCCCATGTCTCTTTCCCCCTCCCGCCCAACCCCGCTCTTGGCCCGTGTCTCATTCCCCCTCCTGCCCACCCCCGCTCTTGGCCCGTGTCTCTTTCCCCCTCCCGCCCACCCCCGCTCTTGGCCCGTGTCTCTTTCCCCCTCCCGCCCACCCCCGCTCTTGGCCCGTGTCTCTTTCCCCCTCCCGCTCACCCCCGCTCTTGGCCCGTGTCTCTTTCCCCGTCCCGCCCACCCCCGCTCTTGCCTCATGTCTCTTTCCCCCTCCCGCCCACCCCGCTCTTGCCCCGTTTCTCTTTCCCCCTCCCACCACCCCCGCTCTTGCCCCCTCCCACCCACCCCCGCTCTTGCCCCGTATCTTTCCCCCTCCCGCCCACCCCCGCTCTTGCCCCGTGTCTTTCCCCCTCCTGGCCACCCCCGCTCTTGCCCCGTGTCTTTCCCCCTCCCGCCCACCCCCACTCTTGCCCCGTGTCTCTTTCCCCCTCCCGCCCACCCCCGCTCTTGCCCCGTGTCTCTTTCCCCCTCCCGCCACCCCCGCTCTTGCCCCGTGTCTTTCCCCCTCCCGGCCACCCCCACTCTTGCCCCCTCCTGCTCACCCCCGCTCTTGCCCCGTGTCTTTCACACTCCCGCCCACCCCCGCTCTTGCCCCGTGTCTTTCACCCTCCCGCCCACCCCCGCTCTTGCCCGTGTCTATCAAACTCCCGCCCACCCCCGCTCATGCCCCGTGTCTATCACCCTCCCGCCCACCCCCGCTCATGCCCCGTGTGTCTCTCCCCCTCCGCCCACCCCCGATCATGCCCCGTGTGTCTCTCTCCCTCCCGCCCACCCCCCGCTCATGCTGTCTGTCTCCTGTTCCCCCCCACACGCTCATGCCCCGTGTCTCTCTCTTGTTGCCCCCGCTCATGCCCCGTGTTTGTCTCCTGTTCTCCCCACCCCCTGCCCCGTGTCTTTTTCCTGTTCCTCCCACCCCCCGCTCATGCCCCGTGTCTGTCTCCTGTTGCCCCCCACCGTCCCGCTCATGCCCCGTGTCTGTTCTCCCCACCCCCGCTCATGCCCGTGTCTGTTGTTCCCCCCACCCCCCGCTCATGCCCCGTGTCTGTCTCCTGTTCCCCCCACCCCTGCTCATGTCCCGTGTCTCTCCTGTTGCCCCCCACCCCCCGCTCATGCCCCGTGTCTGTCTCCTGTTGCCCCCCACCCCGTGCTCATGCCCCATGTCTGTCTCCTGTTGCCCCTAACCCCCCGCTCATGCCCCGTGTCTGTCTCCTGTTGCCCCTAACCCCCCGCTCATGCCCCGTGTCTGTCTCCTGTTGCCCCCCGCCTGTCTCCTGTTGCCCTCCACCCCCCGCTCATGCCCTGTGTCTGTCTCTGTTGTTCCCCCCACCCCCCGCTCATGCCCCGTGTGTCTCTCTCCCCTTCCCCCACACCCCGCTCATGCCCCATGTTTGTCTTCTGTTCCCCCGCTCATGCCCCGTGTCTGTCTCCTGTTCTCTCCACAACCCGCTCATGCCCCATGTCTGTGTCCTGTTCCCCCCACCCCCCGCTCATGCCCCGTGTCTATCTCCTGTTGCCCCCCACCCCTCCCGCTCATGCCCCGTGTCTGTCTCCTGTTCCCCCCACCCGCTCATGCCCCGTGTCTGTCTCCTGTTCCCCCCACACGCTCATGCCCCGTGTCTCTCTCTTGTTGCCCCCCACCCCCCCGCTCATGCCCCGTGTTTGTCTCCTGTTCTCCCCACCCCCTGCTCATGCCCCGTGTCTTTTTCCTGTTCCTCCCACCCCCCGCTCATGCCCCGTGTCTGTCTCCTGTTGCCCCCCACTGCCCCGCTCATGCCCCGTGTCTGTTCTCCCCACCCCCGCTCATGCCCGTGTCTGTTGTTCCCCTCACCCCCCGCTCATACCCCGTTTCTGTCTCCTGTTCCCCCCACCCCTCGCTCATGCCCCGTGTCTGTCTCCTGTTCCCCCCACCCCTGCTCATGTCCCGTGTCTCTCCTGTTGCCCCCCACCCCCGCTCATGCCCTGTGTCTCTCCTGTTGCCCCCCACCCCCCGCTCATGCCCCGTGTCTGTCTCCTGTTGCCCCCCACCCCCCGCTCATGCCCCGTGTCTGTCTCCTGTTGCCCCTCACCCCCGCTCATGCCCCGTGTCTGTCTCCTGTTCCCCCCACCCCCGCTCATGCCCCGTGTCTCTCTCCTGTTGCCCCCCACCCCCCGCTCATGCCCCATGTCTGTCTCCTATACCCCCCACCGCCCGCTCATGCCCCGTGTCTGGCTCCTGTTGCCCCTAACCCCCCGCTCATGCCCCGTGTCTGTCTCCTGTTGCCCCCCGCTCATGCCCCGTGTTTGTCTCCTGTTGCCCTCCACCCCCCGCTCATGCCCCGTGTCTGTCTCTGTTGTTCCCCCCACCCCCCGCTCATGCCCCGTGTATCACTCTCCCTCCCCCCACCCCCGCTCATGCCCCGTGTGTCTCTCTCCCCTTCCCCCACACCCCGCTCATGCCCCATGTCTGTCTTCTGTTCCCCCTGCTCATGCCCCGTGTCTGTCTCCTGTTCTCTCCACACCCCGCTCATGCCCCTTGTCTGTGTCCTGTTCCCCCCACCCCCCGCTCATGCCCCGTGTCTATCTCATGTTGCCCCCCACCCCTCCCGCTCATGCCCCGTGTCTGTCTCCTGTTCCCCCCACCCGCTCATGCCCCGTGTCTGTCTCCTATTCGCCCCCGCTCATGCCCCATGTTTGTCTCCTGTTCTCCCCACCCCCTGCTCATGCCCCGTGTCTTTTTCCTGTTCCTCCCACCCCCGCTCATGCCCCGTGTCTGTTCTCCCCACCCCCCGCTCATGCACGTGTCAGTTGTTCCTCCCACCCCCCGCTCATGCCCCATGCCCTGTGTCTCTCTCCTGTTGCCCCCCACCCCCTGCTCATGCCCCATGTCTGTCTCCTGTACCCCCCACCCCCCGCTCATGCCCCATGTCTCTCTCCTGTTGCCCCCCACTACCCCGCTCATGCCCTGTGTCTGTCTCCTGTTCCCCCCACCCCCCGGTCATGCCCCATGTCTGTCTCCTCTTGCTCCCACCCATGCCCTGTGTCTGTCTCCTGTACCCCCCACTCCGCGCTCATGCCCGTGTCTCTCTCCTGTTGCCCCCTCACCCCTGCTCATTCCCCGTGTCTGTCTCCTGTTTCCCCCACCCCCTCGCTCATGCCCCGTGTCTGTCTCCTGTTCTCCCCACCCCCCGCTCATGCCCCGTGTCTGTCTCCTGTTCCTCCCACCCCCGCTCATGCCCTGTGTCTGTCTCCTGTTGCCCCCCACCCCCCGCTCATGCCCCGTGTCTGTCTCCTGTTCTCCCCACTCCCGCTCATGCCCCGTGTCTGTCTCCTGTTGCCCCCCACCCCCCACTCATGCCCCGTGTCTGTCTCCTGTTGCCCCCCACCCCCCGCTCATGCTCCGTGTCTGTCTCCTGTTGCCCCCCACCCCCTCGCTCATGCCCCGTGTCTGTCTCCTGTTCTCCCCACCCCCCGCTCATGCCCCGTGTCTATCTCCTGTTCCTCCCACCCCCTCTCATGCCCTGTGTCTGTCTCCTGTTGCCCCCCACCCCCCGCTCATGCCCCGTGTCTGTCTCCTGTTCTCCCCACCCCCGCTCATGCTCCGTGTCTGTCTCCTGTTCCCCCCCACCCCCTGCTCATGCCCCGTGTCTGTCTCCTGTTGCCCCCCACCCCCCGCTCATGCCCCGTGTCTGTCTCCTGTTGCCCCCCCACTCATGCCCCGTGTCTGTCTCCTGTTCCCCCCACCCACTCATGTCCCGTGTCTCTCTCCTGTTGCCTCCCACCCCCGCTCATGCCCCGTGTCTGTCTCCTGTACCCCCCACCCCACGCTAATGCCCCATGTCTCTTTCCTGTTGCCCCCGACTCCCCCGCTCATGCCCTGTGTCTGTCTTCTGTTCCCCCCACCCCCCTGCTCATGCCCCGTGTCTGTCTACTGTTCCCCCCACCCCCCGCTCATGCCCCGTGTCTGTCTCCTGTTGCCCCCACCCATGCCCCGTGTCTGTCTCCTGCATTCCCCCACTCCACGCTCATGCCCCGTGTCTCTCTCCTGTTGCTCCCCATGCCCCCCAATCATGCCCCGTGTCTGTCTCCTGTTGCCCCCCACCCCCCACTCATTCCCCGTGTCTGTCTCCTGTTCTCCCCACCCCCGCTCATGCCCCGTATCTGTCTCCTGTTTCTCCCAGCCCCCGCTCATGCCCCGTGTCTGTCTCCTGTTCTCCCCACCCCCCCGCTCATGCCCTGTGTCTGTCTCCTGTTCTCCCCACCCCCCGCTCATGCCCCGTGTCTCTCTCCTGTTGGCCCCACCCCCTGCTCATGCCCCGTGTCTGTCTCCTGTTGCCCCCCACCCCCCGCTCCTGCCCCGTGTCTCCCTCGTGTTCCCCCCGCTCATGCCCCGTGTTTCTTTCGTGTTACCCCCGCCCCCCCGCTCATGCTCCATGTCTCCCTCGTGTTCCCCCCACCCCCGCTCATTCCCCTTGTCTTTCTCCTTTCCTCCCCACCCCCGCTCATGTCCCGTATGTGCCCTGTACCCCCCCGCTCATGCCCTGTGTCTCCCTCGTGTTCCTCCCCATCCCCTGCTCATACCCTGTGTCTCCCTCATGTTCCTCCCCACCCGCTGCTCATGCCCCGTGTCTCTCTCGTGTTCCCCCCACCACCGCTCATGCCCTGTGTTTCCGTCCTTTTCCCCCCACCCCCTGCTCACGCCCCGTTTGTACCCTGTTTCCTCTCACCCCCCGCTCATGCCCATGTGTCTCCCCTGTGCCCCCCCAACCCCGCTCATGCGCCATTGTGTTCTTTATACACCCTGCCTTCCCTTTCCATGGTGGCCATCTTGGTAAAAGATTTTCCTTCCTACACCGAGACGCCGCAGGCATCCCGACGTAGGAAGGAAAATCTTTTTGTTTTTTTTACCACCCGGCATTCCCACTTTGAGGACATAAGATGTTAGTGGTCTTCATCTATTGAAAAGGATGTTATGGTCACTTTGTACTAATAAAAACCTTTAAAATTTAGTAAAAGAAAATGTTACAGGGACGTTATGGTTAGGTTGCACTAATAAAAACCTATGAAATTCAATGAAAAAACGTTGTTAAAGGGACGTTATGGTTAAGTTGCGCTACTAAAAACCTATGAAATTCAGTGAAAAAACTTTGTTAAAGGGACGTTATGGTAAAGTTGCGCTACTAAAAACCTATGAAATTCAGTGAAAAAACATTGTCAAAGGAAAGTTATGGTTCCAAGTAAAACCGAAAAACCCTTGAAATTCGCCAGTTATGGTAAGCTAAGCAACCATAACTCGCGCCACCACCGTGCACTGCTAAGACTAACATCCAGGACATCAAAGATGACATCACAAATGTCATTGATGACATCACTGATGACATCACATGTCTGGCTCACTCTTTTTTCTTTTGCTGACATATCTGGGCCACATGGTTTTCTTCAGTAACAGTCAGAAACTAAACATTTTATTTTATTTGTAGACGTATCCTTCAAGTAGGTTCTTACGGTAATTCTGTTAGAGTCCAGTCACATCATATGAAACATACACATACGGGAAGACACAAGCTTGAAAGACAGCAATCCTTTTTGTGCATAAAGACAATCAATAGACTTATGAGCACTTTCTGATAGTTCTGTTGTTTTTTTTTATGGCTGTACTTTCCCTGTGGGTCCAATCACATCAAGTGATACATATACATAGGGTGAATAGCAGCTTTGAAACAGAGCAATCATTTATTTGCATGAAAATAATCAGTTAAGTTATGAATTGTTTCTGGTACTACTTGTGCTTTTTTGCTAACTTCACTTTCCCTGTATATACCCATATTGGTATGTGTTCTTGTGTCTTTCTGTTTTGTATATAGTAATGTTGTATTAGCTACGTATTACATATTTCACAGTACACAAAAATCTATTAAGAACACAATTATCATTTCATTATTCAACATATTAACATTACGAATATTATACCTTCATCTTGTACACTGCACACCATGTTCTGTTTCTGTATCAGTAGCTTAGTATACTAGATAGAACCCCATAATAAAATGCTATTTATATCAATGCATCGTTCAATGCACTAATTAGGGTATGATATTTATTGCAATGATCCTTGAGACTTGTTTCGCAACATTATAATAAGAATCCCTTGTACACATATTTCATGAAAAGTACATACACATGTGATGTCATCAGTGATGTCATCAATGACATTTGTGATGTCATCTTTGATGTCCTAGGTGTTAGTCTTAGCAGTGCACGGTGGTGGCGCGAGTTATGGTTGCTTAGCTTACCATAACTGGCGAATTTCAAGGGTTTTTCGGTTTTACTTGGAACCATAACGTTCCTTTGAGAAAGTTTTTTCACTGAATATATATATATATATATATATATATATATATATATATATATATATATATATTACATGGCCACGGTAGTGGCCATGTAGTTATGGTCAAGTTGCTGTTTCCATAGGAAGAGCACTTTTTGGGCGGCTTATAACTTCGCTCTCCCTGGACAGATCCTCACCAAACTTTGCAAAGAAAGTATTTGGGTCACTCTGAATTTTTTTGCAAAGTTTGGTGAGGATTCGTCCAGGGGGGGGAAAAGTTATAGGGGGGGTCCCAAAACTTTTTTTTTCCCATAGAAATAATGGGAAAAAACTTTGCTCACGCCTACAGCCCAAACCGCTGGACGGATTTACACCAAATTAGCAGCAGGAGCAGCGGCTTGGTCCCGAAAGCGTGCTTTGCTTTATTTGGTGTAAATCCGTCCAGTAGTTTTAAAAAAAATGACAAAATTGTAAGTGAAAAAAATAGTAGTAGTGGCCATGTAGTTATGGTTAAGTTGGTGTTTCCATAGGAAGAGCACTTTTTGGGCGGCTTATAACTTCGCTCCCCCTGGAAGAATCCTCACCAGAATTTGCAAAAAAAAGTATATGGCCCACTCTGAATTTTTTTGCAAAGTTTGGTGAGGATTTGTCCAGGAGGGGGGGGAAATTATAGGGGGGTCCCAAAACTTTTTTTTCCCATAGACTGAATGGGGAAAAAACTTTGCTCGCGCCTACAGCCCAAACCGCTGGATGGATTTTCACCAAATTTGGACCAGGAGTAGCAGCTTGGTCCCGAAAGCGTGCTTTTGCCGATTTGGTGAAAATCCGTTCAGTAGTTTTTTAAAAAATGACCAAAAAGTAGGTCATAAAAAATTAGTGATACACACTTCCCTGTTTGCTCCACGGACAGTGTCCTGATTGGCCAATCAGTGTGCGTGGTGTCCGCGGACAGGCGACGTGTTCGCTGATTGGACGGTGTGGAGCGTGAAGCGCGTCAGATTTTTGGTAGCGCCCGCCATCTTGGATTCGCAGACGTCCACGGACAGCGCAGTGAAACCTGGTTCAAAATTTGTATTTAGTAGAGTGTGTTGGTGTGTAGAAATGTTTGGGGAGGGTCGGAGAGTATGCGATAGGTTGAAAGTTGTGTTTTTTATGTGGTAGACGTTCTTGTTGTGTTCGATTTGTCTGCGGACATCACGGGTGTTCTGAAATGTTCTAAATAAACTGAATAGGGGGTGTTCTTAGGACTCGATATGTGTCCGTTTTGTTCGCAAGCAAGTTGAAAGTGTTCTAAGAACTCTCGCGGTGTCCTGAAATGTTTGTAAATAAACAAAATGGGGGTGTTCTGAGGACGCTGTCCGTATTGTTCGTTGTCAAGTTGAAAGTGTTCTAAGAACTGTTGCGTTGTCCTGAAATGTTCGTAGGGGGTGTCCTGAAGCCGCTGTCCGTATTGTTCGTAGTCAAGTTGAAAGTGTTCTAAGAACGTTCGCGGTGTCCTGAAATGTTCATAATAAACAAAATGGAGGTGTTCTGAGGATGCTGTCCATATTATGTCCATAAATAAACAAAATGGGGTGTCCTGAGGACGCTGTCTGTATTGTTCGCTGTCAAGTTGAAAGTGTTCTAAGAACTCTCGCGTTGTCCTGAAATGTTTGTAGGGGGTGTTCTGAGGACGCTGTCCGTATTGTTCGATGGCAAGTTGAAAGTGTTCTAAGAACTCTCGCGTTGTCCTGAAATGTTCATAGGGGATGTCCTGAAGACGTTGTCCGTATTGTTCTCTGGCAAGTTGAATGTGTTCTAAGAACACTCGCGATGTCCTGAAATGTTCGCAAATAAACAAAATGGGGGTGCTCTGAGGACGCTGTCCGTATTGTTCGATGGCAAGTTGAAAGTTTTCTAAGAACTCTCGCGTTGTCCTGAATTGTTCATAACTAAACAAAATGGGAGTGTCCTGAGGACGCTGTCTGTATTGTTCTCTGGCAAGTTGAATGTGTTCTAAGAACACTCGCGGTGTCCTGAAATGTTCGCAAATAAACAAAATGGGGGTGTTCTGAGGACGCTGTCCGTATTGTTCGTTGTCAAGTTGAAAGTGTTCTAAGAACTCTCGCGGTGTCCTGAAATGTTCGTAAATTAACAAAATGGGGGTGTTCTGAGGACGCTGTCAGTATTGTTCGTTGTCAAGTTGAAAGTGTTCTAAGAACTCTCGCGGCGTCCTGAAATGTTCATAAATAAAGAAAATGGGGGTGTTCTGTGTTCTAAGAACACTCGCGGTGGCCGGAAATGTTCGTACATAAACAAAATGGGGGTGTTCTGAGGATGCTGTCCGTATTTTTCGTTGTCAAGTTGAAAGTTTTCTAAGAACTCTCACGGTGTCCTGAAATGTTCGTAAATAAAGAAAATGGGGGTGTTCTGAGGACGCTGTCCGTATTGTTCGTTGTCAAGTTGAAAGTGTTCTTAGAACTCTCGCGTTGTCCTGAAATGTTCGTAGGGGGTGTCCTGACAATGCTGTCCGGATTGTTCGCTGGCAAGTTGAAAGTGTTCTAAGAACACTCATAATGTCCGCGGACATTAAAAGTTTCCATAGGCCATAGTTGATATATTTGACTCTATGGGTGTGATATGCTGCGGTGGTTGTGGCCAGGGCATAGAGTTTTGGGTGCACCATGCACCCAACACTCTATGCCCTGGTCACAACCACTGTAGCATATCACACTTATAGTTGCTTATAACTTTGGGTCAAAAACAAATTTATAAGGAACAAAGTTATAAGATACTATGGGTGTGATATGCTGCGATGGTTGTGGCCAGGGCATAGAGTGTATAATATACTTACTGTTTGGTTTAGTAACTGGAGTACATGTATTTCTTGTTCATTTCTGTGATAAAAGAAAATAGCATGTTAGTATTAGCATTTTGTAATGACTTATTACATTGTATAATCAACATTTTTTTTTTACCCTCATATTTAGTAGATTAGAAACCAGAGTACTGTGCAATTTGCTCAGTTTCTGTGTTCGTTGCTAAAATCATTGGGTCTGTGGGAGAAAAAAAAATCCATGTTGGATTAAAAAAAAAAACTTTTTGTGTTATGCTACAGTTTATTTGTTTGTTTGTTTTCAGTGTTCACTTGTTTCTGGCTAATGCTTTATACAGTGGCTTGTTGCATTTTTTTGGAGCAGTAACATATTATTTATTTGTTTGGATATTGTAAAATTTTGGAGCAGTTAGATACCAGTAGGCTCATTCTAACTGTCTATGTTTTTTATATATTTTAGTGGTATTGATTTATCTGTTTGGATATTGTTAAATTTTGGGACAGTTAGATACCAATTGGCGTATTCTAACTGTCTATTGTTTGCTCTAATTTAGCAGTATTCATTTATCTGATTAGTTGTTGTCAAATCTTTGGGCAGTTAGATAGCTTTTGGAATATTCTAACAGTTTATATTTTTTTACTACAAGTTTACTTAAGGTTTAAGTACAGTTTAGTTATCAAATTTTGGTTTTAAGAACATTAATTAAGCGTTTGTAAGATTTGCTGGTAATCTATGATTTAGAGTAATGGTACTATCATTACATTCAAACCATCCACATTTTCTTTTTATATATGCAGTGTAGTGCTCTGAATTAGCTGTGGCTCCTGCGTGGTAGATTATACCTATTGTTGTGAAGGTTTTCTTACCAAGTGATATTTGACCATGTGTGAATCCAGTCAGCTTGCAGTTGTTTTTGGTACCATCTGCATTGTAACGTAGAAGCATTAGTATTACGTATTTACTACGTGTTTGTATTAGTATGGTGTATCGATTATCTGAATTGCAGGTAGTACATAATCTACGATGGTTTGCATTTTGTACAAGTTGCTGAAAAGGAATGGACTCACAATTAGGTATTGATATATATGCGAAGCGTTCATTGGGGATTTGTTCTTGTGTCACATTGTTGCAGAGAGTGCATGTATGTTTCCACATGTATGTAATCTGGAAGATTTCATTTATAGGTATGTTTTTGTTTTCCAGTACTTGTAGTAAGTACATTAGAAATTCTTGTGGATCTTCCTGTGAGTTTATAGTGAATGTCACCATTCCAGCACAGTAGTCCAATTGTTGTCTTATTCCATAAACACTATGGGCCTCATTACACGGACGGCAGTAAGGGTTAACGGTCACCGTTAATGGCAACGGTGACCATTAACCCTTACCGCCGTACTACGAGGTCCCTTTGCGGGTTGGAGGATTTAACGCCTGCTTCTTGCAGGCGTTAAAATCCAACCCGCTAAGGGACCTCAGAGCTAATTACGGCACCGCAAAATTGCGGTGGCGTAATTAGCGCCTTCCCCATTTCCATAGAGCCCTATGGGGCAGAAATGGGAATGGGGAAGGGCAATGGCGGAAAGGGGATTTACCGCCCCTCCAACCTTGGAATGGGGCGGTAAATCCCCTTTCCGCCAAGGCGGTGCCGGTATTTTACCGGCATGAGCCATGGCGCTAATAGCGGCATGGCTCACCGCCTACCGTGTAATGAGGCCCTATACGTGTTGTCAGGATTGTTTGTTGCGTTTCTGTGAAGTACCAACATTAGCAAACACAATGGGTCTGTACTGTGTAAGTAAATGTTGTCAACAATTGGTGGTAATTGAAATAGAATATTCATTGCTACATTTGCGTAGCAACTTACACCAACTATATTTGAGAGTTTAAATGGACCAGGTAGTTCTGTATCTGACTGTTTTTTTTGGAGTTTGTCTTTCTTCTTTGAAGAAGTACCTGGTTTACTTTCCCTAATTGATTCTTTTTTGCTTGTGGTACTTGATGAAGTATTAATTTCTTTTACTCTCTTTGGAGGATTTGCAGCGACATCCTGTTGCATTTCTGTTTGATTTATTTTTCTTTTATAACGTTTTACTTTTTGTGAAACAGAATATGTGTTTAGATGGGGGATGTATAGTGAGCGAAGTCTATTGTATTCTAAAATGCAAGGAATATCAGCGTTTACTTTACTTGCATCAGAGTTGATTAGAAATAGACTGTCAAGTGTACGTAAGCGTGATAGTGCTACGTAGCTCATGCCTTCTTTAAAGACTGTGTTGCCAATATATATCATAGCTTTGTCTAGGGTAAGACCTTGTGATTTATGAATCGTGACTGCGTATGCAAAAGTTAGAGAAAATTGTTCTCTGTGTACATACGTTGCATCTTCACCAAACCACTATTTGATGTGCTTGACTATCTGGGTGTCACCTACACGAATTACGCTGATGACACCCAGATACTCATACCTATCACTGGTGATTACATTGCTGACTCTAAAGCCCTCAATGACATTTACCTTGTCATGCAAGCCTGGATGGCCCAGCACGAACTGTTCCTCAACGATGACAAGACTGAGCTTCTCATCTTAGGCACGCAACAGAGACTTAACAAACTGAGTCCCCTGTTCGGCTCCTTTAACATTGACGGTAATCTGATTAAAGTATCTAAAGAGACCAAAACTCTGGGTATATACCTGGACGCCAGACAAACCAATGCAGCTGCCGCTGCGTCTGCATACACCTGCAAATTGATCTCGGCCTGTCGCCCATTCCTTACTGCCCAGAATTGCATTACCCTGGCCAGGACCTTGTTTATGTCCAAATTGGACTACTGCAATGCACTGTACCAAGGCACTAACCAGGGTAATCTCAACAAACTTCAGACGTCCCAAAACAATGCCATTAGAGCAGCTCTTAATATCCCCCGATCATCCCACATCTCAGAAACCAGGAAGAACCTCAATTGGCTCTCAGTTGCCCAAAGGATCTCCCTGAAAGCACTGGCCCTCACATACAATGTGTTAACCACCAGGCCCTCTCATACCTAGCCTCGCGATTCACTCAATATACCCCAGCACAAGCACTCAGATCTGCACAAACCCAAGGTCTTGCGATCCCTCGATTCAAGCTTCATTCTGCTGGGGGCGCTAGCTTCCCTGTCCTGGCAGCCAAGCTTTGGAACACTGTACCACTCATGATCAGAACGCTACCTTCTTTTAACCAATTCAAACACAAAGCCAAGCTTTCGTTAGCAACATCCCACTAACAACCGCTCTTCTGTTTTTGGACGGGCCATCTGGGACCTAGCTCTGTTCTGCTCCGTTCTGTTTGTTGCCTTGATTTGTAACGTCATTTGTATACTCTGTGTTCAACCTGTTGGGACTATTGTGATGATATGTCTACTACTGTAATGTAATGTTCCACTACCTGTAATGTAATGTTCTACTAAGTTATGCGCCTGGTTGCCTTTGGGCCTGGTCTGCGCTATACAAATAAACAAACAAACAAACAACAAGCATGTCTTTGAAGAGAAGGATTCGAGCTGTTGAGCGTCCTATCCTTTTTACTTCTGAAAGTTTGTCAAAGAGAATATTGACAAACTGAATTTTGTTGTCACGTGGGTATGTTTGAAAGCCAACAACTGTACCCAGTGCTCCATTAACTAGTCCTTGGTCCACGTCAAGGTTACGTTTAAGCATTACTCTGCAATTTAAGGATAATTTTAATATCTTTTCTAAGCCTGCTGTGTTTGAGATTGATTTTTCTAAACTATTTAGTCTTGTTGTGGCTTGGTCACACATGGGTAGTGTCATACCATGTACATCTAGTTTGTCTGTGGCGCTAATTTCCATTATTGGTTGCATTTCTTTACTTAACATTATTTCATTGAATTTGAAACAGCTTGCAAGAGTTGGCATTAAGGCCATACAATTAACATTTTTGTGGGCTAATTGTTCCATAACATCTGTAGCACATGCATTATCGCCATAAAGTGGACAAATGTTCCGGGTTTTCAATATTGCTTCTGCTTCTTTAGAAAGTATACCAACTCTGATACTTTTTAAGATGTTGGCATAAGTGAGATCTGCAGATTGCCGCATGTTTTCTGTTAATTCTCTGTATTGGAAATGTTGCCAAAGGTTAACATTTCCAATGCTACCAACAGTTTTACGGCAGAGTTTGTGTCCTAATGTTTAAAAAATAGGCTCACCTTTTACTGGTGTCACTTGAAGAAGATCTCCGAAAACAATAATGTGTTTTCCTGTAAAGAGCTCTTCATAGTTTGTTTGGAGTACTTCTTGTAATCTGAGGTGAATCAAAGCCAACATTAGGTTGGAGACCATGCCACTTCATCTATTATTAACATTTTCATTTGTTTCAATACTCTGTGTAGTTCCATTGCAGCTTCTGCAGAAAGTTTGTAATAGTCTAATTTGTTTTGGTGTTCTACTGGCAATAGTAGTAATCGGTGTAACGTGAGAGCACCTATGTTGTAGGCACCTAAACCATTTGCGGCAGTGACAACAGCTGACAGTTTGTTGTTTGTCAATTGTTGAAGGAATTTACTGATGATTTTGATTAGGAATGTTTTGCCAGAACCAGCTTCACCACTGACGTACAGTAGTATAGGATTATAATTATGGCAGGAACATTCTTTATTTTCATGTTGTACACCATGTGCAATTTGTTTTGTTACTTCTTGAAAAATGCTATGTTGCTCATTGTTTAGTTTTGATTGTAGTATAGTTAAGTCTTCTTTATCTTCATACTAACACATGGTGTTTTCTACTTCTATCATAGCTAATTCTGCCTCATTTATTATTAGTGGTTCTCCCAGTGGTTCTTGGCTTCCTGTTACAGAAGGTTGACTACTGTCAGGAGTTTCTTTATCTAGTTGGGCCTGGAGTTCTTTGTGTTGCTGTTCATTGTGCAACATTGTTTTGTGCTGTGTAAAGTTTACATCAGTTATAGTGCTTTCATTTGCTTTGAAAGCATCTTCATATGAGTCATAGTTATCTAGTATTTCTTCTTCTTTTCCCCATGGTTTAAACAGTTGTAGCAGGGTCATGTAATATACTTTTTTTTTTATCTTGAGGAGTCTTTAATGACAATTTGATATGATTAATTAAATTTGGTTCGGTGAGTTTAACTAAGCTGCCTTCACAGTTTGTCACTCTGTATTTACTTTTTTTCATCAGGTTTCATATTATTTTTGTATGTGTAGTTTTGGGCTATGTGGTATAGACACATGGTTTCCAAAGTATTACTTCTGTTTGGGTAGTATGTGTTCAATAAATTATTTTTTAAAATGTCTTGGCTGTTGGGATCACGTTTGGCTATTGTTTCTATATCTTCGTATGATTTTTGAACTCTTTTTCTATATTTAGCTGGACCAAGACTTAGCCATACTATATTTTCAGATTTACCATACAATGCAGTACCAGTAAAACATTCAGCTGCTTTATATGATCCACATTCTCTATGGGAGAGCATTTTTATGCCCAAGCTGTATAATTTCTGAGACACTGTTTTATCTGATGACAGGTCTTTCCAGAGGTCTTGGAGCTCTGTCTTTTCTGCTTTGGTTAAGTATGCTGTGACATATCATGCAACTGCAGTAGAATTGTCTGCAATGTACTGCATATCTATGTTTGCATTCCATAAGTGGGCAATGATTGCATTATAATCATTGATATATTTTTCTTCATATTTCCTTATTATGTAATATGTATTTTTAGGTGAGTTACCTTTAACACTATGTCTAACTGAAGACATGAGGTTTTTCATTTGACCTATATTTGTAACTGGTCTCGGGAAACCAAATCGGCATTTGGTGTAGTATTTCCCTTTGTTTTTGTATTTGCAACGACAATATTTGCCACATTTGTACCTTTGGAATTGTAAAATTTTTGCATGAAGATCACTATTTGTGGATTCTGATGGAATTTCACAAGTGACATATTTTTCAATAAACTGTAAAACAGTGGCATCACTGTCTTGACCAAATTTAGGAGCATCTTTAATCCATGAAAGCATGTGGACATGTGGTGCTCCTCTGGCTTGGTATTCTTTTCTCCAAAAGAAGTGTTGCACTTCTCCAAGGGGAGGAACAGTTGTATTACAAATAAAATGTAGCATAGCAATGAAGAGATAGTGAAAATATCTTGAAACATTAACAGGATCCAAAGAACAAAGTTCTCCAGGTGTTAGTATATCTATGTTTGTTTTGTTTTTGTTTGATATGCGTAGGAAATCATTAAATCTTTCCATGCATAATCTGCACAACTTAATGTAACAAACCAAGTGGGTGGGCCAATGTTTCTGATCATACGACGTACATCTCCATGACGTCGAAACCAGTACTCTTTAGTACCACGCATATTTGCTAATAGATTTGTAATATTTGATTGTAAAACCTCATCCTTTTGTTGCACTTTTTGTAATAAATGTGTAGCTGTCATATTTTGAATATGTGTGCAGCTCCGTAGCATAAAGTTGCTAGTTCACTTTCAAAGAGTAGGTGGAATATGTATTCCACATTTTGTCTAAATCTGGGATCTTCAGAATACATCCATAATGAGCGGTATTCTGATGCTGATATTTGAATAGGTCTATCATCGTACCTTCCTCCTTTGCCAGTAGGAAAGAGTAGAGGAAAAGCACGTGCTTCTATACTTTTTTCCCATATGCTGATTGGTGATCCTTTTTTTTTTACGCATTTGGTATGTTTCCAGTGCCTCTTCTATGGTGTCATTAGAGTGCAAAGGATGAATTGTATAATGGTCTAAAGTATTTGATATTGTAGCAGGATCTAGGAGCTCAAATTGACCAGTTTCTTGTGTTTCTTGAATTATTTCAGTTGCATCCTTCAAGTTTTCTTCAATATTAATTTCTTTGTAATATTCATTATTCTCTTTACGATATTTCAAGGCTTCTCTAACTTTATGTAAATCTACCAGCTGTTGCCATATTTTTTTGTCTTTTGTAGGTACTCCATTTACTAAGATAATTAAAGATTGCTGCATCGGACTTTGCACTCCTAGAGTATGCACATTTTCTTTTAGATCTAATGATAAATAAACTACTTTTCCACGAATGCCTTTTACCAATTCAGAGGGAGGTCATTTTGCTGTTTTTGGTTGAAGGCGTTTTATTGCTTGAAATGGGTGCACTGTTTGAATTATGATTCTCTCATATAAATTAAGTTGTTGTAGGGGTTTTGGTAGTGGGTATAATTCCAAATTATTTGTGATAGCACGTGAAGGAGTTTGGTTGTTGTCAAGTTTTGTAGTGCAGTAACTGCAAAGTATTAAGGGGTCAGTTATTTCGTATTTGTTTTCTGCCTCAAGGTAGAGAGCTAATTCAAACCATTTAGAATTTTCATTGTCTTCTATTTTGTATGATAGGTCTACAGTTTTTGTGTTACTTTTATAAAAAGTTCTGCGGCAACATACACACACATGGTTTGGTACTTCAGCTGATGTACTTTCAAATGTTATTATTTCTTTTTTGTTGCCATGTGTAGAATTGTTGCTAATTTGGTTTAAAGCTATTTCATTCTTTGAGTGGTTTTCACTTCCAAAATATTTTTTCTGGATATATTCAATTTCTCCAAGTAGGTCTTTTGCTGTACCATGTAGAAGAATGTTATTTAAATTTGCTAGTGCTAAAGCAGGACTTTTAGCATAGTACAGTTTATAGACTAGATTTCTTACAGTTGAATGATGTGTTGATATCTTTTTGATATCATGGAAGGTGGTTTTACATGTAGGTCCTGTAATACAGGCCAATGAATGTCCGTGCAGTCCTGTGTACTTGTGCACTGGACGGGTATCCATATTTTGCAGTAGTTTAATTTTGATTTTGTCAGTGCTTTTTACATATTGATTGAGGAATTGGCGTAAAGACTTGAAAAATTGTTTGGGAATGTTACACATTGACGTGAAAGCCATTTGTACACTAGAGGTTCTGATTCAGTTGAATGGAGGGGTAATTCTAAGTTTTCAGGGCATATTTTTGTAAGGAGTACTTCTTGTTCCATTATGGTATTATTCACTTTTTCATAACCTCGACCACTGCTATGTATGGCAATTGTATTTGTTTGCTTTTGTTTGTACGCTTCTTCATTAAAGTATGGTTCTGTACTCGTAGTGTGATTCCATTCACCTCCGCAGATACTTAAGAAGTTCTTTCTGTTGGCATTTCGTTTATTGAGAAGTCTTTTTTGTAATTTAGTTATTAGATTTGTTAGTGGTTTCATTTTGTTTAACACTAAAATAAATAACTTTCTTTTGAGAAGAATTGCACTGTCTATCAACGCTTCTAATATTAATTTCCCACAATAGGTTTTAAGCATTGAAACTGATTTCTCTCCTGTTTTTATAAGATTTTGAAGCCTTTGTGATGGTACATTTTGGCTAAAATACTTTTTTTGGTATGCTTACTTTGCACTATATCAAAATATAATGAAGCCGTTTTATCTGTAGTGATAGCTGATTTTCTGTTAATTGTTGTTTGGTTTGTTTTATATTGTGATAGAGGAGGCAAAGTTTCTGTACTTGAAACTTCTTGTGTTTCACTAAATGACTGTATTAGCTGTTTTGTTTCAACTTTTTTTTACAAATTCTGCTAGAGATGGATGCTTATGTTGGACAGTTTTATTTTCATTTGCTCTACTTCTGCGTTGCTTTCTACGGATTTGACTTTTGGTAGGCATTCTTTAGGGTCTGTTGAAAAAAATAAAGAAGGTATGGGTTGGGGTGTTCTGCAATGTATGTGTGCTGTGTGCATGCGTGTATGAGTAAGATGATAAAGATGTATGTAATGGTGTGTGATTGTGCATTGGGAACTACAACTAGTAGGGATGGGTATTCTTGAATTTATGTGCTACTAAAGTGGGGTCCAGATGACAGAAAAAAGTAAGCTAGTGGTGTGGAGAAGTACAAATAGTAAATCTAATGTATACAATTAAAACAGTTCTTTGTTCTATAATATCAAAATTCTAGCGGTTGAGTTGGGTAATTTGTGTTTCCAAAAATAGGAATTTGTGAGCCATTCTGGCTGTAAATCGCTGTTTAAGACATGGGGATTTTTGGACAGAATGGTGCACAATCTCTATTTTTAGGCACAGAAATAACATGAATTAACTTTACAGTGTGTTTGAGTAATAATACAAATATTATGGTGATATTCTACTTACTTTATTTCTAAAATGAACAGGTTACTTCTTAGTTCTTCTTTGTTCTTCAAATTTGGCTGCTTCTTTTCAGGAGAATGGTCTTCACTGCAATTGTAAAAGAAACAAATTAGTAATTTTGTTTGTATATAGCACTGTTTTTAATTTAGACATTGATTTTTTTAATTGAAATCCTCAGTGCCTTCCTCAAAACCATTAAAACTATCTTATTTATATAAGATACATCGCACCAGTTCAATACATATGATATTTTCTTAATGAACAAATTGTATTGCAGTGACTAACTTTAGCAAACAAAATATCTTTACTATGTCTTGTGAAATTCATAATGTACCACTGAATACCACTATTTCTGTAACTAAGCTCTTCCAGGTAATAGTGCCCCAATGTCATGCTTAAATTAAAGTAATTAAATAAATAAATAAATAAAAACAATTATGTAATTGTATAATTATTTTTTTTTTGAGATTTGAAAATAGAGTGTGCATGCATGCAATTTTGTTTGAATATATGTAGTCTATATATTTCATTTCAAAAATGTTAGTTTAACATGATTTGAGTGTGTGTGTGTATAAAGAAAATAAATAGTATAAAGGTTTATAAGTGACAGTTGATTTTAGGAGATTGAATAAAAGACAGTAGATTCATTTTACAGATTACACAAGCTAAAAGTCAGTTTGAAAATGTGTTCATGTACTGTACAGAAAATATGCATACCTGTAGTTTGTGTTCATGCATATGGATATGCATGGAGCTGCAAGTAGAAATCTTGGAGACTTGTACAGTATTTCTTGTAGATGGTGCTTGCCAATGATATGACACTTGTACTCAGAGAGATTCACAGTACATTTGCAGTGCTGATCTATGATAATGCAATTAGATGTAGAGGTCTTGAATGTGATTGGTGGATGGTCATGTGACTTCTTAGCTACATCCAATGAGGGAATGGCACAGAGAGTGAAGTGGAAATGGTAGAAGGGCTGTTCATGTTACGATATGTCCACTGACATGGCGGTAGTTTGCGGACATCAGGTGTTACATCCGGAGATTTTTGGGTTCAGAAGTCATGCAAATGAGAATGAGCACTGAAAGGGATTGGTCAAGAAAGTTTAGTGGGTGTGTTGTGCCAGGAGAGAGTTTCTCAGATACTATTTTTGCTGAGAGAACAACAGATAGATATGGCTGTGTGTTTCAGAAAACAGATTGTTTGGATTTTGGGAGATTCGTGGATACATTGGTTGAAGGTGCATGCAGAAAGCTGTGGAGTAGCTGTAGATCTTGGATTTCCACATGTGGAAGTACACTGGCATTGAGTACGTGGAATGAAGTGGTTGGACTTGCTACCTCTCTGTGCTACTTTGGAGACAGAGCAACATCCAGACATAATTGTAATTCATTGTGGAGGGAACAGTTTAGGACATGTGTCTGGAATTTCTTTGCAATTTGCTATGAAAGAAGGACTTGGGAAGGTCATGGACATGTTTCCTAATTCTCAAGAAATATTTTAATGTATTGCACAGAGACAAATGTGGCTTTGTTCTTCTTCATTTGGCCCACAAATGGAAAAAGCAAGGCGCAATGTTAATAAGGCTGGTTGTGCCTTTCTAAGAGATTTTGGCATGTCCTCTTTTCACAATGAAAATATTATGTTTCGTAGTACATACATTTTTCGCAGAGATGGAGAAATGTACAAAATGCATTGCAACCTTTTTTAGAATGACAGCATCCATTTTGAAATAGGTGTTGAGTATTTATAATTTTTGACATACAAACACCTCGCAAAGGCTCTTTTCAGAGCCACCACTTCCTCTCAGAGAAAATTGCAATGGTTATGATAGGGTAGCACCCCAAATTTTTAGATGTCCGTGGACTGTCCGCAGACTTCTAAAAAAAAAAAAAGGGCCCTGCTTCATTTATTTTCACTTTTATTTTTTAACTGTGAAAGGCGGCTTTGAAAAGAGCTTTTGTATTTATTTTTTGTTTTTTATACACGACACAATAGGAGAGGAGGGGAAAGGAGGGTAAAGGGGGGGACACCAACCACAGGGATAAAAAAGGGCGAGCTAGAGAGGAAGATGTAGAGTGGGTTTTATTTGGGTAGTGAGCAGGTTTTCTCATGCTCTGAGACAATAGTCTCAAAAGCACTGCGAAGTCACTCCCCCCTACAGAGTACTGTGTCGCAGTACATACATACAACTGTGACCCTCAAAAGGTAAGGGTAATTAGAATTCTGTATGGCCTGTGAGGCAGCTTGAGGAAGACGCTGTCCCACAGAGGTGGTCCTTGTGGTGACAGGATTAGAAACGGAGGATGAAGTAGAGGGAATCAACCTACTATGCTCCTCGCAAGGTACAACCTTGCGAATGGCCCCAGAGTGAAATGACCTTAGGTCTCGCTTCATGGTAGTGGTCCCAAAGCTGTACGAACCATGCCTCCCGCGACTGAGTACCATTTTGCACTCATTGCAGGTGACACGGTTTGCACGAGCCTTAGGACCATTCCCATGAATGGTAAACAACTGCCACACCCAAGACTCACGCCTAGTGCGGGTAGTAGGGATTTCCTCTACCTCATTCTCGTCATCCTCTTCTTCCTCCTCTGCATGCTCACTCCTGTTCCCCTCTTCAGGCCCTTGGCAAGGTGGTGGTGGTGGAGGGGGTGGGGTGGTGCTGAAGCAGGTGCAGCACCAGGTGGCAGTAGTGCAGCCATGGATGCCATCTCGATGATTGTGTAATCTGCAAGTTGCAGGAAAAATAGCTGTGCTCTGAAGAATAGCCAGAAACACAATGAGAATAAGCTCTAGGGCGTGGTCTTTTATAGGGGTGCTTATATGTGGTTCGTGCACATGCACGCTGTCCACGGACAGATCGAACACAAAAAAACGTTCAGAAACTTTCAAAAAGTATGTAGAAACTCAGGATTAGTATGTGGGACTTGTGCTATGGTGAGCTTCTATTGAGAAATATTGTGGATTACTTGAAAATGTACTTTTAAATTGTTCAGGGACATGAACAGTGTCCGCATTCAGAACACGCGATCAGCATGGACGCAGTCACATGATCGCTTCGCGAACATGTTCGCGAAGGAAGCGGCTGTCCGAAGGACACCACATGCACGGATATTGGTTTTGCGGATGCGCATTGATGTTCTACGCACACTGTTCGGGTCCTGAAGTAATTAAAAGGGCGTCACACGTCAAACAAACACTTCTGGACACCGCATGTGTTCTAGAATAGTTTGAAGTTGCTAGCGAACAGTACGGACAGGTAGAGTGTTCTTCAGGACACCTCCATTTTTGATTATATTCGAACATTTCAGGACACTACTTGTGTTCTTAGAACAGTTTCAATTTGCTAGCGAACAGTATGGACAGGTATAGTGTTCTTCAGGACACCTCCATTTTTGTTTATTTACGAACATTTCAAGACACCAATTGTGTTCTTAGAACAGTTTCAACTTGCTAGCGAACACTACGGACAGGTAGAGTGTTCTTCAGGACACGTCAAATTTCGTACATTTACGAACATTTGAGGACACCGATTGTGTTCTTAGAACAGTTTCAAATTGCTAGCAAACAGTACAGACAGGTATAGTGTTCTTCAGGACACCTCCATTTTCGTTTATTTATGAACATTTCAGGACATCAATTGTGTTCTTAGAACAGTTTCAACTTGCTAGCGAACACTACGGAGAGGTATAGTGTTCTTCAGGACACTTTAATTTTTGTTTCTTTACTAACATTTCAGGACACCGCGTGTGTTCTTAGAACAGTTTCAACTTGCTAGCGAACAGTACGGACAGGTATAGTGTTCTTCAGGACACCTCCATTTTTGTTTATTTACGAACATTTCAGGACACAAATTGTGTTCTTAGAACAGTTTCAACTTGCTAGCGAACACTACGGACAGGTATAGTGTTCTTCAGGACACTTTAATTTTCGTTTCTTTACGAACATTTCAGGACACCGCTTGTTTTCTTAGAACAGTTTCAACTTGCTAGGGAACAGTACTGACAGGTATAGTGTTCTTCAGGACACCTCCATTTTTGTTTATTTGCGAACATTTCAGGACACCAATTGTGTTCTTAGAACAGTTTCAACTTGCTAGCGAACACTACAGACAGGTATAGTGTTCTTCAGGACACCTCCATTTTCGTTTATTTACAAACATATCAGAACACCCGCGCTGTCCGCGGAAACCTACATTGTTTTTTTTTTTTTTAAACGGAAACTAATTACAACACAATATAAAAATGTAGCTTTATTTAACATATATTAATAATTTATGATAGAGAAGGTGAGGCAGAAACGGAAACAAAAACAGGAGAATTAGGGGTTTCAACATGATTGGTATCAGGTGAAGAAGGGATGGAAGTCTCATCAAAACATTTTGGGTTATGGAGAGGGTTTGGGGATAGTTGACTGGCATATGGTGAGGGGGGACAAGTACATGTGGGACAATGGTATGAGGTTTTTGTTTTAAAATGATCTTCAACAAAAGTTTTCAAATTATTAAAATTGGTCAACAATAAATCCATTTTTTCTTTTATGCTGTCAAGAGTGTTATTCATAACAGTTTCTTCAGAGGTATTTTCTATTTTGGTATGCTCTGTACAAAATATATATATATATATATATATATATATATATGTATATATATATATATATATATATATATATATATATTTATATATATATATATATGTTAAATGTATATAAAATAATAATAATTAAATAGTTTATATTGTAAAGTGTTTACCATTAGTTTCACTATCTTCAGACATTTCCTCATGTGGGAAATGCTCCTCTAGCCATTCCAGAGTACTAGACATTTCTGTGAGAAAAAAAAAAGATAATATTTTTTTTTATCAAATACAGAAAGTTTATAAATATATGAGTAAAATGAAGTACACTTACTATTTAAGGTAAGGTATGTTCTAAGTACTCTGTAGGTCTGATCTTGCTCTTAGTTCTGTAGTGTCTGTGAGGTAATTATGTTGGAAGCCAATTTATCTTCTTTTGGTATATTCCATTTTAGAACATATTGTATTTAAATGAATGGTTAGTGTGTTACATATATGGGTTACATTTCTTATGTACTACTACATATAATGTGTATTTGTGCTGCTTTTTGAATTTGTTAAATGTTCCTATGTTATGATATAACAATCAAACATACCCCCCCAGAGTTTTTAGGTAGTGGTACTGTTCTCCGAACATATCCGCAGACATTAAAAGAGTTTGCGGACATCAATTTCAGTAGAAGGGGTTCAGTATGTTCCATATTACATGTACATAAAGTCAAAGTCATTATTGTTAAGTTGCGCTACTAAAAACCTATGAAATTCAGTGAAAAAACCTTGTTAAAGGGACTTTATGGTTAAGTAGCGCTACTGAAAACCTATGAAATTCAGTGAAAAAACTTTGTTAAAGGGACGTTATGGTTCCAAGTAAAACCGAAAAACCCTTGAAATTCGCCAGTTATGGTAAGCTAAGCAACCATAACACGTGCCACCACCATGCACTGCTAAGCCTAACACCCAGGACATCAAAGATGACATCACAAATGTCATTTTTTCACTGAATTGCATAGGTTTTTAGTAGCGCAAACTTAACCATAACGTCCCTTTAACAAAGTTTTTTTACTGAAGAAAAAAAAAAAAAAAATATATATATATATATATATATATGATGATGAGAGTGTTTTCCTACAGTCAGAATGGGAGGCACTCCCCCGTTTGACAGAGAATCACCATGAAGCTCGTTTACTGCAGACAAAATATCTTCTTTATTATAAATAAAAACCACAAAATACGTGGTGCTCCATACTTAGTGGCACAAAAATGACGTGTTTCGCTGTTACCTCACCGCTTGATCACAACAAGTGATACACAAACACCATATAGTTAAAATACCTCATGTGACAGGAAGTTTGACATAAAATTGACATAAAAGATGGACTGAGCAGGTAACTGTGAACCTATCGGCCGTTTTGGAACGGATGAAGTAACATAGTTTTAATACATAACACTTTCAATTTCTTTAACACACCCCCACTAGAATGTTAAAATGTAGATAAAATATACACAAAATTGTATAAAAAGGAACATACATAGTTCAGCATATTATCACAAGCTTTGTAAAGTGCCTTGTGCATGCATTTCGCTCAAAGTGTCTAGTGCAACTCGTGCAAAATATAGCAACATTAAAGTGCAATGTGCCAGCATTAAAGTGCATAGTGCTCATTATTTTATAAAATGCTTAATGCATCTATGTTTTCTTTGTTGTCACATGTACGCTCCGTATATCTCTTGTGGGTGCGTTGAATCTCCATGGATTTACCCTAATCGTTATCATTGAAATTCCTATGTTAGTGGCCCAATCTCTTCTATTCATGACTAACCAGTTTCTTTTGGAGTTATCAAAGGAAAATATCAGGAAGCTATCTGGCAACTGGACAAGCATAGTGTATACAATGGCTAAAGTCGCTATAACTCGCTGAGCAGTGGCATTCGACAGACCGTAATGCCTGTATATTCATATGTCTATTTAACAGAGAAGACTATCAACTTAGACATTACCGGTTCGATATAGATTAGCACACAATTCTGAAAACATATATATATACCTCTATCTGTCTGTATGGAAATAACCCATTAGTAGCCCCAAAGTTGGTGTGTTACTATCTCGCTATCAATAGAAGCTAATGTTCAAAACAGAATTGGTCCATATATGAAGGTCATACTATATCATACAAATCTATCTCTGATTTAGAATTACAACTTTCCACTGTCAAAAGAAATTGCTGTAACAATGCCATAGTTTCTTACTTTAAAAAAAAACGTCACATGTCTCACCGTTAAAACAACAAGATCACCTTAAGTGCATAAAAGAGAAAAAATGGAGACCCCAATAACTGTCCCCACACCAGGCTGCTGCCTCATCCTTATAGATATCGAATAAAAGAGAGAAACAGAGAAAGAGAGAAATTAAAAGAAAAATTTGAATGAATAGAGAGACAGAAACATAGGAAGAGAGGAAATGGGAACCGAGATAGTTACCAATCTCATTGTATATAGGCATGAACATTATCCATCTAAGTTAAAATTAGAAAATGAAAGATGGATTAATAGAAATTGTCCATGGCAAGTCATGTAAAGTAGGAAGTTAAAAAGTAAAAAAAAATTGAAAGAAAGTGAACAAAAATGAAGGAACCCAGAGAGGAAAAGACAAAAAAAGCAGAATATGCATTCACAAAGTCTGAAATTACTGTCCCAAGAAGGTATACAGTTCCTCGTCCACATTATGGCCTATTGGATGTTTTGTTTTAAAGTCCAAAATACAGCAGGTCTCTTTTTGGCGGAGTCTTTTTTCTTGGTCGCCACAACATCCATTGTTGCCATGATGTAATTCTGTTCCCATGGCATATTGTCAATATGTTTCAAAAAATCTGTAGTGTCTTTAATGTACGAGTGAAGAGAGCTGACAAATGGAAATAGTATCTCATCGATATATTTGGACATATTTTCCAGGGCCGAGCCCATTGACGAATACAGCTTTGGTCTGGTTTAGCATTCAGTCTTGGGCTACCTGGGTGAACAAAGGACGAAAGTCAGATGCAGCTTGTAAATCAGTGTGTTGCCATGTGCCTCGATGTTTCAAATGTAAATGTCAATGATCTGGAGAACATAAGTGAGTAGATGCCATGTTCAACTTGAGGGTTTGGGGGGTTGGGCTGCATATGGTGCTCTGGCAAGACAATTCTCGCAACAGCACAGCTCTATGTTGTTCCAGCCCAATTCCTCCCCTGAATGTGACCACCCTGACATCTCCCTCACATACATGCATAAGCACCAACATACATATCCACCCACATACAGACTCTGACACACGCTGTACATCTACAATGTTCATTTTCTCTGCAGGCCCGCAGCTCCGCATCTCACTCTGGCGTGGCTCCTCTTCTCAGAAACGAAACATGAAGCAGTGATGAAGTTCATTGATACCCCCATGATCTCTGATATGCTGGGCCTCCCTGGTGCGAACTAGTGCCTGGAAGGATGGAGGCCCTGGGATGGTGACCCATCATACATTAGAATCTGCAATTCCTCTGTTACTGCAGACACCAGGTGACACTCTAATGCAGAGCTAACGATAATAGTAGGTTCCTGACAGGGACAAGCAGCAGCACTTACGAAATGCAGAGAAATACCTACTTATCCATTAGGGACTATGGCAGATAACCACTGTGTTTGCCATACACAAGTACTGATAATCCGAATAAGGATTGCCAGGCATTTGCGGTTCAGTAGAAGATACACCTCATTTTCCCAGAGAGAGGTTCAGCAGAAACCACTGAGGAATGTTCTTTGCCATACTCAGTTGCAAGGGCACATCGAGAGGATAAATCAGATATTGGAAACATATGACTTCTGTTTTCTGCTGGGAATAGAAGAGCAAAGAGCAGTCTTGTTACCAATGTCAGAATTTGCTTTTACCTGTACAGTACATGCATCATTGATGATACTTCTTTTTTTCTGTCAAGAAGCCTATAACCTGCACACCCTCACAAATCAAATACCAACATCCGCATCCTATTCAGTCAATGAACATATGCAAAACCTTGAAGCAGCACAGAGGGAAGTGCAAACACATTTGGTTCAAGCAAACAAAGATATATGGCTCAGGCGGATAACAGGAGAATTCCGGCTGCTGATTTGTTTGCAAAATTCAGCAGGTGTTGTTCAATACAAGTAATCCGCAGCTCCAGCAGATAAACAAGAAGTTTCTTGATTGATTCATGCGTTCATTTCTCATTGATAAGAATCTCTCAACGAGCACCTATTAATTGCGCCATCCAGAGAGTGCAATCTCTTTTGCATATATCTTGAAACCAAACTTTCAAAACCATACTCTAGCATTTGCATGACAACCTCGCTGCTAGACCAAGAATTTGAAGTACAAATATGATATTCATGACTTGTAGGGTCCACTCTGGAGTACCTAGTAGCATGGAAGTGGTATAGACTGGAGGAATGGACTTGGGAACCGAAGGAAAATATTCATGCCCTTAGGCTTCTATCGCTCTTTCATAAGAAGAACCCAATCAAACCAGATTTTGTACGATTGCTACATACCAGAGATAGACCAGGTCCTGGAAAGATCCTGGAGTTGTTTCACCAGTTCACAACTTACAGGTGTGGTCACCCACATGGAGACTGATGTATTAGAAATTACAGACAGGTCGAGAAGAGAGATTGCAGTGCCATATTGTGTCAGCATCCTAGAGTATTCACAATGCAGACAATGAGGAATGTTGTTTTACTGTATAGAAAATACTGCACATGCTCTGCTCCTTAAAACCAGAAACTTTTAACTTGATTCTTATATAAAAGGAGTGAACTCTGACGTCCAGTGCTTAACTACTGATTTTGGTAAGACAATTGTGACTGCTCTCATCTGTTCTTGCAGTGTGACCTTTTCCTGGACCAATTTCCTTCAGTATCTCTCTTATTCAGATGGGACAGCTCTCCTTTTGTTTATTCCAACAGAAGAACTATTTCTCTTTCATTTCTCTTTTGATGAATTTGTGGGGTACATTTATGGCCCTAAGCAGAAATCCCCTTCAAACAAAAACTGCATTGAAATAAGGCCTCAAAAACGGCTGTGCTAGTCTTTTCCTGGTACACGTGTGGTGAGCATTGAACACTGCCACCCAAAGAATGGCTCTGTATTTACTTGTCCTTTCATTTAAATCACAAGAAAATGACCTGCATTCAGAACGGCACTTCATTTGCTCTTCTGTCATCTGAATACTAAAGTTGCGCACAGCATTCAAGACGGCCCTGCATGTGTTCTTTCTTTCATCTAAAACACCACAAAGTCATGTGTTCCATTGAAACATACCCCTGCATGCTTTATTTCATCTGATTGCCAAAATGTTAGGCCTACTGTGAAATCACATGAGGGGCAGAGAGTTCTGCTTCTCACTCAACACAGCTTTTGTTTCCTTTTAATGTGAACCATCACACTCAAATTGCAGTAAATGAAAGAGGAGACAAGGGCACAGGTGTTTGCTGCACAGGGGATCTGCTTGGAGTCTGTTCTCCCTCTTTTTCATGCCAGAATTTGGCCCCGCCCCCTCAGGGACATAATGGTGTAAGCCCCCGGGAGGCAAGGGCGCAGGTGTTTGTTGTTGTCAGGGTGTTCTTGCACCATCAAGTGGAGTCATCAAGGTAACACGCTGCTGGTGAGGGGATCTTCCATAGAGCTCCATTGGACCTGGATGTGCCAAAGGTGAGAAAAGCACAAGCCCCCTTACTGGAGACTAAAGACTTGAATAGGTTGAGCAGTGTTACAGGAATGGTTGGATGTGTAGGCGTGGAGGAATTCTGCCCTTTGCCCCCCTCTTTTTCTCTAAGTCGGTCGTCATGTCCAACTTGCAAACCACCACTGTTCCCAAAGCGGACCATAAGCTCAAAGCAGGTCGAAGAAAGGGGTTGAGGTGGGCAAAACTGCAAACCCGCTAAGGTAGGGCATCAGCCCCAGCGACTATTGCCCTGACTCAAGTCAGCGGGCGAGTGAAGTGGGGACCAGACCTTGAACACTTGAGTACCCATTGCTATGTCTCCCAGAAGGAGCCTCCTCGGTATACGCAAGTTGACGCACTGAACTCCCTGACAGCCTCTAAACCAGTAGAATCTGTGGCCCATACCAATCTGTTGACCCCCGGAGGTAGTTTTAATTGTATTGCCACTGCTAATCTCCTCAATACCCTGAGCAATGGTTGTGAAAGGATTGTGAAGCTCATTGGGGGCTCTGAGCCATTGGCTCCACCATTGACACAGTCAGCATCGCAAACTTCTCCTGAGAAGCCCATAAGGTCTGGCACTAGACTCTTGACCCCAGAACTATGATTGGCTCTGGCTACAGAGTCTTTTCATTCTCTGCCTTCCTCTTCCTACCTGTCAGCGGACCCAATGGACCTGGGTCATGAAAGATCCTGTGAGGGAAAGCATTCCTTGAGCCCACCTTGCAGCACTTTGAGCGAGGCCACGACAGCTGCACCTTCCGGTGGTAGCTCCTTTCTACGCCTAACTCCACTCAGGGTCCCCAAGTCATCTATTCAAGGGAATCAGTCACCGCCAGCCTCATCACCTAAGAATTGAACTGTGCCTCCGGGCTGTTGCTGCAACCGTGTTCTCTCCAAACTGGCCAAAATCAAAACACTAATGGTGGCTCTGTTTAAGGATGTGACATAGGCCAGGGGGGGAGTAGGGGGAGCGGTGTGTATGGCTGAAGACAACCCACTTGGGAAAGGGTCCCGAGGCTTGGTCTCAACTGTGGTCATGAGCCCACAACCCCAGTGTCCTTGTTTTCCCTCTTCCGCCGGTGCCCTGAATGCTAGTGTCTTGAAGAGACAACCCTGCCCCCACACTCTAAGACAGCCCCCAAAGGTCCATATCCTGGGGCCTGTGCCCTTACCCAAGGTACCCCATCCCCCAAAGCTCCTTTCTCCAATGATCTTGGGCATCAAGCATCCACCTGGGAGGGCAATTAATACACACAGCCAGTGATCTGGGGGCCCCTATTCAGATATAATGCCCTCAAAGGTCCTAGAAGAACCACTGTGCTTCTCCATAGGGTACCAAAATTGCCCTCTGACAGAAGAGAACCAAGGGAGGCCCTGCGGAATAAATGCCTACACTGGCTACATCATGTGGGGGACTGTGTATTTGTGACAAGGGACGTCATTGTGGAATGCAACAGATTGCCCAATGAAATGTCAACAGATTTTGTCAAAATGGTATTTGGGGATGATTACATGGCAAGGGAGGTTCTGAGAACTTGTAATGGGCGTGGGCGGTCTGGAAGAAGTGGTATCACAGGGAACACATCCAATAATCCTGCTGTCTTCTAGGATGACTCTAGAAGCAAGTGTCCTCTTTCCGTGGCAAATCACACTGCTCTGGGGCCACAACGTTTTGGGAGCTAAATGGACTATGGGGGTGGGAGCACTAAAAATCGGTTTGAGTTCTCTACTGGGGTACTCACGGAGGGTGTTGCCTTCGTCTTCTGATCCTTTTTTTCATTTTGCTTGTTGTTGAATGTCTAATTTTAGCATTGTATTGTTAGGAGGCACTTTGATGGCCGTTTGGCTGAATAAAGTTATTGATGATGAAAGAAAGAAAGAAGTAACGTGGCGTTTCCTTTTCCATATCAATATCAAAGAAATCCTGTGCAACATCCTTTTGTGTCCATAAAACAACAGTACATGCAAACCCCCTAGAAGATTAATTGAAAGTCAATCCTCTGAATTGCAGATACTGCATTTGTAAACTTGAAATTAACACATGTGTGAATCTGCTCTTTTGAAAATAAGGAAAGTGCAGTTTAAAAGTTAAGGTCAAATGACAGCTTTTGCTCGCACAGAAATGTGATTGAATATGTGGGGGTTTGGTTATATAATGTGCATTATATTTGTCCCCACAAGACTTGGTTACTTAGAAAAAACTCAGAAACCAGTAAAACTGGGTTTTGGCCTAAGCACTGAATTCAACGGCCAGCCCTACCTCCCACTGCAAAGTCGCATCCATAAGTGAACCGGCCCACAATGACATATGAAAAGGCTGATAGTATGAGGATTCATGGCCCTGCTAGACTAGCAGGCATCCCTGGGAGAAGGAACAATGGAAGGCAGTGGGGCTGGTGCATAAGCAAGAGGAGCGATTTCCTCCTGCACCTACTCTGAAGGAGGTACTGTCAAACTTCAAAGGGCATCATAAAAGTCCTTTTTGGAAGAAGAGCCTGGCAGGGACAGTTTGCTGTGGGGGTCTACAGCACCGCCCACACATGTGACAAATCCACCCATTGACATTAAAGGACTCCTGTATTTTAAGTCATTTTTCCCAGCACCCATGCCAGTTTTCCATGTGATTTTTAGGCGTATGTAAAGAGACCAAGTCCATGTTTTTAGCACTTGGTGAACTGAAGTGGCCATAAAAGACACATTTCGGGGTGATCTGTAAATGGGACAAATATGAAACTAGGTGAGAAGATGCAAAATGTTATTGGGAATATGTGTAGTCATTGGCAGAGTTTTAAATATTCATTTCACAAAAACAGCGAAAATGTGCAAAAGGGTGATGCAACCTCGCACAGAGTCGGCGATTGGATGTCCAATTCCCTGTGACCTAGTGAATCCGCATATCTACTTCTCATAGCAATGGCTAGTATAAGATTGAAGTTTTGATCTATAACTCATTTTTGGTAAAAATTAGGCTGGAGAGACAAAGCAAGGTCATAAATGCAAACACACGCATGATGCCATTTCCCCTAAACCAATCTGCCAAGGGGGAGGGGATAACACTGGTTGGCTGCCCTATCCCAGGGGAGGGCTAATTCCAGGGTAATTCCCCACAGGTTGTAAATTCGATGATGTCATTTTGGCTATATAAGGGGGAGAGAGACAAGCAAGGGGGACTCTCAAGAATCACTGACTCTCAAGACTGACACACTCACTGAAGAATCAAAATCCATTCAATTTTCAGGAGGCCAGATACATCCATCCAGATAGATCCATCCATTTATCCAGATCCAGGGAGAAAGGAGAGGAGGCAGCTGATCCCATCCTAGAGAGTGCAGTGACCAGATCTTGCCTACCTGTCTAGCATCCCATCCAGGAGAGTCCAGTGACCAGATCCGTTGGCCCAGCTGTCCCAGTGACCAGATCCCTTGGCCATGCCATCCACATTGATCATATCCTTTGCCCTAGCTGTCCAGAGACCTCGCTGGCTTTCCAGAATCCCAAACTCACGCTTATATTGTAAAAAGCACATAACCCCAGTTCCCCAAACTGCATAACCTGCTCTTTTGACCTTTGCACCCATTTAAATCCCAGTCAAATCCCAAATTGCCAGTATAATCCGTTCACCTTTCCATTGACAAATCTGTATTAGCCTGTGTATGTTAGTGCACCCCTTTTCATAAATCTTTCAAAAGTCTGTATAAATCCTTAGCATTATTTGCAAGTAAATCAATTAATTCCCCCATAAAGAGATTCACAGAGAGTTGGTTGACATTCAAAATCAACCACTTAATGTCAAGTGCCTTTCTTTAATATTTATAGCCATTAGAATATAGTCTCAACAAAACTAGCCTTTGTCTAACAAAAAACAAATTCATACGTGTATAGTGTGCCTTTCTACAAATTCTGATTTTCCACTGTCCTATAGAAAACCCCAAACTGTAGTCCCATTAAGAGTAACCCCTTCTATCTGAATCCAATCTGTCATGTGCCTCTGTTCCTTGTACTGAAAGCCGATTTTCGGTTTTGACAGCTAAGTCCTTTCTGTGGCTGCCTGTCATCCCAAGTCCCGTGTAGAAACAAATTTCCATTATGCCGCATGTGTTTTCTTTCTCATTTGTTTTTCTTTTAAAACATTGTTTTTCTTACCTTATGCTCATGTTGCCTGGGTGCCCTACTTAGTAGTCTATAAGCTTCCTTATCTCTCAAGTGTAACAACATAAATCTCTGTCCTAGCTCTCCCACTGCAGTTGCAAACTGCTGTGCGAGTAACAAGTGAAATCTGATTATACCATTATGCACGTAAATAAGGTTTTCATCTTCTTTTCTGGATTCCCGTCTTGGGGTGGTGGGCTAAATCCTAAATCTGATTTTTCCCTCTTCATACTGACTCCTTGCCACTGCCTTCCATCCACAAATAATTTAGTTAGCAGATGTTTTGGGGGTGTTTTGCAGGGGGAGTGCTTAACCTGAATGTCATGTGTTACTTTTAAAAACGATTTCTCTTTTGCTTGCTATTAAAAGTCTCTGTATTTTGTGTTAAGAGTTTGAATTAACTGTGTTGTGGGGATTTTTGCATTTGTATTGCCACACCATCAGTGGTTGCTGCCCAATTGTTTGATTTTACTTGATTGCTCATTTGACCATAACATTTATAAATATCATATTGTTACATGCCGGCTCGTTCCTAATCCATTGCCACACGGGGTGTTTGTTAAGGTGGGTGCGAGACGGGTTGGGGACCTACTCAAATAAAGGACCTTTAGTTGATTAAAGATAAAAAGGTTTTTTTTTTTAATTGTGCGCCACATTCATTGTCAGTGTAAGGAGTCCCTGGCTGGAGTGTGCCATTTATAAAACTGTTACAAATTGTGCACTCATTTGAACCTGGCCTCAAGACCTGCTACACCCATTTCTCCCAAGTAGAGAGTTTCATGTGTTTCTTTTGAACCAGAAAGATTTAAAGCTGGTGATATTTGATCTTTCCTTAATAAAGTGTGATGCATATTTCCCAAGGTGGTCCACCCCGTCTTCATTCATTCACTCTGGACAAACCAGACAACTATCCAGGTGGAAGCAGGGGTACTTGTTCTGAGATGAAAAGGTTCAGAAAAAGGTGAACAACACTGGCGAAAAATCCATGAATATGAGGATGGAAACAAGTTTAGAGTGCTCAGTAAAGGAGAGGATGAGTTTCTCTCAGCTGTGTGTCTGCAACATCGTCTTTCTTGGGGGGCATCACATGTCTGTTGTGTTCCAATACTTTAGATTCGTTTTGGAAAATGGGGACTGGAAGATAGATGCCTGGGTCTTCTAGGGTAAATAGTTGTTATTGTTCGGAAGAATGAATGGTAACCACCTTGAATTAAACTCTGAAGGTCCTGTGGGCAAGTGATAGGGTAATCAGGAGCGAGAGAGAGGGGTAGGGATGGCAAGAGAGAGAGAGAAAGAGAGAGAGACAGAGAGAGAGAGAGAGAGAGAGAGAGAGAGAGAGAGAGAGACAGAGAGAGAGAGAGAGAGAGAGAGAGAGAGAGTGATCCAGTTAAGGTTGCGAGTTCTTTGACTATTCTTTGACTATTTGGGATACAAACTGGTTGACTTCAGTGCAGGATGGCTTTGCACACCCTTGGAGGTGGTAGGAGTAAAACAGAGTAAAACAAAGTAGGGAGGAGAGAGTTGAGGTAGAAGGTGGCAGGTAAAAGTTTGGAGGGGAAAGAGAGAGAGAAAGAGATCAGTTATGGTGTCTTATCTTAGAAATTCTAGACAAGAAATAAAGGGCAAAGGGCCTCATTCCATGTCACCCTATATGGAAATAACGATGGCGGTAAACCCGCTGCCACCATTGTTTCCATACCGGGTGATTACGAGTCCTGCAGGCGGAGGTGTCATTCCCGCCAGGTCTGACGTGGAAACACTGGCACCATCACGAGATGGTGCCGGTGTTTCCATGGTCCCCATTCCCATGGGGACTATGGGTCCTATGGGACTCAATGGAAATGGGGATTTACCGAATTCCGCCTCCGAAATTCCCGGGTCACCGGGGTTGTAATGCCCCGGTAATTCCGGGAATCACAGAGGTGGAATGGTAAGACGAGTCCGGCGGAAGAAACGCCAGGTTACCGCCGGACTCGTAATGAGGCCCAAAGTCAACTGCAGAAAATAAAAATTAGAATGAGCCTGCTGTCACTGATATCACAGAATGAGTTGGTGACAACTATTGTCAAATAGATATAGTGCATCCCCTTAAATAAGAACAGTCTCTCCGGTGAAAGATTTATCCAGAACAAGGCTCTTGATGTCAACAAATAAAACAAAACTGGGTCCTAATAGCAATGGTATATATTTTTCTACCAGAGTTCTCACTTGCATGCTGTTTACATTTTCTGTAGTATGAAACCTCATATGTGAGTGAGTACTGCCTCATTGGAAGTAGCTGACCGCACATGTGATCTTCCGAATAAAAAAGGATAGCATGTTGTTTTCCAAAAGGGAGACATTGAAGGCATTAGGACAAAATAGATATATTTACAAAAATTATGTTAAAGGTTCTCATTGATTAATATTCTCATTTTACATTTGTTCCCATAGTTAATGGATCATCTAAAAGTTGGAATTCAGGATGTGTGTGGGCATTGGGGTCACAACCAGTTGAGAGACAAGTAAGTATTTCAAAGCAATATATTTTATTGAAATGGTTGGTCTATTTAGGTGTTGTCTGAAAACTCTCTAAAGGAACTCCAAAATAGTTTGATAGCAAGCACCTCTGAATTGATTAGCACAAAATAATGGTTGTAGCATTATTTCAATGATTTGATGGTTGTGTTTGGACAAAAATGTAAGGCTAGAATGACTTCACATGCCTTTTGAAAGCAAGGTTTCAGAAAGATGCAGGGGGAGGGAGCAGAGGGGGGTCAATGTTAGTCAAAGTGAGGATAGTGTGTAAAAGAGGAGGAAGAATGGAGACATTGGCCTACAAAATGTATTTGTGCTTTTGCCGAAAGCAAATGGTGCGCAGATTATTCCTCTGCTACTGACAAAGGCTTCAACTCGCCACAAAAAAAATGTCATTTGGGTCTTCGGATAGCCAAATCATCTTTTTACGCAGATAAAGTGGCTTACGAGCTTAATCACTGCAGGAAGCTATTCTCAATGGTTAGTTCTCTTTCTTCAAATACTACTCCTTCAGCGGGTGTCACACCATCTCAAGCTTTTTGCGACTCCCTCTCTGACTTTTTTAGCTAGAAAGTACAGGATATTATGAACCGTATGTCTTGTTCTGGTTTAGCCACAAATCATCTACCAGTCCCGGCCACTGAATCCCATCATTCCTGGTCTTCCTTTCCACATTTTTCAGCAGCCAATATTATTGTGGCTACCAGAGACCTAAAATCATCATATCTGCTAGACCCTATTCCATTGTCGGTCATCAAGGAGGTCATGCCAGCTATTGCCTCTCAGGTATCTCATGCAGTTAATCTAACATGCTTGCATGGTTATGTCCCTGTGGAGCTGAAGTATGCACTGGTAATGCCTCTTTTAAAGAAACCTGTCTTGAAGATTCTGGTCTATTTGACCCATTCCAGTCAGGGTTTTACCAGGCAGAGGCCCTGAGAATGATCTGGCCTCGTTGATGGATGATCTCACCCGGCTGGTGGACCAGGGGGCAGGGGGGATGCTGATTCTTCTCTGTCTATCGGCAGCCTTTGATATGGTTGACCACCCCTCCTGGTCAGCGGTCTCACCACAGTCTTTAACAATAGGTAGTACTTATGTATAAGAAAAAAAGTACTCATCACAGTTATTAAATGAAGCCAGAAATAATGTAGTGAGAACCTCAAAATATGATCTGAATGCAATCAGGGAATATGTATACTTCATGGGAGATGTACTATATAGTTTATGTTAAAAGAGAGAGAGAGAGAGAGAGAGAGAGAGAGAGACAAAAGACTGCAGAATGTCTGTTTACATATGCAAACTTTATATTAAGGAAAGCCTGAAAACTTTGATTATACTAGATTGTTATTTTTGCTTGTGTTTCTCCATGAAAACTTGTTTTCCTTGTGTTTTCATCCTCCCTTGTATGCTATATTGATGGCCTGGCTGGATGCACGATGAGGGGAGTGTGCCGTGTGTTCAGTAATGAATATTTGAGCTGATGGATGTTCACAGTGTGACAATTGAAAAGAGAGAATGGCTTTGCTAGGGGTTGGGCTGATGCTAATCCATTACTATTGCTTTCTTGCTGGGCCCTGTCCTCTTCCCCCCTGATTCTTAAAGCACAAGAAAGAAAGGACTCTCTTTTGAACTGCCCCCTCCTGCATTTTCTTTAACTCAGTTCATTGATCAAAAGTTGAACAAATATCAGCATGCATCTGCACTGGGGAGACATCATAAGTGACTGGCAGGTTTGCTGTGTGGAAAGATTGGTTGGTCTGTGATGTATTGCAAATGTTCTTTTGGTTTTTGTTCAGGATTCTTGTTTCTCTTTGTGTGAGTGTCCGTTGTGAGCAGTTTTAATGATTCTTGGTCACTGAGGGTATGGCATGCCGTTGGAGTTCTCCCAGGGTCTTGTAGTATGTGTGTTATCATTTCTCTCCCGAGTTCTGTGGTACTCACTGTGAAGTGGGGAAGTAGTTGTTTATGGATTCGTCTGAGTGTCTGTCCTGTCAGTATATTGCACACTCATGAAATTGGATCAATTATATTTCCTCATGTTGAATGGTGTATGGATGTTGTATTCTTGGTGATTGTATGCATGGAGTTTGCTTCCTTCATACACATTTGTAAATTGTATTGCTTGGTAACCTTTATATGTGTCTGCTTGGCATCTTCTTCCCTTGCAGTGCTCTTCCACCAGGCTCACAGAAGTGTCCTTGGTCTCTTGACCAGCTCCCCCTACTCCAGCGTGTCATTCCAACCAGTGACTAGCTATGACTCTTCCAGCTTTTCTATCAAACAGTGACTATGTAGGGGCTTGATTTGTTTCCTTCCCTTTCATTGCTGTTCCACAGCCTCAGTGGAGTTTCACATGACCAGCTCGGCCTCCTGCAACGTTTTGCACATAATAGTGACCAGCTCTCCCTCCTACAGCTTTTCCTGTCAAACAGTGACGAATTAGAGGGTTGCTTTTTCCTTCACTTTCATTGGTCTTACACCAGACTCAGGGGAGTTTTTTGCACCACAAGGTGACTATATCCACCTCCTCCTGCTTTTCCTAACAAACGGTGGCTACTTAAGGGCTTGTTTTTTCCTTCATTTGCAGTTCTCTTCCAACTGGCTCAGAGGGTTGTCCCTGATCATGACGCCAGCTTTGCTCCACCAATGTTACCCACCAAATATTCACTACAGGAATTATTTTTATCTATGGATGTAATATATTTACTTTTCAAGTTATTTGTTTTATGGATGAATGACTCTAATTCAATACTCTCACAAATGCAATCCCACCACATAAATCAGAAGCAGAATGTTTTGAATCTTGATGTTCAGTTATTTCTTTAATGGTGCATGAAGAAAATAAATGCCCGTAGCTTGTTCACAGAAAGGGAAATACAACATGCCTGCTGTTCTCTAATTTAAGGTTTAATTCTAGTGTGCACCAACATCCATTCTCACGCATATAATCACATATAAACAACTATTTTACTAAACATTTAATTAACTACTATCTCACAGTGCAGGCACACATTCACCTTGATTTTCATAAAAGTTGATTTGATCAGTCTACAGTAGGGAATTACAGTTGTCTACCTGAATACAATCTCATTTGAAAACAAAAGGTGCAGCCGTTCTCAGAATAAGAATACAGTTTTAAACCCAACAATTCAATTAATTTTCTCTGAGACCATTAATAAGTATTGACATTAAAGACAACTCTTTACTCTAAAATACAGATCTTATGTTTGGGCTTAATCGAATAAAAAATGTTTGACATTATCTGTAACAAACCTGTGCACTGATATAAATGGGTATCATTTTTGGTGTTGAATTGTTTGTACAAAATAATAAAGGCTTGGGTTCGGAAATTCTGTTTATTTTTGGAATGCTGGGACTGCAGCACTTAACTCTCACACTATTCTAATGGAATTAGGTTCATTCTCCCGACATCTTAATTCCAGGATTTCATTAAGGAATAGATGTCAAATAATGTATTAACTACGGTTGATACAAATCACAAAGACTTGTCATTTCTCATTCAAATTTCGAATTGTGCAAGGCCTCTGAGGATCCAGATTGTCTGGAGAAAAACCATGTTATGGTGAATCTTCCAATGTCTCAATTTAATTAATCAATCACAGAGTGTACATGCCATATCCTACGTTTCAGTGACATAGTTTGTAAATAGGGTTCCCCCAAAATAAATTGTATTGCTATCTGGGAATTAATTAATTCTTGATACATTTGTATAAATGCTTTGGGATCAGTCGACTCACTTTTGGTTTGTCTTTCAAAATCCGAGGACAGGTAGGGACATCAACTAGCTTCAGGTAGCACTGCTTGCAAGCTCTTCCTTTCACTCTATTTACCTGATCTCAAAATATGTCGCAAGTAGTCTTTTTCTGTCTTGGGAAAGGCCTATGCAATCAGTCTCATCTGGAAAGAGTCATTTTATGGAAATGTTCCATTAGCCACGTCCAGTTTGAGACCTAATCTGCATTTCTATTGTTACACAGGATCTCATTATGTTCTGCTTTTTCAAAACTCTCCCTATTTCATATGCATTTGAGTTTAAATACCCAGTAAACTCCACCCATAAGGTGCAGGTGAGTATGCCTGGTTACAACTGGTCAGTGTATTTTTATCATCTACAAGCCATTGTAAAAATGGACACATCTCACCCCCCCTCCTTTTCCATTGGCTCTCTCAGTGTTGATGTACGTTGGTTGATTAGGAAGGTGTGCTGGATGTGTCTACTTTATTTCCGATGGAATGTGTTTGTGTGTTTAGGTTATTGAAGCAGCCATGTTCATCTATATGGATAGGGGTACAAAGGACCCATGGACGTTTTCTTCTGAGTTTTTTTTAATAATCTTATCCCTGCATAGTTGACTGTGGAGTAGCACTGTCTTTGTGTTATGAGAATCTATTGTGCACAATAGGGGTTTTCATTTAAGAGTTGATTTCAAATAAACCTGCAGCCCACTGCATGGTTCTAAATACTAGGATTAAGTCTTGATGAGGTGACTCAAGCCCTCGTTCACAGACTGTGTTGTCTATCTTAAAGTCTTTATAGGCTGTGTAATGTGGGACATGTGTTCAGTTGTCTATCTCTTAAATGCAGTGTGATTAGTTGTGGCACACTCCTATGCCTGTGTTGTTAACTTGTGTTTGGAGTGGCATGCATGCACAGTATTTTAAAATGTGATGATAGGAGTCAACTACTCAAGGCACTCTGCCTGTTCTTTTGTGTCCTGCATGGGGCAGGGGCGGCTTATCTGCAGGCTAAGTTCCAATTCTATGTGCCCTGCTCGTCCTTATATTAAGATTCCCTGCTTTAGGCTGTGGTCAGTCTTTTTCATTCGTAGTGGCTCTTATGTGGAATTCTTTCCCCCTGGTCCTTCGGAGGATGGATGACTACTTGTCCTTTAGGATATCCCTGACAACCTACCTTTTCAAGCCTCTCTTCGTCCACTTGCTTAGGCAGTGCCATAATGCCTCCGGGTGAACATTGCAATCTAAAGGTTTGATGTAAATAAATAAATAAACCACGCTTTCCAATATATTTGACCTGACCACTGGTCCTGGTAAGACTGAGAACTGTTCCCTAGCTGTGGTATTTGAGCACTGTTCAATTGATGGTGGATGATGAGTAATCTAGACACTGTCTCTATGCTTTGAATGTAATGTTATTACTTAATTATATCTAATAATACTAGTCTAGTTTTGTTGTAAGATAACTAATAATTGTTGATGTGTAATGCCCCAGTGGATTGGATGAGTGAGCCTGCAAGTCATAACTGGCAGATGCCTGTGTGTGTGAATAATGATGAAAGAGGAGAACTATGCAGTATTGTGAATGCATGCCCCTCTGTGACTGAGTTTGTGATGGAGATCCCAGTGATGTTGATGTATGGAACCCTTGGTGTATGACAAGCGTGTTGCATGGGTTTTAGTTGGATAGGTATCCATAGGAATGCCATGCCCAATATGTGGTCCCTGAACTTATGTTCCCAATGACATCTAATGGAACCTACTTCAGACATTTAATGTATCCATACTATAGGATGGGCATGTCTTTTTTAATAGCCAATATGTTATGTTATGTTATGTTATTTTGCATTTATATAGCGCCTTTTATACCATTGGTATGGTCTGAAGGCGCTGGTAGGTTGAACGCCCTTGAGAACCGAAGTTCGGGTCAGTAGAGAGAGTATAGAGAGTCCAAAGGTGCGTGTGCGCACCAGGTATGTGTGCAGCTGGTGCGGAATTCGTGTGGTAGCTGCGGTAGGTGTGGTGGTTGAGAGATCAGGAGAATGTGTTTGCTCTGGCATGATTTATCCAGACTGAGTGTGGCTGCGTTAGGCCTGAGGAGAACGCCTGGCTGGGGGGTGTGAAACCAGCAGTGTTTACTTAGAGTGATGGGGAGTGAACGGGAGATGTTGATATGAGAACAGTTATACCGAATGGTGTCATAGTATCCCTGTGTTCTAGTTGAGTGATGGTGTAAAGAAGAGAGTAAGCGTGGGGTGTGGTATGATATATGCTCTTACAAATGTTCCCTGCATTCCACTTTGTACAGAGAGGCTATTGTGGTCACTTCAAATGTAACTTTCCTCAGAAAGCACTTGGAGCACTTTCTAAGATCACAGGGATGCGATTGGGTACACTTCTAAATGTAATTGTGCACACTTCTAAATGCAACTTTTCAGAGAGGCTATTGGGAACAGCTTCTAAATGCACTTGGGTACACTTCTAAATGCAATTGGGCACATTTCTGAATGCACCTTTTCTCAGAGGGACTATTGGGCACAACTTCTAAATGCAATTGGGTACACTTCTAGATGTAAATGGGCACATTCTAATGCAGCTTTCTTAGGGAGGCTATTGGTCACAACTTCTAAATGCAATTGGGGATACTTCTAAATGCAATTGGTCATACTTCTAGATGCAACTTTCTCAGAGAGGCTATTGGGCACAACTTCTAAATGCGATTGGGTACACTTCTAAATGCAATTGGGCATACTTCTGAATGCAACTTTTCACAGAGAGGTTATTGGGCACAACTTCTAAATGCAATTGGGCACACTTCTAAATGCAATTGGGCACACTTCTAAATGCAACTTTTCAGAGAGGCTATTGGGCTCAACTTCTAAATGCAATTGGGCACACTTCTAAATGCAATTGGGCACACTTCTAAATGCAACTTTTCTCAGAGAGGCTATTGGGCACAACTTCTAAATGCAATTGGGCACACTTCTAAATGCAATTGGGCACACTTCTAAATGCAACTTTTCTCAGAGGGTTTATTGGGCACAACTTCTAGATGCAATTGGGCATACTTCTAAATGCAACTTTTCTCAGAGAGGCTATTGGGCACAACTTCTAAATGCAATTGGGCACACTTCTAAATGCAATTGGGCACACCTCTGAATGCAACTTTTCTCAGAGGGTCTATTGGGCACAACTTCTAAATGCAATTGGGCACATTTCTAGATGCAACGTTTCTCAGAGAGGCTATTGGGCACAACTTCTAAATGCAATTGGGCACAACTTTTAAATGCAATTGGGCACAACTTTTAAATGCAACTTTTCTCAGAGAGGCTATTGGGCACAACTTCTAAATGCAATTGGGCACACTTCTAAATGCAATTGGGTACAACTTTCACATGTAAGGGACAGGGTTTCTGAATGCACTTATAATGAACTTACGGTGGTGATGCTTTGTTAGATGAGTGATAGGGTAGTATGGCCTGAAATCGTTGCTTCTGGCCCCGCCCTTGCCACACTTACTTGTTGTTGGCTTCTTGCTTCTCCTGTATGTATGATGAAATCCCCATTAAGTGACAGCAGACTCTCAACACTCTCCCAAATTACAACTTTGTGCCCACTGTGAGATCAGCTTTTTATGATGTACCATTTGATTTAATGTAGATACAGCATTTGCAATTGAGCTGTTCAGAAAATAATTCAGTTCAAAAATATGAATTTTCGAATTCAACAATTTTCTGGAAAAATAATACTCAATACCCAATGCAAACAAGAAAAGTGTTTTCAGAAAATGATACATTAGTTACTCATGAAGGCCTCAATACAAGGAAGCAATATCGGAAAAAATGTGTCACAAACTGAAGATTATGCTATAAAGAAAATAAGAACTTCAAATACATCAAACAAATTCTCTATTGCCAAAGAAGGACATCACTGACATACATCAGAGGTAACAAATTCATAGTAAGACACATATTTAAAAATAGAATTGCAGCCTGTGAGGACAGCTCAGAAGCAAAAGCGCTTATCTTGAAAACAAGATAGCATGAGCAGCACATCCCCGAGCTTAGAGACTGGAGTCTGGCATGAATCGTGTTATAAAAGAGCAATACAAATTCAATTTGTATATCATGCGTTTGTGAGTGAGTTGAAGGGGTCACCGATATTTAAAGTTACAAATTGATCGAGCGGGCGCATTGAAACACAAAAACAAACTATATAATTCTGTCAAAAAATCTTTTCTAAAGTGACCTCTCATGCCCCTGGATGCACACAAGTCCATGTTGGAGCTGACATCAGTGATGCCTGCTGTGTTCCAATATATATTAAGAACTGCATAAGAAACCCTCATGAACCTTACTTTAATCAACAGCATAAACTTATTCGGGGCTGCCCAAAACCTGGAAGACATCCCCGGCTTAGTTTTTACAGCTATTAAGAGGCCCGAAGTAGGTCTTCGCATGGCAGCTTTCGATGCAAGATTTAAGTGTACCTCATGGTCATCCCAGAAGGGAGGAAGTGTTAACCAAGTCTCTTGCAGAAGAACTATATCAAATTGGTTCAAGTTATTTTGATCATTATTTAAGAGATGTTTGAAGCCTCTTGAGTTCCAACTCAAGAGGGAAATTATATGCTGGGAGGCAAGAGAGACTAGTTAATTCTGCTTTGGAGTACACTCACAAATGCATGATTTAGCCAATGGTTGAAACTTCTTCACATCTGTATTTTCTTGAGGTTGGATTTTTAAGGTTTGGGCTTGAACCATCTCATCAGGCATTGCGGCTGTTCCTCTATCTTCAGTACATAATATGAAACCCAAATTATGTAATGATCCCTTTGTTTGCCAGATCACATTTTGAACCACCCTCGATTGCATCCACAATCTAACAGCATTTACATTTTTCTTGTCGATAAATTCAACCAATGATAAATCGGAGGACACAATGGGCCTCATTACGACCCGGGCAGTAAGCGATTACCGGTACCAGTAAGGGCACTTGTGCCGGTAATCCCTTACCACCCAATTACGAGGTCCCTTTGCGGGTCCCTCCCATAATGGTTGGTTTTACCAGCCGTTAAGGAAGGGACCCGCAAAGGGACCTTGCAGATAATTACGGTACCGCACTTTGCGGTGCCGTAATTACCGCCTTCCCCATTTCCATTGAGCCCTATGGGGCAAGAATGGGAATGGGGAAGGGCCAATGGTGAATGGGGAATTACCACCCCGCCAACCTTGGAATGGGGCAGTAATTCCGCCATTCACCATGGCGGAATCCAGAGTCAACCTTGGCGCTAATAGTGCCATGGTTAACACCTGGGTCGTACTGAGGCCTAATGTCCTCTAACATCTGAATGTCATAGAATATAGCCATCGACGCTCTACGATTCAGGTCAAATTGGGTGCAAGGAAAAGGTCTGCATTATAAAATTAGGGATGTATAAAGCAGGCTGTTTCTTTGCATTCAAATTTTCCCTTTTCACCTCAGTCTTTTTGGAGTTCTCAGTCCTAGCTGACATTTCTTTCTGTGAACCTACAGGCTTTAGGTTTTCCAGAGCATTTTCAATTAAAGTTAAAATAGCTTCAGATAGCTTTGATGGATCAACTGGAGAATGGAGGGACTTTGGCTTGAATCGCGAAGCAGATTGTGCATCAGGTGGAGGCAGAGGAGCAGCAAGAGCACCTTTCTTGCTACCAACGTGATTCACCTGTACACTGTCATGTAACTTACAGACTGAACTTCCAGCCGAAGTCAAAGGATTCATATGTATTTCTAAATGAGGCGGTACATGGCCAGCCATGTATGCATCGACCGCCCTCCACATTTCAGCTGTGTGCTTCATCTTGTCAATCATCGGTTCCCCTCCAAAACCCTTATCTGGAACAGTTCCCTTTTTTTGACAAGCCTGAATGACATTTTAAAGGGACTGATTCCACAAGCACCGGGTGTGAGATCTCTCTCACTAGGTCATATAAAGGTGGATATATTAAGGCCTGCGCTGGGCAAAACTCTGTGAGACCATTTTTTAGCTTCGCCTGGTTCTGAAGCATATGTTTTTTCGTAATGGCTTGAGAGGCTATGGCTTTATTTTTGCTGGGCAAGGAAATGGCTTTGAAAAATTGTTTGGCCACGACCTTCCCCACGTGCTTAGGTGCTGCTTGATTTTTCGGGAGTTTTTGGTTCATTGTTGTTACCACCAATCATACTAATTCGTGGATTTTTAGAAGTCAACGGGCCCTCTAGGGGTTTATGCGCATCCTTGGAAGGAGCAAAAATGTAATAAATCCCTTTGGCTCGGTTTGACAAAGTGTCCGGCAAAGCATCCTGGGGATTCGGAATATGATCCGAAGATGATGGAGGAAACTCAGTTGAACTGTCATAAATGATTGAATTGTTACAAGGGAGAGCTCCCACCGATGCACCATTGATACTTACATGAGGTGGACAAGGAGGTAACTGCAAAGCATGATTCCAATTTGTTTGACAGGCAACATAAGTCACAATGGTTTTGGGGGGCAAATAGCCTAACCGTATTAAACCCCTCCATTTGCTAAAACAAGATTTTGTTTAATGTTTCTTCCTGAGCCAAGAACCTACGATCAAGTACATTATATAAATTGCCCAGAGCTTAAAGAGCTGAGTTCATCACTAATAATGTTACATCAACCTGTGCATCAATATTGAAAACGTGCAGGGATGTATTGGTACTGTGTGTATGAATACGAGGGCTGTTTGACTGTGAATGCAGTGACACACTAACAGACTTAATAGTGTTATGTGACACCTCAGAAAACATCACCGGTGAACATGAAAGATTATCAGATAAACACTTGTCTGAAAACACAGAGTCATTAGGATTCAAGTCTATAATGGCGACATCACTTATAGGTTGAGCATGACATAGACCAATTGCTGTTTTTTTAACTGCGGTTTCCAAACTATCTAAAATGGCTGTATCTGTTATGGACATATTATTCAGATGTGATTGCACAGACCGCACAGGTACAGAGCTGTCCGACGTGATGGACACTGGTAACAAACATTGTAAGGGACCACAGACGGGATTGACAATAGATTGCTTACCACTCTAAACCACTATTACACTGTGTGGAGATGTCTCATCCAGTGCTTTTCTGGCTCTATGGGCTGATAGAGAGCCATTACAAAACATGCAGATATCTGCATTCGCGAGCCCACCCCCATTGCCTTTCCCTCCAACAGGCGTGGAGTATTCATGGTTCAAGGCCCGTGAAGGGCGAACGGGGCTCTTGCTCAGTGACAGAGGTGCAAGTCTGGAGGGCATACCAGTTTTAAGGGTTTGAACCATAATTGTAGGGCAAATATTTTCCAATTAACAAAAGTGAAGTTGCATGTGACTCCATGCCGCCTCGCCGCCTCACCGACAAGGCGAAGAGGCGAAGGGGCACTTCCGGGTACTTCCCATGGTGCGTGCACGCTGGTCCGCGCGAAAGGCTATTTTTGAAGCCTTTCCTCCAAAGTGGGCGTGGCTTTGTTGCCGCACACAAAAGCACCTCAGAACAACTAGAAATGGAATAAAATAAGTAGAATCAGTGTCAACTTCCACTATAAAGACAACTTAATCCAGTACTGTGGCCAAGTCCATTATACCGTCCGTAATCTTTATGTGAGACTCGAAGTGACTCGCTGGTCCGAAATCCGCAGCCGAAGGACAGCAAAAGGAGCAGAGACACGGGCAAAGGGGCACTTCCGGGTACTTCCCGTGGTGTGCGCGTGCTGGTGCGCGCGAAAGGCTATTTTTGAAGCCTTGCCTCCAAAGTGGGTGTGGCTTGGTTGCCGCACGCAAAAGCACCTCAGAACAAAGTCCGTAATCTTTATGTGAGACTCGAAGTGACTCGCTGGTCCGAAATCCGCAGTCGAAGGACAGCAAAAGGAGCAGAACACGGGCAAAGGGCACTTGTGGGTACTTTTTCAGGGATTTGAACTGTTTACTAGACATGGTATTTGAAGATCAGAGTATCACGTATTTCATCTTGGCCGGCGACTTAAACCTAAACTGCTTCGAGAAAAAGGGAAAGCGATTCAGTGAAAGGTTTATGCGCTGGAATTTTCTAGTCAAAGACAGAAATCTATATGTTTTGAATGGTGCATTTTCGTCTAATATACCTCCTGCCACAACCTGGCACAAAGGCAATACTTACTCGATAATCAAATATGTATATTTAAACATGGCATATTGGTCAGTAATGCAAACATTTCACATCACTACTAATGATGTGAGCAATCACAATATACTATGTGCCGAATGGCTAGTTCAAGGGGATATTCATTCCACACATAATTCGCCTGTGCAGGGTTGTTTGGTGGTAAATCCGGGTGGAAACCGGCTTTGATGGACTGAGGACGCCTTGATTCACTTTAATCAGTTAATAACTCAATTGAACGAGATAGATGACCACCAAGGTGTCAACATGGGGTTGATCTATAATGATACAATAAAATCTTTTAGCCAACACAATACAAATTAGTTCACACAAGACAAAGGCAATATCAAGCAGAGCTAAGAAAGCTCTCAAGGCTTCCTCCTTCCCTGAGAGTGGTTCTCACTCAAAATATTCGAACGGCCCATAAAAATTGGATGAAAGGACACAGGGGAATGCTCTATCAGCTGTCAGAAGGTGCCAATATGCTGAAGATTTTGTCAGAGAAAAAATGTTGCTAAAATATGGACTGTATTGAATCAAGCACTTAGTGTGCATCAATTAGATCTACAAATCTCAATAGTCGATACCCAGCAGTGGGTCTCATATTTTGAACATCTGTATTCACCTCCTCTGGGTTCCAGGCATCAAGATCCATTATCAGCAGTTGAGTTTCATCTTAACCGGGATCAAAGTGCAATTATGCAATTATGCAATTAATCAAATCAGCGAGCAATTTGCGCGCTGTAGACCTGGATGGCATTTGAAATCATGTTATGAAAGCTAATCCAGAGATTTGGGCGTCCATATTGTTCAATATATTCTCTGCCATAAACCGGGAACTGAAATTGCCGAAAACATGCACTCAATCAATCACAGTCCCAATTTATAAAAAGGGTGACCGTCAATCGCCTGCAAGTTATCGGCCAATTTCTCTATTAGATGCCCCGGGAAAATATGTTTGCAGAATAATTCTGAGTGAACTCAATGCATGGGCGGATGCAAAACATCTGAAAGATCCCCTTCAATCGGGCTTTGTAAAGGGACTGGGTACAATACCAAATAGATTGGCTCTCACCATGATACCATCGCAGCAAGCAGCTTGTGGCCAATCGTTAATTTTGGGTTTTATTGACTTCAAAGCTGCTTTTGATTCAATAGATAGGATGTTATTATTTGCAAAATTGCACAAACATTAGTGTCCCTCCTCTTTATTAGCTCTGATAATGTTGCTCCACAAAGGTACATCCATGCGTGTGAGAACTAACTTCAATGGAAAATTGTCCCGACAATATCGACCCAAAGAGGATTGAAGCAAGGCTGCGCCTTAGCCTCCTTTTTGTTTAATGTTTTCATATTGGACATAGGGAAGTTGATTATGAACTGTCTGGGTGACCCCCGCGATTGGGTGTTCTAAGAATCCCATATTTACTATACGCGGACAATTTGATATTGTTGTCCCAAACCGCAAGGGGGCTTCAAAATATGCTTGACCAAGTAGGCTCCTATGCATAGGACAACAATTTAGTCATCAATAACCAAAAAACACAAATCGTGGTATGTAATAACAGTAACTTGTCGAGAAAATATCAATATTATTATTTATTTTTTTATTATTCTTGGTTTAACTGAACGTTGCAGTTTTTACAAGATTAATAGAATATAAATATTAATGGCAATTACAACTATGTGAACTTTCAAGTGTGTATCAATACAAGTACTTAGGTGTAACAATCCAGCACAAGAAAACGATGAGGCAATTTAGTTGTGAGATTAAAAATAAATTACAATCTTTAACATCTCAATCAAAGATACTCCAAGCAAAGTTTGGAAAGTTTTCTTTAAAACACACCAATCATTTTGTATGGAGTATAAGCCTCACTCCCTCAAGTTCTGGGATGTTATAGAGTCCAAGTATTGGAACACAGTTCTGCAACTGCCTTGTAAGTACCCTGTAGCGATTTTGCGATATGAATTAGGTCTATTGTCACTATATTCACAGGTGACATGGAAGCAGTGCGCCCTTCTTCGTAAAATGTTGGAAGGGCTAAAAAAAGCGACCATCTTGAAAAGTATAGCGCTTGATTTAATTACATCTAAGAAAATGTTTGCGATCAGGTGGCAAAGTCATGTCCTGAATGCCGCAGCCGATGCTACTGTAAGAATTGACCTTCTCATAACTAATAAAGATCGAGCAAAGGTTAACATTTTTCAACATGATTGGTCTGGTAACTTGGCAAAGTGCTCTAAACATAAGGACTTTAGCATACATTTGTTTGGTACTAAAAAATATGGAGTTATGGCTCACTATCTCACAAAATGCCCTTCCCAGTATTTCCAGAGGAAATTCTTGAGGTTCAGATTGAATCAGTGGAACACCAGGAGTATATTGTGCAGAAGGAAGCAGATCAACTCGAAGTTGAACTTTTGTCATTATTGCTTGAACACTAATCAAAGGGAGACATTGCAACATCTCATAATTGATTGTACTGCTTTAAATGATGTAAGAAGGAAATGTTTTGAGAAGAAATTGGTTGTGCAGGATCATCTGGATAGAGAACAATTATGGCATCTTTTATTCTCAAATCCGAGAGTCGTGATACAAATAGCGATAGTACAATATCTTGACATAGTGTGACCAGATATAGAAAATCAGAGCGATTAGGAAATGGCCAACTCATATAGAAAAGGACACATTTGATATTTAATTTAAGATCTGCTAGATTGGAATGCAATGTCAACAATATGATGGCCCTAATGAACTATTTGATGGCTTGTATTGGGGATCGATACCTTTTTATGCCAAAATGTTATATTTGATAATGTTATATTTTTATATTAGTTGATTAATTTGAAAAATGTATTATGTTGCATTTTCTTTTGTTTCTGTTTTGTGTCTGTTTTGTATAAAGTAAAGTAATTTGAAAAGTTGTATTTTCAACTAAACAAATTAATATTTTTTTTTTTTAAAAAGATGGATGTCATGGACATCCAATGTAATTGTTAAAAATGTATGTGTGTATGTGTATGTGTGTGTGTGTGTGTGTGCGTGTGCTGTTTGGGGCTTGAGGGGTTGGGGAGAAGCTATGTGCAAATGTGTTTGTGTGGGTCATGGAAGGGAGGGGGCGGGTGGGCAAATAACTGTGTGATTCTGTTTGTGTTAGGTGTTTGTGTATGTGTCTGCCTGTGAGGGCACCAAATCAGTTGAAGAAAATCAGTCTTTTTGGAATCCGGCCATCAATATTCGAAAATGTCACAAGGAACGTTTTCCTCTACAGTGGCACCCTGTTGCGTTTAAAAGTTTTTAGCACTTACTGCCTTATGCTGCAAAACGCCTGAAGTATAGGAATTATCCACTCGCACATAACCCCTCACACTCTCTTCGAACTTCACACCACACTATATCCGATACTTTAACCTTGTAGCCACAATTATGCACGCACATGCTGCGATGATGTCTCCCTTCACCATCGGGCATAAAGCATCACACACCACTTGTATTTTCTCAATACACAGATGCTGCCCCACGAAGAGAATGGCTAGAATCATCTGCTTCTCACCAACATCTCTGGACCTTGCACATGTTAGAGGCTTTGCTACATAAAACCTGACAACACGCTACAAAAGAAACAATCTCTATTTTTTCAAATCAAACTTTATTACAATCCTGATTCTTGTTACAAACAAATGCAACGGTTTTACACAGCTCCTATTACCATTCCAGGCACATGGAAAACATTTCACTAAGCCATATGTTATGTCAGTGTCTATTCATTATCAGTAAAGAGTAGAGGTTGAAGAGAGATATAAAGAGAAGAGACTGATGTTAAAGAAGGCAAAATGACAGGGCAGAAACATTGAATGCCAGAGGAGAGAGGGTTTTGAGAGGGAATTGGGGGATGCTTGCATACATATAATGCTTACTCTTGCAATGTGCTAAGAATAATAATTCTTCATAGAGTTCATCAAAGTTTGTCCAGATGTACTGTCTGGATTTTAAAATGCACTTCACTGTACAGATTCTAAAGGACTTTTCTGCTTACAATACTACTTCAATTCCAAGTACTCATATATTTTATAAACTGTAACAAAAAAATATTAATGGCCTATCCACACTTTCTGGATTTCTTTTCCCTGTTTTTTTTTTCAAATCTTCCGATTATGCACAACACAATTTATTTTTTTTAATCGTCAAATCATACATAGATTTTCTGCCCCTTCCTCTTATTAATGATGCAAGTTTTCAATGAGATGTTATTGACTTTTTGTCAGACAGAGTAACACACATGTTTGAATTATAATCCTAACCCAGAAGGTAAAAAATAAAAAAATAAAAATATTAATTTCAGAAATATAATTGGCTGTTCCTATATGGGCCTTGTACATAATCTGACAAAACAGTATTAAAACAAAAAAAAACTAAAGAAAACGATGCCTGTGTATAATGAAGATTACATACAGACTCCTTGATCGAATTAGTAAATAATTGTGTTCATAAATGTGTTGTAACATACATGTTTCAATCAGATGTGTCTTTAGGTTTTAATTAGTTCCTCATTTTTACCAACAGATATAAGAAATTTGACAACAAATTCTTGCGAAGGATTCTGATTCGAGAGAACCAGCCAAAGTCAAGCATTCTCACTCTATATAAAAAGCTTGAATTAAAACAAGCCATTGAGATGACGGAAATCGGCGGAAGCAGAGATCCATCAATCGCTTCTCTACAGTAAGTGAATTTGTTCAATTGAGTTTACCCATCACTCCTTTGTACAGAGAAGCAGATATATAGAGAAGCTAGGAAATGGAATTACCATTGGGATTCTAAAAGATGTGTTGCTTCAGTTGTATTAAATATATAACATACGCTGCCACGGCTTCCTATACTTCTGAAGAGAAAACCTTAATAGTATAGATCTTGACTGCTCTAATCCAATTCTGAACCTCCATGCAAACTGGCATGTAGTGCTGACATGCTCCCTGCCAGTGTCCTGCACCACAGTTCTGAGGTGGGTAGAATGAATGGTGGAAGATGGCATGTTCATGGGAAAAGCAGCAGGAAGGGAGTTGGGAGCAACGCTGCCCCACACAACCACTTTTGGGTGCACACGAAAAATGTTCTAGTTTTAAAAAAGTGACACCCCTTTCGTTACATATGACAAATACTGTTTTCTGTAAAGCTGTACACATTCTAGGGGAAAGTGCCCCATTTCTAGCCAAGGCTCCATCTTCGACTCCATTGCTGCACTCTCCCGCACTAAACCACTTCTTCTCTTAGCAACCAATATGATACCTCCCTGGGTGTCAGAATTGTTTGACTGTAACGTTACTCAGGCCGTCAGAATCCTGCCCGGCAGGGACAACTTATACTTCATGGAAGTGTCAGATCCATTGTTTTAAGTGGAAGAAAGCAAACATAAGAAAAGTGTTTTTCACCCATAGACATGCACATTTCTTTCTCAGAAACGGGCCCTTTGTGCCTGCTATGGAACCCAACCAGATGTGACAATTATGCTTGATTTCTAGGCTCCACGGCAATGACTTTACAATATGATAATGTTTACATCATAAAAAAATTGATCTAAATGTAAATACTTGTAAGATGAAGGAGAGTGTAAACCTTTAGCCCCAATATGGACAGGAACCTCGATCAAAAGAGGAGAAACCCTGATCAGAGCAATTTACAAAGATATATTTTGAATGAACAGAATGTGAAAAATCTAAATAAAGTACCAGTATAGTTTTTCTGGGATAAGAATTAAGCAATGTGGCCTGAGCGGCAGAGGCATTACCGAATCAGGTAATGCCCCGGGGCCCATAGTTATAGTTAACGAAGGCCCAGGGGCATTACCAGAGTCGGTAATGCCCCTGCCGCTAGGGGCATATAGTTATTAGCTATTAATACCCCGGCCCGCAAGATATACGTGACCGGGGCACTAAAAGCAAGAAACGACCAAGAAAATGGTCGCTGGGAAAGGGAAAACGGAGTCCGTTTTCCCTTTCTATGGCGGCCATTGGGAGCGGACGAGCTGGGAACAGAAGTGTTCCCAGCGCGTCCATTCCCGAAAGACGAAAGAGAAGTAGGTAAGTGGGGTTGGGAGGGAGGGAGGGATGGAGGGAGAGAAGAAGGGGAAAAAAACAGACTTTGGTCCCCGGCAGGGGGACAATGGAAGCCTCCAGAGCCATGTGGATGCTCGGAGCAGGGATGTCGCCACTTTGAGTCTCCACACGGCTGGAGGCTGCCATCGTCCCCCATCGGGGACAAGGCAGGCAGAGTGTTAGTGGGGGTGGGAGGTCGGGGAGGTGGGGAGGACCGAAAAAAAAGCATACCTGAATCCCCGGCAGGGGACAAAGGCAGGCTCCAGTCGTGTGATGGCTCGGAGTGGGGATGGCCCCGCTTCGAGCCTCCTCATTGGCTGGGGGGCTACCACGCCCCCCGCTGGGGTCAAAGGCATGAAATCCAGGGATTCTCGGCGGGGTAATGCTCCGGCGAGGGCCAATCAGAATGGTCCTTTCATTCTGATTGCGCACTCGCCGGGTACTAATTATAGTAAATAATTAATATATGCGTTTATGTTACATGCTCTTTTATATAGACATTGTAAAATTGGTTGAGTAAGAAAAGAATCTTACTATGTTTACTTCTACTCTATCATGCATTTTGATTGGTTTGATTTGGTTTATTGAAACGTATTAACTACCATAACCAACTAGCAGCTTCAAGGTGCTTTCAGATAAAACAAGCAACAGAAGAAAGACTGAATGAAAGGCATAAATTAATAAGGAGCACATTGTAACAAATCACATTTGCATTCAGACAGAAATGATGTGCTTTAGCCAGATAATTTTAGAAAAATCCTCTATTTTATGCAAGGGGCACCTAAAGTTAGCACTTGCATGCTGTTGGGTGTAAAACTTCACAAGGTGGAAGGGAGAGGAAAGAGTAAAAGGGAGGCAAGGCAATCCAGAAAAGGACTGCAAGACATATCCTCGGCCTCAAGCCCAGGGACCACATCTCTACAGCCCTAAATTCTCTCCACTGGCTCTTGGTGGCTGCAAGGATCAAATTCAAGACCCGCTTCATCATCTACAAAGCTTTCTGGGGCCTGGGACCATGCTACATCCAACTTTCCCTTTCTACATACCTCCCTGCTAGAGACCTCAGGTCCTCTAGCTCAAACTCTCCGCTGGTCAAACGATTCTCCAAGCAGAGAGTGGGGGGTAGATCTTTTTCCTCAGCAGGATCCTCCCTCTGGAATAGCTTCCCAGCCCCTCTCAGACTTAAGCCGGATCTCCTAAAGTTCAGGAAACTCCTCAAGACCATCCTCTTCTCCTCCCCCTTCCCTCTCCCCCTCCCCTGCTAATGTTCCCCCGTTGCAAGGACTGTTTGGTTTCTTCTGAGTCCCATTGGTGCCAGGCCATCCCCTACCAGTCTTCCGCAATAGCCCACCACAAGCACTTGTCTTCGGACACCTCTCCCCGACTAGCCTACCGAGTCTGGACCACCCCCACTCCTCGCACTTCTTAGCCATAACCCTGATTCCTTCGCACTGCCCTCCATGGGCTCCTCCAGCCCTTACCCTGCCTCACCCTTGGGGCCTCCTCTACCCTCTGCACTTTATTACTGCACTTGCATGATCTGAATGTCACAAGGCCTAGTAGGACCTTTTATTGTTTCTTTTATCCTCCCCTGTCCGCCCCCCCCCTCTTCTTTGTCTTGTGGTGCCTGGAAACTCTTTCTGATGTATAGGCACCATACAAATGTCCAATAAAAAAATTAAATAAAATAAGACTCTCAGTCTTGTGAAAAATGTAAGCATCCCCACTAAAAACGCACTGCAGGTGTCTTTTGCTAATGGATTCCTATGAAATTCACCTGGTAGTCGCCAAGTGCAAAACAGAGGCGGATTCCATGGGAATCAGTTCATTGTATGTCTACATGAAAATCTGATGCAGGCATACAATTAAACCCATTGGTAATTTGGGGGAGAAATGTACGGCAGATAGCTTATCACCGCTCCATGTCACTCCTACGCCTCGTCTCTGCTGCAAAATGGGGTAGAGTGGGAAATGGAGGTAAAACAAACATTAACCCTGGCTTTATGCTTATGTTGCCTGTGCCACCCCATTCAAAATGAGGCTGTAAAACAAAAATCATAAGGCTGCAACCATAATCATACAGGTGAAATGTTGCCTGGTGGACAAGGGTTGAGAATAAGTATAGCTATTGGAACAGAGGTGCAGGTAAGGCAAGGATATAATTTGGATTTGTAATGCAGGTCAAGAGTATTTGATAGAGTGATAGACAAAGGATCTAGTCTCTGTGGAATCGCACAATTAAGACCCTTGTTATTTTACATTGATGGGTTGAAAACCACACAACACTGAGGTGTTGAGGTTGTTCTTTCTGATGCTCTATTTTTACCTGTTCGGTTTCCGTGCCCAGACAAGAGGCTGTGGATTGCTGAAGAAGCAGCACCGTTTCAATATGAGTGTAACTGTGAGTGATTTAGAACAATTCTACAATCCTGCATTTGGTGCATGAGGCACTGATCTTACAAAGCGTGCATGTTTGGACCAGTTCTGTTGAGGGTGTTAAGGAGATGCTAATTGTTATTTCCTTTTATGACTGCCTCTTCCTCTTTGTAGTGTGCCAAACCAATGCAAATAAAGAAGTGAACGAGGTCCCAGGTTACAATGTTGTAACATCAAAAACCTGAATCTGCTGTAACACCCCCACAGAAAGACATTGCATACAAACAATCCACAAAAGTTAGCACAGCCCCTGACCAAAAGTCAATTTCCATTGGAGACAAACAAATGTGACCAGGAGATGCACAATCTGCCAAATACATTGACAATGAATCTTCTATAAATAAAATATAGGACCTATAAAACAAATGATTACAGATTAAATGGAGTTACAACTGCAAACCATCCAACATTTTCTACCACATCCAATGCAAGAAAATAAATTCCTACAATGAATACATCTAAGTGAAACCTGCTACGGACTCTGCAAAAGAATGTTCTTACACCGACATGCCCTCTCAGACCATTAATCAGAAATGCCAGCAGGACACCACTTTGCGCAAGATAAACGCACACCAAAAGACTTGCTGGTTTTGATATTAGAGGGTTCTCACTCAAATACAAGACACAGAAGACTATTGGAACGCAAGCTTTTGAAGATGCTTGACTTAAAGAACAGAGGTTTGAAAAGAGACCTGGGTTTCAAGGTTTGCTATAGTGATGCTGGAGCCTAGCCCAACAGTCAACATACCATGGAAAAACCGGCAATGTACCCATCAGTTTCGTGCAAGTGCTTATAGCTACACTCCCTTGCCAAGACATAGGGCCTCATTACAACATTGGAGGTAGCCATGCTGCTATTTGCGGCATGGCTATCCCCATTCTGGGTACCGGGTTCCCAGAATGGGGAAACACCGGGCCATTCCGACCTTGGAGGGCCCAGTTTTTCCCCATTCAGGGAACCCGGACCCGGTACATCCCCAATCCCATTCGAGCACCCATAGGGCTCAATGGGAATGGGGAGGATGCAAACAACGGGCCCGTTAATAACGGGCCATTTGTTTGCATCCTGGTCTGCTCGCGGGACCCGCTAAGGAGGCCTAATTTTACCAGGCGTCCTTACTGGGTCCTGTGAGGAGACCTCGTAATGAGGCGGTAGGGGGTTAACGGGGCCAGCATCTCTACCAACCCCGTTAACCCCCTACCACCAGGGTCGTAATGACCCCCATAGATGTCACACAGGGCCTCATTACGAGGAAGGAGGTAACCATGCTGCTTTTTGCAGCATGGCTACCCCCTTTCTGGATACCGGGTCCGGGTTCCCTGAAAGGGGAAATAACTGGCCATTCTGACCTTGGAGGGCCCAGTGTTTCCCCATTCAGGGAACCCAGACCCGGCACATCCCCATTCCCATTCGAGCCCATATAGGGCTCAATTGGAATGGGGAGGATGCAAACAACGGACCTGTTAATAACAGGCCCGTTGTTTGTATCCTGGTCTCCGCGCAGGACCTGTTAGGGGCACCTGGTTTTACCAGACGTCCTTACTGGGTCCCACGAGGAGACCTCATAATAGGGCGGTAAGGGTTAACGGATCTGGCACCTTTACCGGCGCCGTTAACCCCTTACCGCCCTCCTCGTAATGAAGCCCA